>NW_028123501.1:0-421562 GCF_965194805.1 Balaenoptera borealis | reverse complement strand
CATGGAACGCTTCAAACCCCCACCCCATGATCTGCTTATCATCTGTGTAGCTTTGCCTTTCCCAGAGTGTCACCAATGGGGTCATACTGTGTGCAGCCTCCTCAGCCTGGATGCTTTCACGTAGCAGTACATACTGAGGATTTATCCATGTCCTTCCATGGGCTGATGGTGCATTCCTTCCTGCTGAGTAGTATTCCACTGCACGTGTATGGGCGGAAAGACAATTTCCCCTCTACTTTTCTAGGTTCTTGGTTGAGGCCCCCCTGCCCCTGAAATAAAAGACAGGTTACCAGGAGAAAAGCAGAAGTTTAATTACATGTATACCTTCTGAATACAGGGGGGATAGCAAGGAAAACTGAGTCACTCCCTGAAATGGCCAAAACCATCCCCTTAAATACCTCTTCAGCTAAAAACAGAAGAAATATGCTGGGGAAGGGGGGAAGACCACTTATGGCAGGTTATCATGCAAAGCACAGTAAACAAGGGTATGATTGTTTGCACATTTAAGTCAGGACTTCTCCATTGAAAAGAGTTACTTAAGATTTAATTATCCTTCCATTTTTGGTGCAAAGAGGGACATACCCTTATAAATGGAGACTTCTGTATTGTAAATGTCTTTCATAAAACAGCAATCTCAGTTTTCTGAGATACTTTTATTGGATATATTATTTTATTTTTGGCTGCATTGGGTCTTTGTTGCTGCGTGCAGGCTTTTCTCTGGTTGTGGCGAGCAGGGGCTACTTTTCTTTGCAGTGCATGGGCTTCTCATTGTGGCTTTTCTTCTCGCGGAGCACAGGCTCTAGGTGTGCAGGCTTCAGTAGTTGTGGCACACGGGGTCAATATTTGTGGCTCGTGGGCTCTAGAGCGCAGGCTCAGTAGTTGTGGAGCACGGGCTTAGTTGCTCTGGGGCATGTGGGATCTTCCCGGACCAGGGCTCGAACCCGTGTCCCCTGCACTGGCAGGCAGACTCTTAACCACTGAGGCTCCAGGGAAGCCCCCCCCGCCTTTTTTTTTTTAAAGCAGACCAATAATCCTTATGCCAGAGAGACATATTTTGGGGTGGCATTCTACTCACCTTGACGTGGATGTACCCCAATTTGCTTATACATTCATCTTTTGAAGGATATCCAGATTTCTTCAAGTTTTTAGCCATTATGAAAGTGCTGCTGTGCATAATTGCATCCTTGTTTGCATTTGGACATAGATTTTCAAAGCAGTTGCCTGAATACTGGAAGCATGATTGTTGGATCCCAACGTGAGACTTGTTTAGTTTTGGAAAAAACTTCCAAATTGTCTTACAAAGTGGCTGCACATGCATCCCCCCAGCTATGAAGGAGAGCTCCTTTTGTTCCTCACACTCTAGCAATTGGTATTTTCATATTTTTGGAGTTTAGCAGTGCTAAATAGGTATGCTGTGATATCTCATGATTTTAATTTGTAATTCCCTAATAGTATATGATGTTGAGCTTGTTTCTGTATGATTTTTACCATCTGTATATCCTTTTATGGCGGGATGTGTGTTCAAATCATGCTGTTCACATTCATGCTTAGAGGAGCCCTGTCTCCTCAGGACCCACTGGGGCTTTGGCTTCTGGGACACGCGGGTTGCGTCCACGCTGACGGCCGGGCTTCAGGACAAGCTGGGGTCGAGTCCACACTAACAGAAGCCGAGTCTCCTCAGGACCCCCTGAGGCTTCAGCTTTGGGACACTGTGGGGTCCAGTTCATGCTGAGAGGAGCCTGGTCTCCTCAGGACCTGCGGGGAGGTGACACCACTGAGGGAAAAGGTGAGGAAATGTGGGGAGAAGGTTCCTGTGCGTTGCTGACCACTGAGGGTGTCTGTCTTCAGAGGACCCAGGAGAGGAAGGGCTTGATGTGGAAAACTGGGTTTTTGGCCGCTTTTGTGTGTGGTGTAGACAGAGTGCAGTGTTGTTCTTTGGCGAGTGGCGTCCGGTTTTCCCAGCACCGTTCATTGAGGGGACTGTCCTTTCCCTGATGTATGTTCTTGGCTCCTTGCTTGTGAATTAACTGATCACATACCTGTAGGTTGGTTCCTGGGCTCTCTGCTCTGTTCCTTTGGTCTGTGCGCCTGTTTTTGTGCCAATTCCACACTTTTTGGGGAATGTAGCTTCGTAATGAAGTGTGAAGTCAGGGAGCGAGATGCCTCCAGCCCATTCTCCTTCCTCAGGGTGACTTTGGCTCTTCTGGGTCCTTTGTGGTTCCACACACATCTTAAGATTGTTTGCTCTGTTTCTATGGAAAGTGTCTTTGGACTTTTGGTAGGGATTGTGTTGAATGTGTACATTAATTTGGCTAGAATGCATATTTTTTAAAATTAAAAAAAAAAATTTTGGGCCACACCATGTGGCATGCAGGATGCAGGATCTTAGTTCCCCAACCAGGGATCGAACCTGCGCCCCCTGCAGTGGGAGCGCAGAGTCCCAACCCCTGGACGGCCAGGGAAGTCCCACCTTAGAATGCATATTTTCACACTATTCTTTTTACCCATGAGCACGGGGTATCTTTCCATTTATTTTTGTCTGTTCAGTTTCCTTTATCAGTGTCTTCCAGTTTTCATTGTGCAGGTCCTTCACGTCCTTGGTTAAATTTACTCCTAGTTATCTTTTTGGATGCAATTTTAAGTGGGATTTTTTTTTAAATTCTTTTTCTGATGGTTCATTATCAGTGTATAGAATCACAAATGATTTTTGTGCATTGATTTTTCTTTCTTTTGTATCCTGCAGCTTTACTGAATTCATTTTTTAGTTGTAACAGTTTTTTGTTGGTTGAATGTGGAAAACTAGAATTCAGAAATCCCACTGTTTCAACTACATCTAGGTCATCCACAGCATCCAAGACATAGTGGCTCCCAATATAATCTTCCCACGGTGCCTATTGTAGTATGTGGCCTCCTACAAGGGTGATTGGCATCACCACTGTGGGTGAGCTGGATCTGGGTAGAGCTTGGCCTCTATAACAAAGTTTGATGTCTGTATTTCTGGCGTGGTATGACATGGTTGTTTGATAAGCACTTTATTTTCTAGTAAATTTCAAGTGTATAAAAAACTTCAAATAGCAGTATCAAGTTTTTCCACATTCACAAAATACACCAGTTTGTTTTACCCTGTGAGAGTGGGAGGGCCACTCTCCCAGGGAACCAGCACATAACCCCAAAATGGGGAATAATTATGGTTTCCACATTATAATCCTATCCCCAGACCTGCTTCCACTTTCACCAGCTGCCCCAGCTTTGTGGAAACGTATTTTTCCATTCGAATCCAGTTTTCTTTTCTTGGAACCATCACTGGGGCTTTTCCTCACTTTAAAAACCTTGCTGGATTTAAAGTGTGCAAGATGAGCATGATCTGGGTGGTTTTTCTCTATGGCTTCTTTCACTTAGGATGTTTTCAATGTTTATCCACATTGTAACATTGATCATTATTTCATTCATTTTTCCATTGTGATTAAAAACACATAACATTTACCACTTAAACCATTTTTTAAAGCTTTTTTAAAAAATTTATTTTATTTTATTTTTTGGCTGTGTCGGGTGTTTGTTGCTGTGTGCAGGCTTTCTCTAGTTGCGGCGAGCGGGGGCTACTCTTAGTTGCTGTGTGCAGGCTTCTCATTGCGGTGGCTTCTCTTGCGGAGCACGGGCTCTAGAGCGCAGGCTCAGTATTTGTGGCGCACGGGCTTAGTTGCTGCATGGCATGCGGGATCTTCCAGGACCAGGGCTCAAACCCGTGTCCCCTGCATTGGCAGGCAGATTCTTAACCACTGCGCCACGAGGGAAGACCCATTTAAACCATTTTTAAGTGTACAGTGCTATGGCGTTAACTACATTCACATTGTTCTAAAAAATATCCTCACCATCCATCTCCAGAACTTTATTTTCCCCATGTGAAACCATAGTCATTAAACACTAACTCACCTCAACCTCTGGCAACCTTATTCTACTTTGTCTTTGAATTTGACTTATCTGGATACCTCATACTAGTGGAATCATAGAACGTTTGTCCTTTCTGTGTCTGGCTTGTTTCACTTAGCATAATAACTTCAAGGTTCATCACATTGTAGCATGTGTGAGAATTACCTTAGTTTTAAAGGTTGAGTCATATTCCATTGTGTATATACTACACTGTACTTATCCATTCATCTGTTGAAGGATGTGTTGTGTTGCTTCCACCTTTTGGCTATTGTGAATAATGTTGCTATGAATATGGGGTACATATATCTGTTCCAGTCCTTGCTTTCTAATATTTTGGGTGCACACTCTGGAGTGGAATCAAGGGATCATACATTTTCCATGTTTTTGAGGAGCCACCATACAGTTTTCCACAGTGGCTGTATAATTTTACTTTATTCCTTTATATGACAGAATAATGCAGCTTATGTGTCTACCTTATTTTGCTTATCTGTTTACCTGCTGATGGACATTTAAATCTTTTCTACCTTGGGCTACTGTGAACAGTGCTGCTATGAATAATTGGTGAACAAGTTTTTGTTTGAACACCTGTTTTCAATTTTTGGGGAATATGTCTAGGAGTGGAGTTGTTGAACCACATGGTAATTATATTTTATATTTTTGAGTAAATGCTAAAGTTTTGTACATATAGACTGCACCATTGTACATCTCCACAAGTAACTTTTAAGGGTTCTAATTTCTCTACATTGTTGCCAACATTTGTTATTTTTATTTATATATTAAAAAATTTATTTTTATTCTAGTGTGTGTGAAGGGGCATCACATCGTGGCTTTAATTTGCATTTTCATCATGACTACTGATGTTTGACATCTTTTCATTTCCTTGTTGACCATTTGTATGTCTTGCCTGAAGAGCAGTCCATGCAAGCCATTTGTCTGTTTCAAAAATTTTATTGTTTGTCTTTTTGTTGATGAGTTGTAAAAGTCCTGGGTATATTCTAGGTAAAGAGTCTTATCAGATATACAACGTGCCAATATTGTCTTCCATTCTGTGGGCCGTCTTTTTACTTTCTGAATAGCCTCTTTTGATGCACAAAGGTTTGTAATTTTGAGGAAATCCAATTTGTCTATTTTTTCCTTTCATTTCTTATGCTTTACTGTCAAATCTAAGAAACCATTGTTAAATTCATGGTCAAGAAGATTTAATTCCTTGGTTTATTTGAGAGTTCATACAGTCATCCCTTGGCACCCACTAGGCCAGGCTTTAGGTCTTGGGTTGAGTCAGTGTGAGGGTTCAGGGGCCATGGTTTAGGGTTATGGGTCATTGTTGGAGAGTCATGGTAGAGGGTTGTGGTTAAAGGGTCAGGGTCGGGGATTAGAGTTTAGGGGTCAGGGGCGAGGGTCTAGGGGTCTGGGGCTAGGGTTGTTAGGGGGTTAAGGTTAGAAGTTAGGGTTCTTAGGGTAAAGGTTAGAGTTATGTTTAAGCACAATTGGCCCTCATTGCCCTCCCCTCTCCCTCTCTCTGAAGCCTTCAGAATGGATAGGACTTGCCCAGGGTCAGACAGGAGTCAGGGAGCTGAGGTCAATAACTGTTTTTCTGGCCTCCCTTCCCTCAGTCCTGGGCTCTGAGAGAAGAATGAAATGTCTGTTCTTGTCTCGGACTGTTTCTTACCCAACTCAACCTCTGTCAAGGATTGGGGAGGGTGTCAGAAGTCATGCATGGTTTCCTTCTGCCCTCCTACCTGGGAAGGGTGATGCTGACCCTACTCTGCCTGGGCAGCCCCAGTTTCCAGCACAGCCCAGACAGCAGGGCACTCAGTGGACATGTGTGGATTTATACAGGACTGGGTGCAGTGACCTGCCAGCCCCCAGATGTTGCCTTCTTAAGGGCTGGTGGGGCCCTCCTGACACTGGAGGCATCCTTTGTCCCATCTGAGTGGGCATGAATAGATGATCAGGTCTCAGGCAGGACAGCCCTTGACCTCTGACTATCCAGGCAGGCATCTGTGGTCCTCTAGCTCAGTCCAGCCTGGGCACTGCCAGGCCCTCATGTATAGTTACAGAGCTGACCGTGATGCCGGGCAATTCAACAGCTACCTAGGCAGTGTAGACATTCCTTTGAGAAGTTTCAACTACCAACATCCATGTGGTTGAGAAAAAGGCCTCCCCCTCACAGCCTCATAGGCTGCCAAGAGAAGTAATAATCCTCTAAACATTGGAATGTGTCCCTGACACAACAACCATACAGGAGACCATAGCCCTGCAATCCTTTGTCCTTTCAGTCGTTAGAAACTTTTGACATTCATATTCATTAAGAATCAAAGATATGGGAGCACCTGGACCTCACAATGGGAGGTTCACACTGAGACTGAATTGTCTTGGAGAGCCATATGCATCCATGTGGCCTCTGGAAAGCCTGCCAATTATGGGTTCCATGGCATGGAATAATTCTTGAGCCTCCCATTACTTCATTGCACAAGAGTTTCCTTACCACCCTAGCATTTGGTTTCTTCACTTAGTAAATGAGAGAGAAGAAACTGGAAAATGAGCAGTATTGTTTTTCAGGGATGGGCAATTAATATGGCCAGGGAGATGGCATAACTCAAGGGCTCCCACCTCTCAGGGGCAGGAATGAGGTCTGTGTGTCTTCTGAGGGCACATGGGCTGTTTTGGGCCCACCTCTGAGATGTGAGGACCTGATGCCCAAGGAAAGAGACTTGAGTTTACCACCACCAATGATCCTGACTTGTCAGCAAGTGAAAGAACTTCTTGCAGTCTTGGGAGGACAGTAAGAGCACTGGATGAGTAGCTGCAGCCCCTGACCCTGAGTTGAACCCCTTTCTTCCTTTTGTGTCAGATTCTGTGCTGTGCAGTGAGCTGTCATTGACTTAGAATCTGTTGCTTTCTGCCAGCCAGCATCTGTTCTCAGGCCCAAGTGCCTCAGTTTTCCTTTGGGAATTACATCTCACCTGCTTCCAGTCCAAACAGTTGCAGAAGGATGACCCCATGTTCCACCCAGCTTGAAGATGGGTTTACAACCCACATCTAGTCAGTCCCATTTTCCATCTTCTGGTGATGGGTCAAGGATGAGAATGCAACCCAAGCCAGATCAAAGGCATTTAAAACCATGACTTTCTTGGAACCCAAGAAAAGGAGAAACTCTTTCTTGGAAAATGGATGGTGAGTGGTTGTCAGCCTAGAATTGCTGTTGGCCCAAGGGCAATGAGAGAGCCTGTGCCTGTGAATGGGATCCCCCAAAGGCACTGAGCAGGACAAAGTTTTGGAGAGAAGCAAGGTCACACTGAGATAGTGTGAGCCACTGGACCTACCAGGTCCAAAACCATTCTTTAACTTGCCACTTGCAAGTATTAATTTATTTCTACCCTTACAATAAATACTAACTTATTTTACTTCAGTAAGTGTGTCCAGTCATTGGGAAAAGAAAAATTCGTAGTTGATACATCTGAATCAATAATCCCTGATCCTTCCTCAGGTGTCCTCACTGGGTAGGCATGGCTGGGGGAGATGAAAATTCTGGGTGGGAGCAGATATTAGTGGAGCTGCCAAACAGCTCTGCCCCTGTTCCTTCCCTGTCCCGGGAGAGGGAAACCCTGGAACAGTAATAGGATAACCAGTATGGGGAAGAGGTTCCTCAGTGATTAATTGGTCTTTTTGTAATTTCCTTAATTTAGTGTTCATGTTGGTAATGTGTTTTTACAAAGAAATCACCCGTTTCTTCTAGATTTCCAGTTTGTTACAGTAGGTTTCTCTTATTTGACATTTAATTTTTCCTGTCTAATTTTCTACAGAATCATGACAAATAATGAACAAATATTGATACTCTATTATTAACCGAAGTCCCTATTCATGTTCCCTTTGTTATACCTTTCCTTGTTCCAGGATCTCAAAGGACATGGGGTCATCATATCTATTTAGTCTCTTCTGGGCTTTGACAGTTGCTCAGACTCTCCTTGTTTCCATGACCTTGACAGTGTGGAGGAGGACTGGTCAGGTATTTTATAGACTGCCGGGCACTGGGATTTGCTTGGTGTTTTTGTTGTGGTTAGACTTAGCTTTGAAAAAGCAGATCACAGACATGAAGTGCTTCCTCTTCACTGTATGTCAAGAGGACAGTCTCTCAAGGGAACTTCTCACTTATATTCTCAACTTTGGTCACCTAGCTGAGGTAGTGTTTGTCAAGTGTTCCCACAGTGAAGTTAATTTTTTCCCATGTCCATCCTGTGTGTCTTATTTAGGAGGAAGTCATAATGCAGAACCCACACTTGAGGAGAGAGGGGTTAGCTTCACATCCTTGATGGATAGCTGAGTGGCTATATAAATTGTTTAGAAGCTTTCTGCATAGGAGATTTCTTTTTAACACCGTTCATCAAAAACTATGTAATTTATTTTTACCAGTTTGGGCACGTGAATAATTATTGTAAACTTTTGGTTATAATGCAGTGCTACATTATAAGACTGCTTAGTTAATTCTTGCTTTGGCTGTTGAGAGCTTTTTCCATTTGCTCCTGTTTTCATTTTACATAATTTCTCTTTTGTGGGTTTTTAAAATTTTTGGTACTTCTTTACTTTCTGATATTTTAAGATTATCCTGCTTCATATATTTACTGTCTCAGTCCTAGTATCAGCCCTTTCTTCAAAGAGCCCTTGTTCCTTTTATTAGAGAATGGTATTAAAAACGTACATGTGGGAGCTAAATATGCTCAGCTGACAGTGCATGGAAATATATGCAAGTATCCCAGCCTATGCATACACACATAATTATAAAGATTTCCATGTGGAACTATGTGCAGGCTAAAGAGAGTTTATACTGATATCTCCAACCGGATCTGTTATGACATGGATATTGTAACCTTCTCCCTTTGTTTGACTGTAACATCCCACTCCAGTGGTAAGAAACCTGGCTTCCACCATTTGTCATTTATTAAATTCAGTGCTTGTTCCATTCAATTACTGATATAGTAGTTTCAGTAGTATTAGCTACTACCACTCATGGAAAGAACATAGAGTCCACTGTGTATGTATGACACATTTTGTCTTTGGCCTACAGATTCTGTACATTTCCAAAGTTAACTTAGGTCAACCCATTTGTCCCACTACCAACAGTGAGTTTTTTCATACATTTCTGAATCAGATTCTTTGTTACATTCTGTATTCCAGTCTTTGACACTCCCATATCCTAAGCAGCTAAGTTTGAATAGATTGTAATTTACTTGTTGGGTTGTAAAAATCTGTGGGTATAGACAAATGCATAGTGACAGGTATTCACCACTAAAGTATCTTATGGACTATTTCAACCACATATTCTATACATTGTTTACCATGTCAGTTTTGCCTTTTCTAGAATGTCATATAAATGAGGCCATACAGTGTGTAGCACTTCAGACTGGATTCTTTCACTTAGCAATGTAAGTTAGATGTATCTATTTTTTTTTTTGCACGGGTTGATGGTCCATTCCTTTATATCTCTGAATACTATTGCATTGCATGTATATTAGAGGAAAAATAATTTTCCCTCTACCCTTCTGTGTTCTTTATTGAGATCTCCCTTGTAATGAAAAAGAGAGGAACTAGAGAAAACAATCAGAAGTTTAATATATACCATGCATACCTCCTGTATACTTGAAAGATACCTAGGAAAACTGAGTCACTCCCTGAATTGGCCCAAGCCGTTACCTTAAATGCTATCTTCTGCTGAGAACAAAAGAAAGATGTTAGGGAACGGAAGAAGCCATTTAAAGGAGGTTATTAGGCAAAGCACAGTAAACAAGGGTATGGTTGTTACACAGATTTACATCCAGGCCTGTTTCATTGACAAGGTTTTTTTTATAAAAAACATTTATTTATTTGGCTGTGCCAGGTCTTAGTTGCGGCCTGTGGAATCTTTAGTTGCGGCATGTGGTCTCTTAGTTGCAGCATGCAGGATCTAGTTCCATGACCAGGAGTTGAACCCTGGCCCCCTGCATTGGGAGCATGGAGCCTTAGCCACTGGACCAGCAGGGAAGTCCCAACAAGCTTTTCTTGATATTTAGTCATCATTCAATTCCTGGTCCAGAGAGGGACAAACCCTTACAAATGGAGATATCCTTAATAAATGTAAATTTACCTCATAAAAGGGCATTTTCTACTTGGCTTTGAAAGATTCTCCTGGGTCTGCTCTTTCTTATTAATCAGTCCAAAATAATCCTTTTGTCAAATGGGCATATTTTGGGGTGGTGTATTCGGCTCTCCTTGACATGTATGTGCCCTAATTTGCTTATGAATTCACCTACAGAAGGACATCCTGATATCTTTAAGTTTTTAGCCATTATGAATAGAGCTGCTGTACATTACTTGATGCTAGTTTGGGTTTGAACACAGTTTTTTAAAGCAGTTGTCTAAATACAAGAGGTACACTTCTTGGATCCTAAGGTGAGACTTTTTAGATTTGGAAAAAATTGCCAAACTGTCTTCCAAAGTTGGTTGTACATGCATTCCACCAGCATCTTGAGTATATTCTTGTATGCTTATTTACTGCCTGTTTATCTTCTTGGGCCAGGTGTGTGTTTCAATCTTTACCAAATTTTAATGGCGTTGGCATAATTTGAGTACAAATCCTTTATCAGATATGTGCTTTGGAAATAGTTTCTTGCAGTTTGTGGTTTGTCTTCTGGTTTTCTGAATAAGGTCACCAGACCCAAAGTCATGTAGATTATCTTTTTTTTTCTAGGATTTTTTATAGTTTGGTAATTTAAATTTGTCTATGGGCAATTTTGAGTGAATTTTGGTTTAAGTTGTAAAGTTTGTGTCTAAATTCATTTCATTACATATGGTTTGTAATTAATTGCTCCTTAACCATCTTTTGAGAAGATACAGTGAGATACTTGGCTCCATTTCAGTTTGGATTTCCAAACTTAGTATATACAGCAGAACTGCCTTCTGGATGAGGCCTCTGGGTTTGTGAGTGCGGCACTCCCGGCACGTCTCTGACGTCCCACAGGGGGCGCCGAACCCACCTGTCTGACCCTGGGGGCACAGGTGCACCCTGCCCACAGACTTTGCTCTGTGACAAGCAGACAGGAGCTTTGTCTCCTGTCAGGGCTTAGGCTTCTGGACCATGAGGCATTGTCCACACTGACAGCAGCTGAGTTTTCTCAGGAACCACTGGTGAGGAGACTCCACAAGAGGAAAAAACGAGCAAGTGTGGAGAATCTTCCTGTGCAGCTGACTGCTGGGTGGGTGGGGTGCTTCTTCAGGGGACTCAGGAGAGAAAGGGTTTAATGTGGAATACTGTGCACTTTTAGTTAGTTTTATATGCAGTGTAGATGGTGACCAGTGTCGTTCTTTGGGGTCTGGTGTCTAGTTTTCCTGGCACTGTTTGTTGATGGCTTTGGATAGAATAAACATTTTAATAATTGTAGTTTTTCTGATGCATGAGCATGGAATATTGTTTTCTATTGTGTCTTCAATTTCTTTATCAGTGTTTTATAGTTTTCTGAGTATAGGTCTTTCATGCCCTTGGTTAAATTTATTCCTAAATAGTTTGTGCTTTTTGATGGAATTGAAAATGGGATTGTTTTCTTAATTTTTCTTGTTGGTGTTCATTATTAGTGTATAGAAACAAAACTGATTTGTGTATATTGATTCCATATTTTGCAACTTCACTGAATTTATTTTTTAACATATTTTTTGAAGTAATGTGAAAAATTGTAATACTAAAATCTCACAGTTTCTACTGCACCCTAGGTAATCCACAGGACCCAAGACATGGTAGCTACTAATATACTCTTCCCACGGTGCCTCTTAATACCATGTGGACTCCTACAAGGGAAATAAATATCACAAATTTGGTTGAACTTGGTCTGGGTAAGTCTTGGCCTCTATAACAAAATTTGATGTCTGTCTTGTCTGATTTTCTGGCATGATGCTGACACGGTTGTCTAGAAAAGTAATTTACTTACCAGTAGTTTAAAATGTACAGAAAAGTTTCAGTAATGGCCAAAAGTACTCACATTTGCCACCTCGCACAAAATGCTCAGTGTGTTTTGCCCAAGGAACCAGCACATAACCCCTAAATGAGGAAATCCTGATGTCTACATTATAATTTAATACTCAGCCCCACTTCAACTTTCACCTGCTGTCCCAACTGTATGAAAATGTCTTTTTCCATCCTGATCCAGTTTTCTTTTTCTGGAACCATTACTGAGTTTCCCCCTCATTTGGACAGCCTTGATGGATATGAAGCAGACAAGATGAGCATGGGATCTAGGTTGCCTTTTCTGTATGGCTTTTTTTCACTAAGAATGTTTTTAATGTTCATTTTTGTAACAAATATCAGCACTACACTTTTTTTCATTGTCATTAAAAATACAAAACATGACCTTAACATTTAATTCTTTTTACGCATACAGTTTTGTGGTATTAACTACCTTCATATAGTTGCACAAACAAGTTAACTAACATGTGTACCTCCTGTGTGCATGGGAGATACCCAGGAAATTGAGTAACACCCTGAAACGGCCCAAGACATCACCTTAAATACCGTCTTCATCTAAAAGGAAAAAAAGGAAGGCTATAGTTGTTTCTGTCTACATTCATTTGATTGTATATGGATTCCAATGGATGTTGTATAACTAGTTGTGGAGAAGTCATGGGATAGTTGGCTTCATTGCAGTTTGAATTTCCAAATTTAGTGCATTCTGCAGGCTTGATACAAGGTTTACAAACTTCATATTGGATCAGGACATCCCATGGTGTAACTGGTATTAATGGTTTGTTCAACAATTAAAGTTCTGTGTGATATGAATTCATCCTGGAGTAATCCAGGTAAGTTTCTGTTATACATTTTTCCCAGGATGAAAGGAAAAGAGAAATAAGGCCTAATTTATAAAAGTGCCTTCAAACTAATTGATACTGAAGTATAGTTGACTTACAATATTGTGTTAATTTCTGCTGTACAGCAAAGTGATTCATACATATATATATACATACATATATACATATTTTTCATATTTTAATACTTTTATACATATATTTTACATACTTTAATACATACTTTTTAACCTGTTCCTTAAAACACTAGTGCTTAGGAAATCTATTGGAGGGAGAAGCAGTCAAGGGTAGCTAAGGGTTAGGGTACGGGTTAGGGTTAGGGTACGCATTAGGGTTAGGGTATTTACTAAACTGATCCCACTCGCTAGATACCACTTAGCACGTAAAGGAATATTATTTGGGGTCCAGCCATGGAGAAGAGTTTACACACTAGGAAAAGATGAGGAACACACCCATTATAAAGAAATCACATTAGGATTCTCTTTTTAACCTGTTCCTAAAAACACTAGTGCTTAGGTAATCTATTGGAGGCAGAAGCAGGCAAGGGTAGCTTAGGGTTAGGGTTAGGGTATGGCTTAGGGATAGGGTTAGGGTTACGGTTAGGGTACAGCTTAGGGTACGGGTTCGGGTACAGTGTACGGTATGGTTTAGGGTTAGGGTTAGGGTTAGTGTTAGGGTGAGGGCTCGGTTTAGGGTACGGGATAGGATTAGGGTACGTGTTAGGGTTAGGGTAGGGGTTAGGGTTAGGGTACGCATTAGGGTTAGGGTAGTTATTAAACCTATCCCACTCTCTAGATACCCCTTAGCAAGTAAAGGAATATTATTTGGGGGTCGAGCCATGGAGAAGAGTTTAGACGCTAGGATAAGATAAGGAACAAACCCATTATAAAGGAATCACATTAGGATTCTCTTCTAAACCTGTTCCTTAAAACACTAGTGCTTAGGAAATCTATTGGAGGCAAAAGCAGTCAAGGGTAGCTTAGGGTTAGGGTAAGGGTTAGGGTTAGGATTAGGGTACGGCTTACGGTATGGGTTCGGGTAGGGGTTGGGGTATGGCATAGGGTATGGGATAGGGTTAGGGTTAGGGTTGGGGTTAGGGTTAGGGCTTGGTTTAGGGTACGGGTTAGGATTAGGGTACGTGTTAGGGTTAGGGTAGGGGTTATGGTTAGGGTAGGCGTTAGGTTTAGAGTAGTTATTAAACCTATCCCACTGCCTAGATGCCCCTTAGCACGTAAAGGAATATTATTAGGGGGTCCAGCCATGGAGAAGAGTTTAGACACTAGGAGAAGATAAGGAATACACACCCATTATAAAGAAATCACATTAGGATTCTTTTTTTAACCTGTTCCTTAAAACATTAGTGCTTAGGAAATCTAATAGAGGCAGAAGCAAACAAGGGTAGCTTAGGGTTAGGGATAGGGTTAGGGTTAGGGTTAGGGTACGGCTTAGGGGACGGGTTCGGGTACGTGTTCCGGTATGGCGTAGGGTATGGGTTAGGGTTAGGGATAGGGCTCAGTTTAGGGTATGGGTTAGGATTAGTGTACGTGTTAGGGTTAGGGTAGGGGTTAGGGTTAGGGTACGCGTTAGGGTTAGGGTAGTTATTAAACCTATCCCACTCTCTAGATACCCCATAGCACGTAAAGGAATATTATTTGGGGGTCCAGCCATGGAGAAGACTTTAGACACTAGGATAAGATAAGGAACACACCCATTATAAAGAAATCACATTAGGATTCTCTTTTTAAGCTGTTCCTTAAAACACTAGTGCTTAGGATATCTATTGGAGGCAAAAGCAGTCAAGGGTAGCTTAGGGTTAGGGTTAGGGTTAGGGTACGGCTTAGGGTACGGGTTCGGGTAGGGGTTCGGGTAGGGCGTAGTGTATGTGTTAGGGTTAGGATTAGGGTTAGGGTTAGGGTACAGCGTACGGTACGGGTTCGGGTACGGGTTCGGGTATGGTGTAGGGTATGGGTTAGGGTTAGGGTTAGGGTTAGTGTTAGGGTTAGGGCTCGGTTTAGGGTACGGGTTAGGATTAGGGTACGTGTTAGGGTTAGGGTAGGGGTTAGGGTTAGGGTACGCGTTAGGGTTAGGGTAGTTATTAAACCTCTCCCACTCTCTAGGTACCCCTTAGTATGCAAAGGAATATTATTTGGGGGTCCAGCCATGGAGAAGAGTTTAGACACTAGGATAAGATAAGGAACACATCCATTATAAAGAAATCACATTAGGATTCTCTTTTTAAGCTGTTCCTTAAAACACTAGTGCTTAGGAAATGTATTGGAGGCAGAAGCAGTCAGGGGTAGCCTAGGGTTAGGGTTAGGCTTAGGGTTAGGGTTAGGGTACGGCTTAGGGTACGGGTTCGAGGAGGGGTTCGGGTATGGCGTAGGGTATGGGTTAGGGTTAGGGTTATGGTTAGTGTTAGGGTTAGGGCTCGGTTTAGGGTACGGGTTAGGATTAGGGTACATGTTAGGGTTAGGGTAGGGGTTAGGGTTAGGGTACGCGTTAGGGTTAGGGTAGTTAAAAAACCTATCCCACTCTCTAGATACCCCTTAGCACGTAAAGGAATATTATTTGGGGGTCCAGCCATGCAGAAGTGTTTAGACACTAAGAAAAGATTAGGAACACACCCATTATAAAGAAATCACATTAGGATTCTCTTTTTAAGCTGTTCCTTAAAACACTAGTGCTTAGAAAATCTATTGGACGCAGAAGCAGTCAAGGGTAGCCTAGGGTTAGGTTACGGCTTAGGGTACGGTTTCCGGGACGGGTTCGGGTTCGGCGTAGGGTATGGGTTAGGGTTAGGGTTAGTGTTAGGGTTAGGGCTCGGTTTAGGGTACGGGTTAGGATTAGGGTACGTGTTAGGGTTAGGGTAGGGGTTAGGGTTAGGGTACGCGTTAGGGTTAGGGTAGTTATTAAACCTATCCCACTCTCTAGATAGCCCTTAGCACGTAAAGGAATATTACCTGGGGGTCCAGCCATGGAGAAGAGTTTAGACACTAGGATAAGATAAGGAACACACCCATTATAAAGAAATCACGTTAGGATTCTCTTTTTATGCTGGTCTTTAAAACACTAGTGCTTAGGAAATCTATTGGAGGCAGAAGCAGTCAAGGGTAGCCTAGGGTTAGGGTTAGGCTTAGGGTTAGGGTTAGGGTAAGGCTTAGGGTACGGGTTCGGGGAGGGGTTAGGGTTAGGGTTAGGGTTAGGGCTAGCGTACGGCTTAGGGTACGGGTTCGAGGAGGGGTTCGGGTATGGCGTAGGGTATGGGTTAAGGTTAGGGTTATGGTTAGTGTTAGGGTTAGGGCTCGGTTTAGGGTACGGGTTAGGATTAGGGTACGTGTTAGGGTTAGGGTAGGGGTTAGGGTTAGGGTACGCGTTAGTGTTAGGGTAGTTATTTAACCTATCCCAATCTCTAGATACCGCTTAGCACGTAAAGGAATATTATTTGGGTGTCCAGCCATGGAGAAGAGTTTAGACACTAGGATAAGATAAGGAACACACCCATTATAAAGAAATCACGTTAGGATTCTCTTTTTAAGCTGTTCCTTAAAACACTAGTGCTTCGGAAATCTATTGGAGGCAGAAGCAGTGAAGGGTAGCCTAGGGTTAGTGGTAGGCTTAGGTTTAGGCTTAGGGTACGGCTGAGGGTACGGGTTCGGGGAGGGGTTCGGGTACGGCGTAGGGTATGGGTTAGGGTTAGGGTTCGGTTTAGTGTTAGGGTTAGGGCTCGGTTTAGGGTACGGGTTAGGGTTAGGGTAGGGGTTAGGGTTAGGGTACGCGTTAGGGTTAGGGTAGTTATTAAACCTATCCCACTCTCTAGATAGCCCTTAGCACGTAAAGGAATATTACCTGGGGGTCCAGCCATGGAGAAGAGTTTAGACACTAGGATAAGATAAGGAACACACCCATTATAAAGAAATCACGTTAGGATTCTCTTTTTAAGCTGGTCTTTAAAACACTAGTGCTTAGGAAATCTATTGGAGGCAGAAGCAGTGAAGGGTAGCCGAGGGTTAGGTTTAGGATTAGGGTTAGGGTTAGGGTACGGCTTAGGGTACAGGTTCGGGGAGGGGTTTGGGTACGGCGTAGGGTATGGGTTAGTGTTAGGGTTAGGGTTAGTTTTAGGTTTAGGGCTCGTTTTAGGGTACGGGTTAGGATTAGGGTACGTGTTAGGGTTAGGGTAGGGGTTAGGGTTAGGGTACGCGTTAGGGTTAGGGTAGTTATTAAACCTATCGCACTCTCTAGACACCCCTTAGCATGTAAAGGAATATTATTTGGGGTTCAGCCATAGAGAAGAGTTTAGACACTAGGATAAGATAAGGAACACGCCCATTATAAAGAAATCACGTTAGGATTCTCTTTTTAAGCTGTTCCTTAAAACACTAGTGCTTCGGAAATCTATTGGAGGCAAAAGCAGTCAGGGGTAGTCTAGGGTTAGGGTTAGGCTTCGGGTTAGGGTTAGGGTAGGGCTTAGGGTACGGGTTCGAGGAGGGGTTCGGGTATGGCGTAGGGTATGGGTTAGGGTTAGGGTTCGGTTTAGTGTTAGGGTTAGGGCTCGGTTTAGGGTACGGGTTAGGATTAGGGTACGTGTTAGGGTTACGGTAGGGGTTAGGGTTAGGGTACGTGTTAGGGTTAGGGTAGTTATTAAACCTATCCCACTCTCTAGATACCCCTTAGCACGTAAAGGAATATTATTTGGGGGTCCAGCCATGGAGAAGAGTTTAGACACTAGGATAAGATAAGGAACACACCCATTATAAAGAAATCACATTAGGATTCTCTTTTTAAGCTGTTCCTTAAAACACTAGTGCTTAGGAAATCTATTGGAGGCAGAAGCAATCAAGGGTAGCCTAGGGTTAGGGTTAGGCTTAGGTTTAGGCTTAGGGTACGGGTTCGAGAAGGGGTTCGGGTACGGCGTAGGGTATGGTTTAGGGTTAGGGTTAGGGTTAGTGTTAGGTTTAGGGCTCGGTTTAGGGTACGGGTTAGGATTAGGGTACGTGTTAGGGTTAGGGTAGGGGTTAGGGTTAGGGTACGCGTTAGGGTTAGGGTAGTTATTAAACCTATCCCACTCTCTAGGTACCCCTTAGTATGCAAAGGAATATTATTTGGGGTTCCAGCCATGGAGAAGAGTTTAGACACTAGGATAAGATAAGGAACACACCCATTATAAAGAAATCACATTAGGATTCTCTTTTTAAGCTGTTCCTTAAAACACTAGTGCTTAGGAAATCTATTGGAGGCAGAAGCAGTCAAGGGTAGCGTAGGGTTAGGGTTAGGCTTAGGGTTAGGGTTAGGGTATGGCTTAGGGTTCTGGTTCGGGGAGGGGTTCGGGTATGGCGTAGGGTATGGGTTTATGGTTAGGGTTAGGGTTAGTATTAGGGTTAGGGCTCGCTTTAGGGTACGGGTTAGGTTTAGGGTATCTGTTAGGGTTAGGGTAGGGGTTAGGGTTAGGGTACGCGTTAGGGTTAGGGTAGTTATTAAACCTATCCCACTCTCTAGATACCCCTTAGCACGTAAAGGAACATTATTTGGGGGTCTAGCCATGGAGAAGAGTTTAGACACTAGGATAAGATAAGGAACACACCCATTGTAAAGAAATCACATTAGGATTCTCTTTTTAAGCTGTTCCTTAAAACACTAGTGCTTAGGAAATCTATTGGAGGCAGAAGAAGTCAAGGGTAGCCTAGGGTTAGGCTTAGGGTTAGTGTACGGCTTAGGGTACGGGTTCGGGGAGGGGTTCGGGTACAGCGTAGGGTATGGGTTAGGGTTAGGGTTAGGGTTAGTGTTAGGGTTAGGGCTCGGTTTAGGGTACGGGTTAGGTTTAGGGTACGTGTTAGGGTTAGGTTAGGGTTAGGATACGCGTTAGGGTTAGGGTAGTTATTAAACCTATCCCACTCTCTAGATACCCCTTAGCACGTAAAGGAATATTATTTGGGGGTCCAACCATGGAGAAGAGTTTAGACACTAGGACAATTAAGGAACACACCCATTATAAAGAAATCACATTAGGATTCTCTTTTTAAGTTGTTCCTTAAAACAATAGTGCTTAGGAAATCTATTGGAGGCAGAAGGAGTCAGGGGTAGCCTAGGGTTAGGGTTAGGCTTAGAGTTAGGGTTAGGGTACAGCTTAGGGTTCGGGTTCGAGGAGGGGTTCGGGTACGGCGTAGGGTATGGGTTAGGGTTAGGGTTAGGGTTAGTGTTAGGGTTAGGGCTCGGTTTAGGGTACGGGTTAGGATTAGGGTACGTGTTAGGGTTAGGGTAGGGGTTAGGAATAGGGTACGCGTTAGGGTTACGGTAGTTATTAAACCTATCCCACTCTCTAGATACCCCTTAGCACGTAAAGGAATATTATTTGGGGGTCCAGCCATGGAGAAGAGTTTAGACACTAGGATAGGATAAGGAACACACCCATTATAAAGAAATCACATTAGGATTCTCTTTTTAAGCTGTTCCTTAAAACACTAGTGCTTAGGAAATCTTTTGGAGGCAGAAGAAGTCAAGGGTAGCCTAGGGTTAGGCTTAGGGTTACGGTACGGCTTAGGGTACGGGTTCGGGGAGGGGTTTGGGTACGGCGTAGGGAAAGGGTTAGGGTTAGGGTTAGTGTTAGGGTTAGGGCTCGGTTTAGGGTACGGGTTAGGATTAGGGTACGTGTTATGGTTAGGGTAGGGGTTAGGGTTAGGGTACGCGTTAGGGTTAGGGTAGTTATTAAACCTATCCCACTCTCTAGATACCCCTTAGCACATAAAGGAATATTATTTGGGGGTCCAGCCATTGAGAAGAGTTTAGACAGTAGGATAAGTTAAGGAACACACCCATTATAAGGAAATCACATTAGGATTCTCTTTTTAAGCTGTTCCTTAAAACACTAGTGCTTAGGAAATCTATTGGAGGCAGAAGGCGTCAGGGGTAGCCTAGTGTTAGGGTTAGGCTTAGAGTTAGGGTTAGGGTACGGGTTCGAGGAGGGGTTCGGGTATGGCGTAGGGTATGGGTTAGGCTTATGGTTAGATTTAGTGTTAGGGTTAGGGCTCCGTTTAGGGTACGGGTTAGGATTAGGGTACGTGTTAGGGTTAGGGTAGGGGTTAGGGTTAGGGTACGCGTTAGGGTTAGGGTAGTTATTAAACCTATCCCACTCTCTAGATACCCCTTAGCACGTAAAGGAATATTATTTGGGGGTCCAGCCATGGAGAAGAGTTTAGACACTAGTTTAAGATAAGGAACACACCCATTATAAATAAATCACATTAGGATTCTCTTTTTAAGCTGTTCCTTAAAACACTAGTGCTTAGGAAATCTATTGGAGGCAGAAGCAGTCAAGGGTAGCCTAGGGTTAGGGTTAGGCTTAGGGTTAGGGTTAGGGTACGGCTTAGGGTAAGGGTTCGGTGAGGGGTTCGGGTATGGCGTACGGTTGGGTTAGGGTTAGGGTTAGGGTTAGGGCTCGCTTTAGGGTACGGGTTAGGATTAGGGTATCTGTTAGGGTTAGGGTAGGGGTTAGGGTTAGGGTTAAGGTTAGGGTTAGGGTACGGCTTAGGGTTCGGGTTCGGAGAGGGGTTCGGATACGGCGTAGGGCATGGGTTAGGGTTAGTGTTTGGCTTAGTGTTAGGGTTAGGGCTCGGTTTAGGGTACGGGTTAGGATTAGGGTACGTGTTAGGGTTAGGGTAGGGGTTAGGGTTAGGGTACGCGTTAGGGTTAGGGTAGTTATTAAACCTATCCCACTCTCTAGATACCCCTTAGCACGTAAAGGAATATTATTTAGGGGTCCATCCATGGAGAAGAGTTTAGACACTAGGATAAGATAAGGAACACACCCATTATAAAGAAATCACGTTAGGATTCTCTTTTTAAGCTGTTCATTAAAACACTAGTGCTTAGGAAATCTATTGGAGGCAGAAGCACTCAAGGGTAGCCTAGGGTTAGGGTTACGCTTAGGTTTAGGTTTAGGGTACGGCTTAGGGTACGGGTTCGGGAAGGGGTTCGGGTACGGCATAGGGTATAGGTTAGGGATAGGGTTAGGGTTAGTGTTAGGGTTAGGGCTCGGTTTAGGGTACGGGTTAGGATTAGGGTACGTGTTAGGTTTAGGGTAGGGGTTAGGGTTAGGCTTAGGGTTAGGGTTAGGGTACGGCTTAGGGTACGGGTTCGAGGAGGGGTTCGGGTATGGCGTACGGTTGGGTTAGGGTTAGGGTTAGGGTTAGGGCTCGCTTTAGGGTTAGGGTTAGGGTTAGGGTTAGGGTACGGCTTATGGTACGGGTTCGGGGAGGGGTTCGGGTACGGCGCAGGGTATGGGTTAGGGTTAGGGTTCGCGTTAGTGTTAGGGTTAGGGCTCGGTTTAGGGTACGGGTTAGGATTAGGGTACGTGTTAGGGGTAGGGTAGGGGTTAGGGTTAGGGTACGCGTTAGGGTTAGGGTAGTTATTAAACCTATCCCACTCTCTAGGTACCCCTTAGTATGCAAAGGAATATTATTTGGGGGTCCAGCCATGGAGAAGAGTTTAGACACTAGGATAAGATAAGGAACACACCCATTATAAAGAAATCACATTAGGATTCTCTTTTTAAGCTGTTCCTTAAAACACTAGTGCTTAGGAAATCTATTGGAGGCAGAAGCAGTCAGGGGTAGCCTAGGGTTAGGGTTAGGCTTAGGGTTAGGGTTAGGGTACGGCTTAGGGTACGGGTTCGAGGAGGGGTTCGGGTATGGCGTAGGGTATGGGTTAGGGTTAGGGTTATGGTTAGTGTTAGGGTTAGGGCTCGGTTTACGTTATGGGTTAGGATTATGGTACGTGTTAGGGTTAGGGTAGGGGTTAGGGTTAGGGTACGCGTTAGGGTTAGGGTAGTTAAAAAACCTATCCCACTCTCTAGATACCCCTTAGCACGTAAAGGAATATTATTTGGGTGTCCAGCCATGGAGAAGTGTTTAGACACTAGGAAAAGATTAGGAACACACCCATTATAAAGAAATCACATTAGGATTCTCTTTTTAAGCTGTTCCTTAAAACACTAGTGCTTAGAAAATCTATTGGAGGCAAAAGCAGTCAAGGGTGGGTTAGGGTTAGGCTTAGGGTTAGGGTTAGGGTTAGGGTACGGCTTAGGATACGGGTTCGGGGAGGGGTTTGGGTACGGCGTAGGGTATGGGTTAGTGTTAGGGTAATGGTTAGTGTTAGGGTTAGGGCTCGGTTTAGGGTACGGGTTAGGATTAGGGTACGTGTTAGGGTTAGGGTAGGGGTTAGGGTTAGGGTACGCGTTAGGGTTAGGGTAGTTATTAAACCTATCCCACTCTCTAGACACCTCTTAGCATGTAAAGGAATATTATTTGGGGGTCCAGCCATAGAGAAGAGTTTAGACACTAGGATAAGATAAGGAACACACCCATTATAAAGAAATCACGTTAGGATTCTCTTTTTAAGCTGTTCCTTAAAACACTAGTGCTTAGGAAATCTATTGGAGGCAAAAGCAGTCAGGGGTAGCCTAGGGTTAGGGTTAGACTTAGGGTTAGGGTTAGGGTAGGGATTAGGGTACGGGTTCGAGGAGGGGTTCGGGTATGGCGTACGGTATGGGTTAGGGTTAGTGTTCGGGTTAGTGTTAGGGTTAGGGCTCGGTTTAGGGTACGGGTTAGGATTAGGGTACGTGTTAGGTTTAGGGTAGGGGTTAGGGTTAGGGTTCGTGTTAGGGTTAGGGTAGTTATTAAACCTATCCCACTCTCTAGACACCCCTTAGCACGTAAAGGAATATTATTTGGGGGTCCAGCCATGGAGAAGAGTTTAGACACTAGGATAAGATAAGGAACACACCCATTATAAAGAAATCACGTTAGGATTCTCTTTTTAAGCTGTTCCTTAAAACACTAGTGCTTAGAAAATCTATTGGTGGCAGAAGCAGTCAAGGGTAGTCTCGGGTTAGGGTTAGGCTTAGGGTTAGGGTTAGGGTATGGCTTAGCGTACGGGTTCGGGGAGGGGTTCGGGTACGGCGTAGGGTATGGGTTAGGGTTAGGGTTCGGGTTAGTGTTAGGGTTAGGGCTCGGTTTAGGTTACGGGTTAGGATTAGGGTACGTGTTAGGGGTAGGGTAGGGGTTAGGGTTAGGGTACGCATTAGGGTTAGGGTAGTTAATAAACCTATCCCACTCTCTAGATATCTCTTAGCACGTAAAGGAATATTATTTGGGGGTCCAGCAATGGAAAAGAGTTTAGACACTAGGATAAGATAAGGAACACACCCATTATAAAGAAATCACATTAGGATTCTCTTTTTAAGCTGTTCCTTAAAACACTAGTGCTTAGGAAATCTATTGGAGGCAGAAGCAGTCAAGGGTAGCCTAGGGTTAGGGTTAGGCTTAGGTTTAGGCTTAGGGTACAGCTGAGGGTACGGGTTCGGTGACGGGTTCGGGTATGGCGTAGGGTATGGGTTAGGGTTAGGGTTAGGGTTAGTGTTAGGGTTAGGGCTCGGTTTAGGGTACGGGTTAGGATTAGGGTACTTGTTAGGGTTAGGGTAGGGGTTAGGGTTAGGGTACGCGTTAGGGTTAGGGTAGTTATTAAACCTCTCCCACTCTCTAGGTACCCCTTAGTATGCAAAGGAATATTATTTGGGGGTCCAGCCATGGAGAAGAGTTTAGACACTAGGATAAGATAAGGAACACATCCATTATAAAGAAATCACATTAGGATTCTCTTTTTAAGCTGTTCCTTAAAACACTAGTGCTTAGGAAATGTATTGGAGGCAGAAGCAGTCAGGGGTAGCCTAGGGTTAGGGTTAGGCTTAGGGTTAGGGTTAGGGTACGGCTTAGGGTACGGGTTCGAGGAGGGGTTCGGGTATGGCGTAGGGTATGGGTTAGGGTTAGGGTTATGGTTAGTGTTAGGGTTAGGGCTCGGTTTAGGGTACGGGTTAGGATTAGGGTACGTGTTAGGGTTAGGGTAGGGGTTAGGGTTAGGGTACGCGTTAGGGTTAGGGTAGTTAAAAAACCTATCCCACTCTCTAGATACCCCTTAGCACGTAAAGGAATATTATTTGGGGGTCCAGCCATGCAGAAGTGTTTAGACACTAAGAAAAGATTAGGAACACACCCATTATAAAGAAATCACATTAGGATTCTCTTTTTAAGCTGTTCCTTAAAACACTAGTGCTTAGAAAATCTATTGGACGCAGAAGCAGTCAAGGGTAGCCTAGGGTTAAGTTACGGCTTAGGGTACGGGTTCCGGGACGGGTTCGGGTTCGGCGTAGGGTATGGGTTAGGGTTAGGGTTAGTGTTAGGGTTAGGGCTCGGTTTAGGGTACGGGTTAGGATTAGGGTACGTGTTAGGGTTAGGGTAGGGGTTAGGGTTAGGGTACGCGTTAGGGTTAGGGTAGTTAATAAACCTATCCCACTCTCTAGATACCCCTTAGCACGTAAAGGAATATTATTTGGGGGTCCAGCCATGGAGAAGAGTTTAGACACTAGGATAAGATAAGGAACACACCCATTATAAAGAAATCACGTTAGGATTCTCTTTTTATGCTGGTCTTTAAAACACTAGTGCTTAGGAAATCTATTGGAGGCAGAAGCAGTCAAGGGTAGCCTAGGGTTAGGGTTAGGCTTAGGGTTAAGGTTAGGGTAAGGCTTAGGGTACGGGTTCGGGGAGGGGTTAGGCTTAGGGTTAAGGTTAGGGTAAGGCTTAGGGTACGGGTTCGGGGAGGGGTTAGGGTTAGGGTTAGGGTTAGGGCTAGCGTACGGCTTAGGGTACGGGTTCGAGGAGGGTTTCGGGTATGGCGTAGGGTATGGGTTAAGGTTAGGGTTATGGTTAGTGTTAGGGTTAGGGCTCGGTTTAGGGTACGGGTTAGGATTAGGGTACGTGTTAGGGTTAGGGTAGGGGTTAGGGTTAGGGTACGCGTTAGTGTTAGGGTAGTTATTTAACCTATCCCACTCTCTAGATACCGCTTAGTACGTAAAGGAATATTATTTGGGGGTCCAGCCATGGAGAAGAGTTTAGACACTAGGATAAGATAAGGAACACACCCATTATAAAGAAATCACGTTAGGATTGTCTTTTTAAGCTGTTCCTTAAAACACTAGTGCTTCGGAAATCTATTGGAGGCAGAAGCAGTCAAGGGTAGCCTAGGGTTAGTGTTAGGCTTAGGTTTAGGCTTAGGGTACGGCTGAGGGTACGGGTTCGGGGAGGGGTTCGGGTACGGCGTAGGGTATGGGTTAGGGTTAGGGTTCGGTTTAGTGTTAGGGTTAGGGCTCGGTTTAGGGTACGGGTTAGGATTAGGGTACGTGTTAGGGTTAGGGTAGGGGTTAGGGTTAGGGTACGCGTTAGGGTTAGGGTAGTTATTAAACCTATCCCACTCTCTAGATAGCCCTTAGCACGTAAAGGAATATTACCTGGGGGTCCAGCCATGGAGAAGAGTTTAGACACTAGGATAAGATAAGGAACACACCCATTATAAAGAAATCACGTTAGGATTCTCTTTTTAAGCTGGTCTTTAAAACACTAGTGCTTAGGAAATCTATTGGAGGCAGAAGCAGTGAAGGGTAGCCGAGGGTTAGGTTTAGGCTTAGGGTTAGGGTTAGGGTACGGCTTAGGGTACGGGTTCGGGGAGGGGTTTGGGTACGGCGTAGGGTATGGGTTAGTGTTAGGGTTAGGGTTAGTTTTAGGTTTAGGGCTCGTTTTAGGGTACGGGTTAGGATTAGGGTACGTGTTAGGGTTAGGGTAGGGGTTAGGGTTAGGGTACGCGTTAGGGTTAGGGTAGTTATTAAACGTATCGCACTCTCTAGACACCCCTTAGCATGTAAAGGAATATTATTTGGGGTTCAGCCATAGAGAAGAGTTTAGACACTAGGATAAGATAAGGAACACACCCATTATAAAGAAATCACGTTAGGATTCTCTTTTTAAGCTGTTCCTTAAAACACTAGTGCTTAGGAAATCTATTGGAGGCAAAAGCAGTCAGGGGTAGTCTAGGGTTAGGGTTAGGCTTCGGGTTAGGGTTAGGGTAGGGCTTAGGGTACGGGTTCGAGGAGGGGTTCGGGTATGGCGTAGGGTATGGGTTAGGGTTAGGGTTCGCGTTAGTGTTAGGGTTAGGGCTCGGTTTAGGGTACGGGTTAGGATTAGGGTACGTGTTAGGGTTAGGGTAGGGGTTAGGGTTAGGGTACGCGCTAGGGTTAGGGTAGTTATTAAACCTATGTCACTCTCTAGATAGCCCTTAGCACGTAAAGGAATATTACCTGGGGGTCCAGCCATGGAGAAGAGTTTAGACACTAGGATAAGATAAGGAACACACCCATTATAAAGAAATCACATTAGGATTCTCTTTTTAAGCTGGTCTTTAAAACACTAGTGCTTAGGAAATCTATTGGAGGCAGAAGCAGTGAAGGGTAGCCGAGGGTTAGGTTTAGGCTTAGGGTTAGGGTTAGGGTACGGCTTAGGGTACGGGTTCGGGGAGGGGTTTGGGTACGGCGTAGGGTATGGGTTAGTGTTAGGGTTAGGGTTAGTTTTAGGTTTAGGGCTCGGTTTAGGGTACGGGTTAGGATTAGGGTACGTGTTAGGGTTAGGGTAGGGGTTAGGGTTAGCGTACGCGCTAGGGTTAGGGTAGTTATTAAACCTATGTCACTCTCTACATACCCCTTAGCACGTAAAGGAATATTATTTGGGGGTCCAGCCATGGAGAAGAGTTTAGACACTAGGATAAGATAAGAAACACACCCATTATAAAGAAATCACATTAGGATTCTCTTTTTAAGCTGTTCCTTAAAACACTAGTGCTTCGGAAATCTATTGGAGGCAGAAGCAGTCAAGGGTAGCCTAGGGTTAGTGTTAGGCTTAGGTTTAGGCTTAGGGTACGGCTGAGGGTACGGGTTCGGGGAGGGGTTCGGGTACGGCGTAGGGTATGGGTTAGGGTTAGGGTTCGGTTTAGTGTTAGGGTTAGGGCTCGGTTTAGGGTACGGGTTAGGATTAGGGTACGTGTTAGGGTTAGGGTAGGGGTTAGGGTTAGGGTACGCGTTAGGGTTAAGGTAGTTATTAAACCTATCCCACTCTCTAGATAGCCCTTAGCACGTAAAGGAATATTACCTGGGGGTCCAGCCATGGAGAAGAGTTTAGACACTAGGATAAGATAAGGAACACACCCATTATAAAGAAATCACGTTAGGATTCTCTTTTTAAGCTGGTCTTTAAAACACTAGTGCTTAGGAAATCTATTGGAGGCAGAAGCAGTGAAGGGTAGCCGAGGGTTAGGTTTAGGCTTAGGGTTAGGGTTAGGGTACGGCTTAGGGTACGGGTTCGGGGAGGGGTTTGGGTATGGCGTAGGGTATGGGTTAGTGTTAGGGTTAGGGTTAGTTTTAGGTTTAGGGCTCGTTTTAGGGTACGGGTTAGGATTAGGGTACGTGTCAGGGTTAGGGTAGGGGTTAGGGTTAGGGTACGCGTTAGGGTTAGGTTAGTTATTAAACCTATCGCACTCTCTAGACACCCCTTAGCATGTAAAGGAATATTATTTGGGGTTCAGCCATAGAGAAGAGTTTAGACACTAGGATAAGATAAGGAACACACCCATTATAAAGAAATCACGTTAGGATTCTCTTTTTAAGCTGTTCCTTAAAACACTAGTGCTTAGGAAATCTATTGGAGGCAAAAGCAGTCAGGGGTAGTCTAGGGTTAGGGTTAGGCTTCGGGTTAGGGTTAGGGTAGGGCTTAGGGTACGGGTTCGAGGAGTGGTTCGGGTATGGCGTAGGGTATGGGTTAGGTTTAGGGTTCGCGTTAGTGTTAGGGTTAGGGCTCGGTTTAGGGTACGGGTTAGGATTAGGGTACGTGTTAGGGTTACGGTAGGGGTTAGGGTTAGGGTACGCGTTAGGGTTAGGGTAGTTATTAAACCTATCCCACCCTCTAGATACCCCTTAGCACGTAAA
This sequence comes from Balaenoptera borealis, assembly GCF_965194805.1. Lineage (NCBI taxonomy): Eukaryota > Metazoa > Chordata > Mammalia > Artiodactyla > Balaenopteridae > Balaenoptera > Balaenoptera borealis. Next base: position 393,955 of record NW_028123501.1, on the reverse strand, counting down.
GGAATATTATTTGGGGGTCCAGCCATGGAGAAGAGTTTAGACACTAGGATAAGATAAGGAACACACCCATTATAAAGAAATCACATTAGGATTCTCTTTTTAAGCTGTTCCTTAAAACACTAGTGCTTAGGAAATCTATTGGAGGCAGAAGCAATCAAGGGTATTCTAGGGTTAGGGTTAGGCTTAGGTTTAGGCTTAGGGTACGGCTGAGGGTACGGGTTCGAGGAGGGGTTCGGGTACGGCGTAGGGTATGGGTTAGGGTTAGGGTTAGGGTTAGTGTTAGGGTTAGGGCTCGGTTTAGGGTACGGGTTAGGATTAGGGTACGTGTTAGGGTTAGGGTAGGGGTTAGGGTTAGGGTACGCGTTAGGGTTAGGGTAGTTATTAAACCTATCCCACTCTCTAGGTACCCCTTAGTATGCAAAGGAATATTATTTGGGGTTCCAGCCATGGAGAAGAGTTTAGACACTAGGATAAGATAAGGAACACACCCATTATAAAGAAATCACATTAGGATTCTCTTTTTAAGCTGTTCCTTAAAACACTAGTGCTTAGGAAATCTATTGGAGGCAGAAGCAGTCAAGGGTAGCCTAGGGTTAGGGTTAGGCTTAGGGTTAGGGTTAGGGTACGGCTTAGGGTTCGGGTTCGGGGAGGGGTTCGGGTACGGCGTAGGGTATAGGTTAGGGTTAGGGTTCGGGTTAGTGTTAGGGTTAGGGCTCGGTTTAGGGTACGGGTTAGGATTAGGGTACGTGTTAGGGTTAGGGTAGGGGTTAGGGTTAGGGTACGCGCTAGGGTTAGGGTAGTTATTAAACCTATGTCACTCTCTAGATACCCCTTAGCACGTAAAGGAATATTATTTGGGGGTCCAGCCATGGAGAAGAGTTTAGACACTAGGATAAGATAAGAAACACACCCATTATAAAGAAATCACATTAGGATTCTCTTTTTAAGCTGTTCCTTAAAACACTAGTGCTTCGGAAATCTATTGGAGGCAGAAGCAGTCAAGGGTAGCCTAGGGTTAGTGTTAGGCTTAGGTTTAGGCTTAGGGTACGGCTGAGGGTACGGGTTCGGGGAGGGGTTCGGGTACGGCGTAGGGTATGGGTTAGGGTTAGGGTTCGGTTTAGTGTTAGGGTTAGGGCTCGGTTTAGGGTACGGGTTAGGATTAGGGTACGTGTTAGGGTTAGGGTAGGGGTTAGGGTTAGGGTACGCGTTAGGGTTAAGGTAGTTATTAAACCTATCCCACTCTCTAGATAGCCCTTAGCACGTAAAGGAATATTACCTGGGGGTCCAGCCATGGAGAAGAGTTTAGACACTAGGATAAGATAAGGAACACACCCATTATAAAGAAATCACGTTAGGATTCTCTTTTTAAGCTGGTCTTTAAAACACTAGTGCTTAGGAAATCTATTGGAGGCAGAAGCAGTGAAGGGTAGCCGAGGGTTAGGTTTAGGCTTAGGGTTAGGGTTAGGGTACGGCTTAGGGTATGGGTTCGGGGAGGGGTTTGGGTATGGCGTAGGGTATGGGTTAGTGTTAGGGTTAGGGTTAGTTTTAGGTTTAGGGCTCGTTTTAGGGTACGGGTTAGGATTAGGGTATGTGTCAGGGTTAGGGTAGGGGTTAGGGTTAGGGTACGCGTTAGGGTTAGGTTAGTTATTAAACCTATCGCACTCTCTAGACACCCCTTAGCATGTAAAGGAATATTATTTGGGGTTCAGCCATATCGAAGAGTTTAGACACTAGGATAAGATAAGGAACACACCCATTATAAAGAAATCACGTTAGGATTCTCTTTTTAAGCTGTTCCTTAAAACACTAGTGCTTAGGAAATCTATTGGAGGCAAAAGCAGTCAGGGGTAGTCTAGGGTTAGGGTTAGGCTTCGGGTTAGGGTTAGGGTAGGGCTTAGGGTACGGGTTCGAGGAGGGGTTCGGGTATGGCGTAGGGTATGGGTTAGGGTTAGGGTTCGCGTTAGTGTTAGGGTTAGGGCTCGGTTTAGGGTACGGGTTAGGATTAGGGTACGTGTTAGGGTTACGGTAGGGGTTAGGGTTAGGGTACGCGTTAGGGTTAGGGTAGTTATTAAACCTATCCCACCCTCTAGATACCCCTTAGCACGTAAAGGAATATTATTTGGGGGTCCAGCCATGGAGAAGAGTTTAGACACTAGGATAAGATAAGGAACACACCCATTATAAAGAAATCACATTAGGATTCTCTTTTTAAGCTGTTCCTTAAAACACTAGTGCTTCGGAAATCTATTGGAGGCAGAAGCAGTCAAGGGTAGCCTAGGGTTAGTGTTAGGCTTAGGTTTAGGCTTAGGGTACGGCTGAGGGTACGGGTTCGGGGAGGGGTTCGGGCACGGCGTAGGGTATGGGTTAGGGTTAGGGTTCGGTTTAGTGTTAGGGTTAGGGCTCGGTTTAGGGTACGGGTTAGGATTAGGGTACGTGTTAGGGTTAGGGTAGGGGTTAGGGTTAGGTTACGCGTTAGGGTTAGGGTAGTTATTAAACCTATCCCACTCTCTAGATAGCCCTTAGCACGTAAAGGAATATTACCTGGGGGTCCAGCCATGGAGAAGAGTTTAGACACTAGGATAAGATAAGGAACACACCCATTATAAAGAAATCACGTTAGGATTCTCTTTTTAAGCTGGTCTTTAAAACACTAGTGCTTAGGAAATCTATTGGAGGCAGAAGCAGTGAAGGGTAGCCGAGGGTTAGGTTTAGGCTTAGGGTTAGGGTTAGGGTACGGCTTAGGGTACGGGTTCGGGGAGGGGTTTGGGTATGGCGTAGGGTATGGGTTAGTGTTAGGGTTAGGGTTAGTTTTAGGTTTAGGGCTCGTTTTAGGGTACGGGTTAGGATTAGGGTACGTGTCAGGGTTAGGGTAGGGGTTAGGGTTAGGGTACGCGTTAGGGTTAGGTTAGTTATTAAACCTATCGCACTCTCTAGACACCCCTTAGCATGTAAAGGAATATTATTTGGGGTTCAGCCATAGAGAAGAGTTTAGACACTAGGATAAGATAAGGAACACACCCATTATAAAGAAATCACGTTAGGATTCTCTTTTTAAGCTGTTCCTTAAAACACTAGTGCTTAGGAAATCTATTGGAGGCAAAAGCAGTCAGGGGTAGTCTAGGGTTAGGGTTAGGCTTCGGGTTAGGGTTAGGGTAGGGCTTAGGGTACGGGTTCGAGGAGGGGTTCGGGTATGGCGTAGGGTATGGGTTAGGGTTAGGGTTCGCGTTAGTGTTAGGGTTAGGGCTCGGTTTAGGGTACGGGTTAGGATTAGGGTACGTGTTAGGGTTACGGTAGGGGTTAGGGTTAGGGTACGCGTTAGGGTTAGGGTAGTTATTAAACCTATCCCACCCTCTAGATACCCCTTAGCACGTAAAGGAATATTATTTGGGGGTCCAGCCATGGAGAAGAGTTTAGACACTAGGATAAGATAAGGAACACACCCATTATAAAGAAATCACATTAGGATTCTCTTTTTAAGCTGTTCCTTAAAACACTAGTGCTTAGGAAATCTATTGGAGGCAGAAGCAATCAAGGGTATTCTAGGGTTAGGGTTAGGCTTAGGTTTAGGCTTAGGGTACGGCTGAGGGTACGGATTCGAGGAGGGGTTCGGGTACGGCGTAGGGTATGGGTTAGGGTTAGGGTTAGGGTTAGTGTTAGGGTTAGGGCTCGGTTTAGGGTACGGGTTAGGATTAGGGTACGTGTTAGGGTTAGGGTAGGGGTTAGGGTTAGGGTACGCGTTAGGGTTAGGGTAGTTATTAAACCTATCCCACTCTCTAGGTACCCCTTAGTATGCAAAGGAATATTATTTGGGGTTCCAGCCATGGAGAAGAGTTTAGACACTAGGATAAGATAAGGAACACACCCATTATAAAGAAATCACATTAGGATTCTCTTTTTAAGCTGTTCCTTAAAACACTAGTGCTTAGGAAATCTATTGGAGGCAGAAGCAGTCAAGGGTAGCCTAGGGTTAGGCTTAGGGTTAGGGTTAGGGTTAGGGTACGGCTTAGGGTTCGGGTTCGGGGAGGGGTTCGGGTACGGCGTAGGGTATAGGTTAGGGTTAGGGTTCGGGTTAGTGTTAGGGTTAGGGCTCGGTTTAGGGTACGGGTTAGGATTAGGGTACGTGTTAGGGTTAGGGTAGGGGTTAGGGTTAGGGTACGTGCTAGGGTTAGGGTAGTTATTAAACCTATGTCACTCTCTAGATACCCCTTAGCACGTAAAGGAATATTATTTGGGGGTCCAGCCATGGAGAAGAGTTTAGACACTAGGATAAGATAAGAAACACACCCATTATAAAGAAATCACATTAGGATTCTCTTTTTAAGCTGTTCCTTAAAACACTAGTGCTTCGGAAATCTATTGGAGGCAGAAGCAGTCAAGGGTAGCCTAGGGTTAGTGTTAGGCTTAGGTTTAGGCTTAGGGTACGGCTGAGGGTACGGGTTCGGGGAGGGGCTCGGGTACGGCGTAGGGTATGGGTTAGGGTTAGGGTTCGGTTTAGTGTTAGGGTTAGGGCTCGGTTTAGGGTACGGGTTAGGATTAGGGTACGTGTTAGGGTTAGGGTAGGGGTTAGGGTTAGGGTACGCGTTAGGGTTAAGGTAGTTATTAAACCTATCCCACTCTCTAGATAGCCCTTAGCACGTAAAGGAATATTACCTGGGGGTCCAGCCATGGAGAAGAGTTTAGACACTAGGATAAGATAAGGAACACACCCATTATAAAGAAATCACGTTAGGATTCTCTTTTTAAGCTGGTCTTTAAAACACTAGTGCTTAGGAAATCTATTGGAGGCAGAAGCAGTGAAGGGTAGCCGAGGGTTAGGTTTAGGCTTAGGGTTAGGGTTAGGGTACGGCTTAGGGTATGGGTTCGGGGAGGGGTTTGGGTATGGCGTAGGGTATGGGTTAGTGTTAGGGTTAGGGTTAGTTTTAGGTTTAGGGCTCGGTTTAGGGTACGGGTTAGGATTAGGGTACGTGTTAGGGTTAGGGTAGGGGTTAGGGTTAGCGTACGCGCTAGGGTTAGGGTAGTTATTAAACCTATGTCACTCTCTACATACCCCTTAGCACGTAAAGGAATATTATTTGGGGGTCCAGCCATGGAGAAGAGTTTAGACACTAGGATAAGATAAGAAACACACCCATTATAAAGAAATCACATTAGGATTCTCTTTTTAAGCTGTTCCTTAAAACACTAGTGCTTCGGAAATCTATTGGAGGCAGAAGCAGTCAAGGGTAGCCTAGGGTTAGTGTTAGGCTTAGGTTTAGGCTTAGGGTACGGCTGAGGGTACGGGTTCGGGGAGGGGTTCGGGTACGGCGTAGGGTATGGGTTAGGGTTAGGGTTCGGTTTAGTGTTAGGGTTAGGGCTCGGTTTAGGGTACGGGTTAGGATTAGGGTACGTGTTAGGGTTAGGGTAGGGGTTAGGGTTAGGGTACGCGTTAGGGTTAGGGTAGTTATTAAACCTATCCCACTCTCTAGATAGCCCTTAGCACGTAAAGGAATATTACCTGGGGGTCCAGCCATGGAGAAGAGTTTAGACACTAGGATAAGATAAGGAACACACCCATTATAAAGAAATCACGTTAGGATTCTCTTTTTAAGCTGGTCTTTAAAACACTAGTGCTTAGGAAATCTATTGGAGGCAGAAGCAGTGAAGGGTAGCCGAGGGTTAGGTTTAGGCTTAGGGTTAGGGTTAGGGTACGGCTTAGGGTACGGGTTCGGGGAGGGGTTTGGGTATGGCGTAGGGTATGGGTTAGTGTTAGGGTTAGGGTTAGTTTTAGGTTTAGGGCTCGTTTTAGGGTACGGGTTAGGATTAGGGTACGTGTCAGGGTTAGGGTAGGGGTTAGGGTTAGGGTACGCGTTAGGGTTAGGTTAGTTATTAAACCTATCGCACTCTCTAGACACCCCTTAGCATGTAAAGGAATATTATTTGGGGTTCAGCCATAGAGAAGAGTTTAGACACTAGGATAAGATAAGGAACACACCCATTATAAAGAAATCACGTTAGGATTCTCTTTTTAAGCTGTTCCTTAAAACACTAGTGCTTAGGAAATCTATTGGAGGCAAAAGCAGTCAGGGGTAGTCTAGGGTTAGGGTTAGGCTTCGGGTTAGGGTTAGGGTAGGGCTTAGGGTACGGGTTCGAGGAGGGGTTCGGGTATGGCGTAGGGTATGGGTTAGGGTTAGGGTTCGCGTTAGTGTTAGGGTTAGGGCTCGGTTTAGGGTACGGGTTAGGATTAGGGTACGTGTTAGGGTTACGGTAGGGGTTAGGGTTAGGGTACGCGTTAGGGTTAGGGTAGTTATTAAACCTATCCCACCCTCTAGATACCCCTTAGCACGTAAAGGAATATTATTTGGGGGTCCAGCCATGGAGAAGAGTTTAGACACTAGGATAAGATAAGGAACACACCCATTATAAAGAAATCACATTAGGATTCTCTTTTTAAGCTGTTCCTTAAAACACTAGTGCTTAGGAAATCTATTGGAGGCAGAAGCAATCAAGGGTATTCTAGGGTTAGGGTTAGGCTTAGGTTTAGGCTTAGGGTACGGCTGAGGGTACGGGTTCGAGGAGGGGTTCGGGTACGGCGTAGGGTATGGGTTAGGGTTAGGGTTAGGGTTAGTGTTAGGGTTAGGGCTCGGTTTAGGGTACGGGTTAGGATTAGGGTACGTGTTAGGGTTAGGGTAGGGGTTAGGGTTAGGGTACGCGTTAGGGTTAGGGTAGTTATTAAACCTATCCCACTCTCTAGGTACCCCTTAGTATGCAAAGGAATATTATTTGGGGTTCCAGCCATGGAGAAGAGTTTAGACACTAGGATAAGATAAGGAACACACCCATTATAAAGAAATCACATTAGGATTCTCTTTTTAAGCTGTTCCTTAAAACACTAGTGCTTAGGAAATCTATTGGAGGCAGAAGCAGTCAAGGGTAGCCTAGGGTTAGGGTTAGGCTTAGGGTTAGGGTTAGGGTACGGCTTAGGGTTCGGGTTCGGGGAGGGGTTCGGGTACGGCGTAGGGTATAGGTTAGGGTTAGGGTTCGGGTTAGTGTTAGGGTTAGGGCTCGGTTTAGGGTACGGGTTAGGATTAGGGTACGTGTTAGGGTTAGGGTAGGGGTTAGGGTTAGGGTACGCGCTAGGGTTAGGGCAGTTATTAAACCTATGTCACTCTCTAGATACCCCTTAGCACGTAAAGGAATATTATTTGGGGGTCCAGCCATGGAGAAGAGTTTAGACACTAGGATAAGATAAGAAACACACCCATTATAAAGAAATCACATTAGGATTCTCTTTTTAAGCTGTTCCTTAAAACACTAGTGCTTCGGAAATCTATTGGAGGCAGAAGCAGTCAAGGGTAGCCTAGGGTTAGTGTTAGGCTTAGGTTTAGGCTTAGGGTACGGCTGAGGGTACGGGTTCGGGGAGGGGCTCGGGTACGGCGTAGGGTATGGGTTAGGGTTAGGGTTCGGTTTAGTGTTAGGGTTAGGGCTCGGTTTAGGGTACGGGTTAGGATTAGGGTACGTGTTAGGGTTAGGGTAGGGGTTAGGGTTAGGGTACGCGTTAGGGTTAAGGTAGTTATTAAACCTATCCCACTCTCTAGATAGCCCTTAGCACGTAAAGGAATATTACCTGGGGGTCCAGCCATGGAGAAGAGTTTAGACACTAGGATAAGATAAGGAACACACCCATTATAAAGAAATCACGTTAGGATTCTCTTTTTAAGCTGGTCTTTAAAACACTAGTGCTTAGGAAATCTATTGGAGGCAGAAGCAGTGAAGGGTAGCCGAGGGTTAGGTTTAGGCTTAGGGTTAGGGTTAGGGTACGGCTTAGGGTATGGGTTCGGGGAGGGGTTTGGGTATGGCGTAGGGTATGGGTTAGTGTTAGGGTTAGGGTTAGTTTTAGGTTTAGGGCTCGGTTTAGGGTACGGGTTAGGATTAGGGTACGTGTTAGGGTTAGGGTAGGGGTTAGGGTTAGCGTACGCGCTAGGGTTAGGGTAGTTATTAAACCTATGTCACTCTCTACATACCCCTTAGCACGTAAAGGAATATTATTTGGGGGTCCAGCCATGGAGAAGAGTTTAGACACTAGGATAAGATAAGAAACACACCCATTATAAAGAAATCACATTAGGATTCTCTTTTTAAGCTGTTCCTTAAAACACTAGTGCTTCGGAAATCTATTGGAGGCAGAAGCAGTCAAGGGTAGCCTAGGGTTAGTGTTAGGCTTCGGGTTAGGGTTAGGGTAGGGCTTAGGGTACGGGTTCGAGGAGGGGTTCGGGTATGGCGTACGGTATGGGTTAGGGTTAGGGTTCGCGTTAGTGTTAGGGTTAGGGCTCGGTTTAGGGTACGGGTTAGGATTAGGGTACGTGTTAGGGTTACGGTAGGGGTTAGGGTTAGGGTACGCGTTAGGGTTAGGGTAGTTATTAAACCTATCCCACCCTCTAGATACCCCTTAGCACGTAAAGGAATATTATTTGGGGGTCCAGCCATGGAGAAGAGTTTAGACACTAGGATAAGATAAGGAACACACCCATTATAAAGAAATCACATTAGGATTCTCTTTTTAAGCTGTTCCTTAAAACACTAGTGCTTAGGAAATCTATTGGAGGCAGAAGCAGTCAAGGGTAGCCTAGGGTTAGGGTTAGGCTTAGGGTTAGGCTTAGGGTACGGCTTAGGGTTCGGGTTCGGGGAGGGGTTCGGGTACGGCGTAGGGTATAGGTTAGGGTTAGGGTTCGGGTTAGTGTTAGGGTTAGGGCTCGGTTTAGGGTACGGGTTAGGATTAGGGTACGTGTTAGGGTTAGGGTAGGGGTTAGGGTTAGGGTACGCGCTAGGGTTAGGGTAGTTATTAAACCTATGTCACTCTCTAGATACCCCTTAGCACGTAAAGGAATATTATTTGGGGGTCCAGCCATGGAGAAGAGTTTAGACACTAGGATAAGATAAGAAACACACCCATTATAAAGAAATCACATTAGGATTCTCTTTTTAAGCTGTTCCTTAAAACACTAGTGCTTCGGAAATCTATTGGAGGCAGAAGCAGTCAAGGGTAGCCTAGGGTTAGTGTTAGGCTTAGGTTTAGGCTTAGGGTACGGCTGAGGGTACGGGTTCGGGGAGGGGTTCGGGTACGGCGTAGGGTATGGGTTAGGGTTAGGGTTCGGTTTAGTGTTAGGGTTAGGGCTCGGTTTAGGGTACGGGTTAGGATTAGGGTACGTGTTAGGGTTAGGGTAGGGATTAGGGTTAGGGTACGCGTTAGGGTTAGGGTAGTTATTAAACCTATCCCACTCTCTAGATAGCCCTTAGCACGTAAAGGAATATTACCTGGGGGTCCAGCCATGGAGAAGAGTTTAGACACTAGGATAAGATAAGGAACACACCCATTATAAAGAAATCACGTTAGGATTCTCTTTTTAAGCTGGTCTTTAAAACACTAGTGCTTAGGAAATCTATTGGAGGCAGAAGCAGTGAAGGGTAGCCGAGGGTTAGGTTTAGGCTTAGGGTTAGGGTTAGGGTACGGCTTAGGGTACGGGTTCGGGGAGGGGTTTGGGTATGGCGTAGGGTATGGGTTAGTGTTAGGGTTAGGGTTAGTTTTAGGTTTAGGGCTCGTTTTAGGGTACGGGTTAGGATTAGGGTACGTGTCAGGGTTAGGGTAGGGGTTAGGGTTAGGGTACGCGTTAGGGTTAGGTTAGTTATTAAACCTATCGCACTCTCTAGACACCCCTTAGCATGTAAAGGAATATTATTTGGGGTTCAGCCATAGAGAAGAGTTTAGACACTAGGATAAGATAAGGAACACACCCATTATAAAGAAATCACGTTAGGATTCTCTTTTTAAGCTGTTCCTTAAAACACTAGTGCTTAGGAAATCTATTGGAGGCAAAAGCAGTCAGGGGTAGTCTAGGGTTAGGGTTAGGCTTCGGGTTAGGGTTAGGGTAGGGCTTAGGGTACGGGTTCGAGGAGGGGTTCGGGTATGGCGTAGGGTATGGGTTAGGGTTAGGGTTCGCGTTAGTGTTAGGGTTAGGGCTCGGTTTAGGGTACGGGTTAGGATTAGGGTACGTGTTAGGGTTACGGTAGGGGTTAGGGTTAGGGTACGCGTTAGGGTTAGGGTAGTTATTAAACCTATCCCACCCTCTAGATACCCCTTAGCACGTAAAGGAATATTATTTGGGGGTCCAGCCATGGAGAAGAGTTTAGACACTAGGATAAGATAAGGAACACACCCATTATAAAGAAATCACACTAGGATTCTCTTTTTAAGCTGTTCCTTAAAACACTAGTGCTTAGGAAATCTATTGGAGGCAGAAGCAATCAAGGGTATTCTAGGGTTAGGGTTAGGCTTAGGTTTAGGCTTAGGGTACGGCTGAGGGTACGGGTTCGAGGAGGGGTTCGGGTACGGCGTAGGGTATGGGTTAGGGTTAGGGTTAGGGTTAGTGTTAGGGTTAGGGCTCGGTTTAGGGTACGGGTTAGGATTAGGGTACGTGTTAGGGTTAGGGTAGGGGTTAGGGTTAGGGTACGCGTTAGGGTTAGGGTAGTTATTAAACCTATCCCACTCTCTAGGTACCCCTTAGTATGCAAAGGAATATTATTTGGGGTTCCAGCCATGGAGAAGAGTTTAGACACTAGGATAAGATAAGGAACACACCCATTATAAAGAAATCACATTAGGATTCTCTTTTTAAGCTGTTCCTTAAAACACTAGTGCTTAGGAAATCTATTGGAGGCAGAAGCAGTCAAGGGTAGCCTAGGGTTAGGGTTAGGCTTAGGGTTAGGGTTAGGGTACGGCTTAGGGTTCGGGTTCGGGGAGGGGTTCGGGTACGGCGTAGGGTATAGGTTAGGGTTAGGGTTCGGGTTAGTGTTAGGGTTAGGGCTCGGTTTAGGGTACGGGTTAGGATTAGGGTACGTGTTAGGGTTAGGGTAGGGGTTAGGGTTAGGGTACGCGCTAGGGTTAGGGTAGTTATTAAACCTATGTCACTCTCTAGATACCCCTTAGCACGTAAAGGAATATTATTTGGGGGTCCAGCCATGGAGAAGAGTTTAGACACTAGGATAAGATAAGAAACACACCCATTATAAAGAAATCACATTAGGATTCTCTTTTTAAGCTGTTCCTTAAAACACTAGTGCTTCGGAAATCTATTGGAGGCAGAAGCAGTCAAGGGTAGCCTAGGGTTAGTGTTAGGCTTAGGTTTAGGCTTAGGGTACGGCTGAGGGTACGGGTTCGGGGAGGGGTTCGGGTACGGCGTAGGGTATGGGTTAGGGTTAGGGTTCGGTTTAGTGTTAGGGTTAGGGCTCGGTTTAGGGTACGGGTTAGGATTAGGGTACGTGTTAGGGTTAGGGTAGGGGTTAGGGTTAGGGTACGCGTTAGGGTTAAGGTAGTTATTAAACCTATCCCACTCTCTAGATAGCCCTTAGCACGTAAAGGAATATTACCTGGGGGTCCAGCCATGGAGAAGAGTTTAGACACTAGGATAAGATAAGGAACACACCCATTATAAAGAAATCACGTTAGGATTCTCTTTTTAAGCTGGTCTTTAAAACACTAGTGCTTAGGAAATCTATTGGAGGCAGAAGCAGTGAAGGGTAGCCGAGGGTTAGGTTTAGGCTTAGGGTTAGGGTTAGGGTACGGCTTAGGGTATGGGTTCGGGGAGGGGTTTGGGTATGGCGTAGGGTATGGGTTAGTGTTAGGGTTAGGGTTAGTTTTAGGTTTAGGGCTCGTTTTAGGGTACGGGTTAGGATTAGGGTATGTGTCAGGGTTAGGGTAGGGGTTAGGGTTAGGGTACGCGTTAGGGTTAGGTTAGTTATTAAACCTATCGCACTCTCTAGACACCCCTTAGCATGTAAAGGAATATTATTTGGGGTTCAGCCATATCGAAGAGTTTAGACACTAGGATAAGATAAGGAACACACCCATTATAAAGAAATCACGTTAGGATTCTCTTTTTAAGCTGTTCCTTAAAACACTAGTGCTTAGGAAATCTATTGGAGGCAAAAGCAGTCAGGGGTAGTCTAGGGTTAGGGTTAGGCTTCGGGTTAGGGTTAGGGTAGGGCTTAGGGTACGGGTTCGAGGAGGGGTTCGGGTATGGCGTAGGGTATGGGTTAGGGTTAGGGTTCGCGTTAGTGTTAGGGTTAGGGCTCGGTTTAGGGTACGGGTTAGGATTAGGGTACGTGTTAGGGTTACGGTAGGGGTTAGGGTTAGGGTACGCGTTAGGGTTAGGGTAGTTATTAAACCTATCCCACCCTCTAGATACCCCTTAGCACGTAAAGGAATATTATTTGGGGGTCCAGCCATGGAGAAGAGTTTAGACACTAGGATAAGATAAGGAACACACCCATTATAAAGAAATCACATTAGGATTCTCTTTTTAAGCTGTTCCTTAAAACACTAGTGCTTCGGAAATCTATTGGAGGCAGAAGCAGTCAAGGGTAGCCTAGGGTTAGTGTTAGGCTTAGGTTTAGGCTTAGGGTACGGCTGAGGGTACGGGTTCGGGGAGGGGTTCGGGCACGGCGTAGGGTATGGGTTAGGGTTAGGGTTCGGTTTAGTGTTAGGGTTAGGGCTCGGTTTAGGGTACGGGTTAGGATTAGGGTACGTGTTAGGGTTAGGGTAGGGGTTAGGGTTAGGGTACGCGTTAGGGTTAGGGTAGTTATTAAACCTATCCCACTCTCTAGATAGCCCTTAGCACGTAAAGGAATATTACCTGGGGGTCCAGCCATGGAGAAGAGTTTAGACACTAGGATAAGATAAGGAACACACCCATTATAAAGAAATCACGTTAGGATTCTCTTTTTAAGCTGGTCTTTAAAACACTAGTGCTTAGGAAATCTATTGGAGGCAGAAGCAGTGAAGGGTAGCCGAGGGTTAGGTTTAGGCTTAGGGTTAGGGTTAGGGTACGGCTTAGGGTACGGGTTCGGGGAGGGGTTTGGGTATGGCGTAGGGTATGGGTTAGTGTTAGGGTTAGGGTTAGTTTTAGGTTTAGGGCTCGTTTTAGGGTACGGGTTAGGATTAGGGTACGTGTCAGGGTTAGGGTAGGGGTTAGGGTTAGGGTACGCGTTAGGGTTAGGTTAGTTATTAAACCTATCGCACTCTCTAGACACCCCTTAGCATGTAAAGGAATATTATTTGGGGTTCAGCCATAGAGAAGAGTTTAGACACTAGGATAAGATAAGGAACACACCCATTATAAAGAAATCACGTTAGGATTCTCTTTTTAAGCTGTTCCTTAAAACACTAGTGCTTAGGAAATCTATTGGAGGCAAAAGCAGTCAGGGGTAGTCTAGGGTTAGGGTTAGGCTTCGGGTTAGGGTTAGGGTAGGGCTTAGGGTACGGGTTCGAGGAGGGGTTCGGGTATGGCGTAGGGTATGGGTTAGGGTTAGGGTTCGCGTTAGTGTTAGGGTTAGGGCTCGGTTTAGGGTACGGGTTAGGATTAGGGTACGTGTTAGGGTTACGGTAGGGGTTAGGGTTAGGGTACGCGTTAGGGTTAGGGTAGTTATTAAACCTATCCCACCCTCTAGATACCCCTTAGCACGTAAAGGAATATTATTTGGGGGTCCAGCCATGGAGAAGAGTTTAGACACTAGGATAAGATAAGGAACACACCCATTATAAAGAAATCACATTAGGATTCTCTTTTTAAGCTGTTCCTTAAAACACTAGTGCTTAGGAAATCTATTGGAGGCAGAAGCAATCAAGGGTATTCTAGGGTTAGGGTTAGGCTTAGGTTTAGGCTTAGGGTACGGCTGAGGGTACGGATTCGAGGAGGGGTTCGGGTACGGCGTAGGGTATGGGTTAGGGTTAGGGTTAGGGTTAGTGTTAGGGTTAGGGCTCGGTTTAGGGTACGGGTTAGGATTAGGGTACGTGTTAGGGTTAGGGTAGGGGTTAGGGTTAGGGTACGCGTTAGGGTTAGGGTAGTTATTAAACCTATCCCACTCTCTAGGTACCCCTTAGTATGCAAAGGAATATTATTTGGGGTTCCAGCCATGGAGAAGAGTTTAGACACTAGGATAAGATAAGGAACACACCCATTATAAAGAAATCACATTAGGATTCTCTTTTTAAGCTGTTCCTTAAAACACTAGTGCTTAGGAAATCTATTGGAGGCAGAAGCAGTCAAGGGTAGCCTAGGGTTAGGCTTAGGGTTAGGGTTAGGGTTAGGGTACGGCTTAGGGTTCGGGTTCGGGGAGGGGTTCGGGTACGGCGTAGGGTATAGGTTAGGGTTAGGGTTCGGGTTAGTGTTAGGGTTAGGGCTCGGTTTAGGGTACGGGTTAGGATTAGGGTACGTGTTAGGGTTAGGGTAGGGGTTAGGGTTAGGGTACGTGCTAGGGTTAGGGTAGTTATTAAACCTATGTCACTCTCTAGATACCCCTTAGCACGTAAAGGAATATTATTTGGGGGTCCAGCCATGGAGAAGAGTTTAGACACTAGGATAAGATAAGAAACACACCCATTATAAAGAAATCACATTAGGATTCTCTTTTTAAGCTGTTCCTTAAAACACTAGTGCTTCGGAAATCTATTGGAGGCAGAAGCAGTCAAGGGTAGCCTAGGGTTAGTGTTAGGCTTAGGTTTAGGCTTAGGGTACGGCTGAGGGTACGGGTTCGGGGAGGGGCTCGGGTACGGCGTAGGGTATGGGTTAGGGTTAGGGTTCGGTTTAGTGTTAGGGTTAGGGCTCGGTTTAGGGTACGGGTTAGGATTAGGGTACGTGTTAGGGTTAGGGTAGGGGTTAGGGTTAGGGTACGCGTTAGGGTTAAGGTAGTTATTAAACCTATCCCACTCTCTAGATAGCCCTTAGCACGTAAAGGAATATTACCTGGGGGTCCAGCCATGGAGAAGAGTTTAGACACTAGGATAAGATAAGGAACACACCCATTATAAAGAAATCACGTTAGGATTCTCTTTTTAAGCTGGTCTTTAAAACACTAGTGCTTAGGAAATCTATTGGAGGCAGAAGCAGTGAAGGGTAGCCGAGGGTTAGGTTTAGGCTTAGGGTTAGGGTTAGGGTACGGCTTAGGGTATGGGTTCGGGGAGGGGTTTGGGTATGGCGTAGGGTATGGGTTAGTGTTAGGGTTAGGGTTAGTTTTAGGTTTAGGGCTCGGTTTAGGGTACGGGTTAGGATTAGGGTACGTGTTAGGGTTAGGGTAGGGGTTAGGGTTAGCGTACGCGCTAGGGTTAGGGTAGTTATTAAACCTATGTCACTCTCTACATACCCCTTAGCACGTAAAGGAATATTATTTGGGGGTCCAGCCATGGAGAAGAGTTTAGACACTAGGATAAGATAAGAAACACACCCATTATAAAGAAATCACATTAGGATTCTCTTTTTAAGCTGTTCCTTAAAACACTAGTGCTTCGGAAATCTATTGGAGGCAGAAGCAGTCAAGGGTAGCCTAGGGTTAGTGTTAGGCTTAGGTTTAGGCTTAGGGTACGGCTGAGGGTACGGGTTCGGGGAGGGGTTCGGGTACGGCGTAGGGTATGGGTTAGGGTTAGGGTTCGGTTTAGTGTTAGGGTTAGGGCTCGGTTTAGGGTACGGGTTAGGATTAGGGTACGTGTTAGGGTTAGGGTAGGGGTTAGGGTTAGGGTACGCGTTAGGGTTAGGGTAGTTATTAAACCTATCCCACTCTCTAGATAGCCCTTAGCACGTAAAGGAATATTACCTGGGGGTCCAGCCATGGAGAAGAGTTTAGACACTAGGATAAGATAAGGAACACACCCATTATAAAGAAATCACGTTAGGATTCTCTTTTTAAGCTGGTCTTTAAAACACTAGTGCTTAGGAAATCTATTGGAGGCAGAAGCAGTGAAGGGTAGCCGAGGGTTAGGTTTAGGCTTAGGGTTAGGGTTAGGGTACGGCTTAGGGTACGGGTTCGGGGAGGGGTTTGGGTATGGCGTAGGGTATGGGTTAGTGTTAGGGTTAGGGTTAGTTTTAGGTTTAGGGCTCGTTTTAGGGTACGGGTTAGGATTAGGGTACGTGTCAGGGTTAGGGTAGGGGTTAGGGTTAGGGTACGCGTTAGGGTTAGGTTAGTTATTAAACCTATCGCACTCTCTAGACACCCCTTAGCATGTAAAGGAATATTATTTGGGGTTCAGCCATAGAGAAGAGTTTAGACACTAGGATAAGATAAGGAACACACCCATTATAAAGAAATCACGTTAGGATTCTCTTTTTAAGCTGTTCCTTAAAACACTAGTGCTTAGGAAATCTATTGGAGGCAAAAGCAGTCAGGGGTAGTCTAGGGTTAGGGTTAGGCTTCGGGTTAGGGTTAGGGTAGGGCTTAGGGTACGGGTTCGAGGAGGGGTTCGGGTATGGCGTAGGGTATGGGTTAGGGTTAGGGTTCGCGTTAGTGTTAGGGTTAGGGCTCGGTTTAGGGTACGGGTTAGGATTAGGGTACGTGTTAGGGTTACGGTAGGGGTTAGGGTTAGGGTACGCGTTAGGGTTAGGGTAGTTATTAAACCTATCCCACCCTCTAGATACCCCTTAGCACGTAAAGGAATATTATTTGGGGGTCCAGCCATGGAGAAGAGTTTAGACACTAGGATAAGATAAGGAACACACCCATTATAAAGAAATCACATTAGGATTCTCTTTTTAAGCTGTTCCTTAAAACACTAGTGCTTAGGAAATCTATTGGAGGCAGAAGCAATCAAGGGTATTCTAGGGTTAGGGTTAGGCTTAGGTTTAGGCTTAGGGTACGGCTGAGGGTACGGGTTCGAGGAGGGGTTCGGGTACGGCGTAGGGTATGGGTTAGGGTTAGGGTTAGGGTTAGTGTTAGGGTTAGGGCTCGGTTTAGGGTACGGGTTAGGATTAGGGTACGTGTTAGGGTTAGGGTAGGGGTTAGGGTTAGGGTACGCGTTAGGGTTAGGGTAGTTATTAAACCTATCCCACTCTCTAGGTACCCCTTAGTATGCAAAGGAATATTATTTGGGGTTCCAGCCATGGAGAAGAGTTTAGACACTAGGATAAGATAAGGAACACACCCATTATAAAGAAATCACATTAGGATTTTCTTTTTAAGCTGTTCCTTAAAACACTAGTGCTTAGGAAATCTATTGGAGGCAGAAGCAGTCAAGGGTAGCCTAGGGTTAGGGTTAGGCTTAGGGTTAGGGTTAGGGTACGGCTTAGGGTTCGGGTTCGGGGAGGGGTTCGGGTACGGCGTAGGGTATAGGTTAGGGTTAGGGTTCGGGTTAGTGTTAGGGTTAGGGCTCGGTTTAGGGTACGGGTTAGGATTAGGGTACGTGTTAGGGTTAGGGTAGGGGTTAGGGTTAGGGTACGCGCTAGGGTTAGGGTAGTTATTAAACCTATGTCACTCTCTAGATACCCCTTAGCACGTAAAGGAATATTATTTGGGGGTCCAGCCATGGAGAAGAGTTTAGACACTAGGATAAGATAAGAAACACACCCATTATAAAGAAATCACATTAGGATTCTCTTTTTAAGCTGTTCCTTAAAACACTAGTGCTTCGGAAATCTATTGGAGGCAGAAGCAGTCAAGGGTAGCCTAGGGTTAGTGTTAGGCTTAGGTTTAGGCTTAGGGTACGGCTGAGGGTACGGGTTCGGGGAGGGGCTCGGGTACGGCGTAGGGTATGGGTTAGGGTTAGGGTTCGGTTTAGTGTTAGGGTTAGGGCTCGGTTTAGGGTACGGGTTAGGATTAGGGTACGTGTTAGGGTTAGGGTAGGGGTTAGGGTTAGGGTACGCGTTAGGGTTAAGGTAGTTATTAAACCTATCCCACTCTCTAGATAGCCCTTAGCACGTAAAGGAATATTACCTGGGGGTCCAGCCATGGAGAAGAGTTTAGACACTAGGATAAGATAAGGAACACACCCATTATAAAGAAATCACGTTAGGATTCTCTTTTTAAGCTGGTCTTTAAAACACTAGTGCTTAGGAAATCTATTGGAGGCAGAAGCAGTGAAGGGTAGCCGAGGGTTAGGTTTAGGCTTAGGGTTAGGGTTAGGGTACGGCTTAGGGTATGGGTTCGGGGAGGGGTTTGGGTATGGCGTAGGGTATGGGTTAGTGTTAGGGTTAGGGTTAGTTTTAGGTTTAGGGCTCGGTTTAGGGTACGGGTTAGGATTAGGGTACGTGTTAGGGTTAGGGTAGGGGTTAGGGTTAGCGTACGCGCTAGGGTTAGGGTAGTTATTAAACCTATGTCACTCTCTACATACCCCTTAGCACGTAAAGGAATATTATTTGGGGGTCCAGCCATGGAGAAGAGTTTAGACACTAGGATAAGATAAGAAACACACCCATTATAAAGAAATCACATTAGGATTCTCTTTTTAAGCTGTTCCTTAAAACACTAGTGCTTCGGAAATCTATTGGAGGCAGAAGCAGTCAAGGGTAGCCTAGGGTTAGTGTTAGGCTTCGGGTTAGGGTTAGGGTAGGGCTTAGGGTACGGGTTCGAGGAGGGGTTCGGGTATGGCGTAGGGTATGGGTTAGGGTTAGGGTTCGCGTTAGTGTTAGGGTTAGGGCTCGGTTTAGGGTACGGGTTAGGATTAGGGTACGTGTTAGGGTTACGGTAGGGGTTAGGGTTAGGGTACGCGTTAGGGTTAGGGTAGTTATTAAACCTATCCCACCCTCTAGATACCCCTTAGCACGTAAAGGAATATTATTTGGGGGTCCAGCCATGGAGAAGAGTTTAGACACTAGGATAAGATAAGGAACACACCCATTATAAAGAAATCACATTAGGATTCTCTTTTTAAGCTGTTCCTTAAAACACTAGTGCTTAGGAAATCTATTGGAGGCAGAAGCAGTCAAGGGTAGCCTAGGGTTAGGGTTAGGCTTAGGGTTAGGCTTAGGGTACGGCTTAGGGTTCGGGTTCGGGGAGGGGTTCGGGTACGGCGTAGGGTATAGGTTAGGGTTAGGGTTCGGGTTAGTGTTAGGGTTAGGGCTCGGTTTAGGGTACGGGTTAGGATTAGGGTACGTGTTAGGGTTAGGGTAGGGGTTAGGGTTAGGGTACGCGCTAGGGTTAGGGTAGTTATTAAACCTATGTCACTCTCTAGATACCCCTTAGCACGTAAAGGAATATTATTTGGGGGTCCAGCCATGGAGAAGAGTTTAGACACTAGGATAAGATAAGAAACACACCCATTATAAAGAAATCACATTAGGATTCTCTTTTTAAGCTGTTCCTTAAAACACTAGTGCTTCGGAAATCTATTGGAGGCAGAAGCAGTCAAGGGTAGCCTAGGGTTAGTGTTAGGCTTAGGTTTAGGCTTAGGGTACGGCTGAGGGTACGGGTTCGGGGAGGGGTTCGGGTACGGCGTAGGGTATGGGTTAGGGTTAGGGTTCGGTTTAGTGTTAGGGTTAGGGCTCGGTTTAGGGTACGGGTTAGGATTAGGGTACGTGTTAGGGTTAGGGTAGGGATTAGGGTTAGGGTACGCGTTAGGGTTAGGGTAGTTATTAAACCTATCCCACTCTCTAGATAGCCCTTAGCACGTAAAGGAATATTACCTGGGGGTCCAGCCATGGAGAAGAGTTTAGACACTAGGATAAGATAAGGAACACACCCATTATAAAGAAATCACGTTAGGATTCTCTTTTTAAGCTGGTCTTTAAAACACTAGTGCTTAGGAAATCTATTGGAGGCAGAAGCAGTGAAGGGTAGCCGAGGGTTAGGTTTAGGCTTAGGGTTAGGGTTAGGGTACGGGTTCGGGGAGGGGTTTGGGTATGGCGTAGGGTATGGGTTAGTGTTAGGGTTAGGGTTAGTTTTAGGTTTAGGGCTCGTTTTAGGGTACGGGTTAGGATTAGGGTACGTGTCAGGGTTAGGGTAGGGGTTAGGGTTAGGGTACGCGTTAGGGTTAGGTTAGTTATTAAACCTATCGCACTCTCTAGACACCCCTTAGCATGTAAAGGAATATTATTTGGGGTTCAGCCATAGAGAAGAGTTTAGACACTAGGATAAGATAAGGAACACACCCATTATAAAGAAATCACGTTAGGATTCTCTTTTTAAGCTGTTCCTTAAAACACTAGTGCTTAGGAAATCTATTGGAGGCAAAAGCAGTCAGGGGTAGTCTAGGGTTAGGGTTAGGCTTCGGGTTAGGGTTAGGGTAGGGCTTAGGGTACGGGTTCGAGGAGGGGTTCGGGTATGGCGTAGGGTATGGGTTAGGGTTAGGGTTCGCGTTAGTGTTAGGGTTAGGGCTCGGTTTAGGGTACGGGTTAGGATTAGGGTACGTGTTAGGGTTACGGTAGGGGTTAGGGTTAGGGTACGCGTTAGGGTTAGGGTAGTTATTAAACCTATCCCACCCTCTAGATACCCCTTAGCACGTAAAGGAATATTATTTGGGGGTCCAGCCATGGAGAAGAGTTTAGACACTAGGATAAGATAAGGAACACACCCATTATAAAGAAATCACACTAGGATTCTCTTTTTAAGCTGTTCCTTAAAACACTAGTGCTTAGGAAATCTATTGGAGGCAGAAGCAATCAAGGGTATTCTAGGGTTAGGGTTAGGCTTAGGTTTAGGCTTAGGGTACGGCTGAGGGTACGGGTTCGAGGAGGGGTTCGGGTACGGCGTAGGGTATGGGTTAGGGTTAGGGTTAGGGTTAGTGTTAGGGTTAGGGCTCGGTTTAGGGTACGGGTTAGGATTAGGGTACGTGTTAGGGTTAGGGTAGGGGTTAGGGTTAGGGTACGCGTTAGGGTTAGGGTAGTTATTAAACCTATCCCACTCTCTAGGTACCCCTTAGTATGCAAAGGAATATTATTTGGGGTTCCAGCCATGGAGAAGAGTTTAGACACTAGGATAAGATAAGGAACACACCCATTATAAAGAAATCACATTAGGATTCTCTTTTTAAGCTGTTCCTTAAAACACTAGTGCTTAGGAAATCTATTGGAGGCAGAAGCAGTCAAGGGTAGCCTAGGGTTAGGGTTAGGCTTAGGGTTAGGGTTAGGGTACGGCTTAGGGTTCGGGTTCGGGGTGGGGTTCGGGTACGGCGTAGGGTATAGGTTAGGGTTAGGGTTCGGGTTAGTGTTAGGGTTAGGGCTCGGTTTAGGGTACGGGTTAGGATTAGGGTACGTGTTAGGGTTAGGGTAGGGGTTAGGGTTAGGGTACGCGCTAGGTTTAGGGTAGTTATTAAACCTATGTCACTCTCTAGATACCCCTTAGCACGTAAAGGAATATTATTTGGGGGTCCAGCCATGGAGAAGAGTTTAGACACTAGGATAAGATAAGAAACACACCCATTATAAAGAAATCACATTAGGATTCTCTTTTTAAGCTGTTCCTTAAAACACTAGTGCTTCGGAAATCTATTGGAGGCAGAAGCAGTCAAGGGTAGCCTAGGGTTAGTGTTAGGCTTAGGTTTAGGCTTAGGGTACGGCTGAGGGTACGGGTTCGGGGAGGGGTTCGGGTACGGCGTAGGGTATGGGTTAGGGTTAGGGTTCGGTTTAGTGTTAGGGTTAGGGCTCGGTTTAGGGTACGGGTTAGGATTAGGGTACGTGTTAGGGTTAGGGTAGGGGTTAGGGTTAGGGTACGCGTTAGGGTTAGGGTAGTTATTAAACCTATCCCACTCTCTAGATAGCCCTTAGCACGTAAAGGAATATTACCTGGGGGTCCAGCCATGGAGAAGAGTTTAGACACTAGGATAAGATAAGGAACACACCCATTATAAAGAAATCACGTTAGGATTCTCTTTTTAAGCTGGTCTTTAAAACACTAGTCCTTAGGAAATCTATTGGAGGCAGAAGCAGTGAAGGGTAGCCGAGGGTTAGGTTTAGGCTTAGGGTTAGGGTTAGGGTACGGCTTAGGGTACGGGTTCGGGGAGGGGTTTGGGTATGGCGTAGGGTATGGGTTAGTGTTAGGGTTAGGGTTAGTTTTAGGTTTAGGGCTCGTTTTAGGGTACTGGTTAGGATTAGGGTACGTGTCAGGGTTAGGGTAGGGGTTAGGGTTAGGGTACGCGTTAGGGTTAGGTTAGTTATTAAACCTATCGCACTCTCTAGACACCCCTTAGCATGTAAAGGAATATTATTTGGGGTTCAGCCATATCGAAGAGTTTAGACACTAGGATAAGATAAGGAACACACCCAGTATAAAGAAATCACGTTAGGATTCTCTTTTTAAGCTGTTCCTTAAAACACTAGTGCTTAGGAAATCTATTGGAGGCAAAAGCAGTCAGGGGTAGTCTAGGGTTAGGGTTAGGCTTCGGGTTAGGGTTAGGGTAGGGCTTAGGGTACGGGTTCGAGGAGGGGTTCGGGTATGGCGTAGGGTATGGGTTAGGGTTAGGGTTCGCGTTAGTGTTAGGGTTAGGGCTCGGTTTAGGGTACGGGTTAGGATTAGGGTACGTGTTAGGGTTAGGGTAGGGGTTAGGGTTAGGGTACGCGTTAGGGTTAGGGTAGTTATTAAACCTATCCCACTCTCTAGATAGCCCTTAGCACGTAAAGGAATATTACCTGGGGGTCCAGCCATGGAGAAGAGTTTAGACACTAGGATAAGATAAGGAACACACCCATTATAAAGAAATCACGTTAGGATTCTCTTTTTAAGCTGGTCTTTAAAACACTAGTGCTTAGGAAATCTATTGGAGGCAGAAGCAGTGAAGGGTAGCCGAGGGTTAGGTTTAGGCTTAGGGTTAGGGTTAGGGTACGGCTTAGGGTACGGGTTCGGGGAGGGGTTTGGGTATGGCGTAGGGTATGGGTTAGTGTTAGGGTTAGGGTTAGTTTTAGGTTTAGGGCTCGTTTTAGGGTACGGGTTAGGATTAGGGTACGTGTTAGGGTTAGGGTAGGGGTTAGGGTTAGGGTACGCGTTAGGGTTAGGGTAGTTATTAAACCTATCGCACTTTCTAGACACCCCTTAGCATGTAAAGGAATATTATTTGGGGTTCAGCCATAGAGAAGAGTTTAGACACTAGGATAAGATAAGGAACACACCCATTATAAAGAAATCACGTTAGGATTCTCTTTTTAAGCTGTTCCTTAAAACACTAGTGCTTAGGAAATCTATTGGAGGCAAAAGCAGTCAGGGGTAGTCTAGGGTTAGGGTTAGGCTTCGGGTTAGGGTTAGGGTAGGGCTTAGGGTACGGGTTCGAGGAGGGGTTCGGGTATGGCGTAGGGTATGGGTTAGGGTTAGGGTTCGCGTTAGTGTTAGGGTTAGGGCTCGGTTTAGGGTACGGGTTAGGATTAGGGTACGTGTTAGGGTTAGGGTAGGGGTTAGGGTTAGGGTACGCGCTAGGGTTAGGGTAGTTATTAAACCTATGTCACTCTCTAGATACCCCTTAGCACGTAAAGGAATATTACCTGGGGGTCCAGCCATGGAGAAGAGTTTAGACACTAGGATAAGATAAGGAACACACCCATTATAAAGAAATCACATTAGGATTCTCTTTTTAAGCTGTTCCTTAAAACACTAGTGCTTAGGAAATCTATTGGAGGCAGAAGCAATCAAGGGTATTCTAGGGTTAGGGTTAGGCTTAGGTTTAGGCTTAGGGTACGGCTGAGGGTACGGGTTCGAGGAGGGGTTCGGGTACGGCGTAGGGTATGGGTTAGGGTTAGGGTTAGGGTTAGTGTTAGGGTTAGGGCTCGGTTTAGGGTACGGGTTAGGATTAGGGTACGTGTTAGGGTTAGGGTAGGGGTTAGGGTTAGGGTACGCGTTAGGGTTAGGGTAGTTATTAAACCTATCCCACTCTCTAGGTACCCCTTAGTATGCAAAGGAATATTATTTGGGGTTCCAGCCATGGAGAAGAGTTTAGACACTAGGATAAGATAAGGAACACACCCATTATAAAGAAATCACATTAGGATTCTCTTTTTAAGCTGTTCCTTAAAACACTAGTGCTTAGGAAATCTATTGGAGGCAGAAGCAGTCAAGGGTAGCCTAGGGTTAGGGTTAGGCTTAGGGTTAGGCTTAGGGTACGGCTTAGGGTTCGGGTTCGGGGTGGGGTTCGGGTACGGCGTAGGGTATAGGTTAGGGTTAGGGTTCGGGTTAGTGTTAGGGTTAGGGCTCGGTTTAGGGTACGGGTTAGGATTAGGGTACGTGTTAGGGTTAGGGTAGGGGTTAGGGTTAGGGTACGCGCTAGGTTTAGGGTAGTTATTAAACCTATGTCACTCTCTAGATACCCCTTAGCACGTAAAGGAATATTATTTGGGGGTCCAGCCATGGAGAAGAGTTTAGACACTAGGATAAGATAAGAAACACACCCATTATAAAGAAATCACATTAGGATTCTCTTTTTAAGCTGTTCCTTAAAACACTAGTGCTTCGGAAATCTATTGGAGGCAGAAGCAGTCAAGGGTAGCCTAGGGTTAGTGTTAGGCTTAGGTTTAGGCTTAGGGTACGGCTGAGGGTACGGGTTCGGGGAGGGGTTCGGGTACGGCGTAGGGTATGGGTTAGGGTTAGGGTTCGGTTTAGTGTTAGGGTTAGGGCTCGGTTTAGGGTACGGGTTAGGATTAGGGTACGTGTTAGGGTTAGGGTAGGGGTTAGGGTTAGGGTACGCGTTAGGGTTAGGGTAGTTATTAAACCTATCCCACTCTCTAGATAGCCCTTAGCACGTAAAGGAATATTACCTGGGGGTCCAGCCATGGAGAAGAGTTTAGACACTAGGATAAGATAAGGAACACACCCATTATAAAGAAATCACGTTAGGATTCTCTTTTTAAGCTGGTCTTTAAAACACTAGTCCTTAGGAAATCTATTGGAGGCAGAAGCAGTGAAGGGTAGCCGAGGGTTAGGTTTAGGCTTAGGGTTAGGGTTAGGGTACGGCTTAGGGTACGGGTTCGGGGAGGGGTTTGGGTATGGCGTAGGGTATGGGTTAGTGTTAGGGTTAGGGTTAGTTTTAGGTTTAGGGCTCGTTTTAGGCTACGGGTTAGGATTAGGGTACGTGTCAGGGTTAGGGTAGGGGTTAGGGTTAGGGTACGCGTTAGGGTTAGGTTAGTTATTAAACCTATCGCACTCTCTAGACACCCCTTAGCATGTAAAGGAATATTATTTGGGGTTCAGCCATATCGAAGAGTTTAGACACTAGGATAAGATAAGGAACACACCCATTATAAAGAAATCACGTTAGGATTCTCTTTTTAAGCTGTTCCTTAAAACACTAGTGCTTAGGAAATCTATTGGAGGCAAAAGCAGTCAGGGGTAGTCTAGGGTTAGGGTTAGGCTTCGGGTTAGGGTTAGGGTAGGGCTTAGGGTACGGGTTCGAGGAGGGGTTCGGGTATGGCGTAGGGTATGGGTTAGGGTTAGGGTTCGCGTTAGTGTTAGGGTTAGGGCTCGGTTTAGGGTACGGGTTAGGATTAGGGTACGTGTTAGGGTTACGGTAGGGGTTAGGGTTAGGGTACGCGTTAGGGTTAGGGTAGTTATTAAACCTATCCCACCCTCTAGATACCCCTTAGCACGTAAAGGAATATTATTTGGGGGTCCAGCCATGGAGAAGAGTTTAGACACTAGGATAAGATAAGGAACACACCCATTATAAAGAAATCACATTAGGATTCTCTTTTTAAGCTGTTCCTTAAAACACTAGTGCTTAGGAAATCTATTGGAGGCAGAAGCAATCAAGGGTATTCTAGGGTTAGGGTTAGGCTTAGGTTTAGGCTTAGGGTACGGCTGAGGGTACGGGTTCGAGGAGGGGTTCGGGTACGGCGTAGGGTATGGGTTAGGGTTAGGGTTAGTGTTAGGGTTAGGGCTCGGTTTAGGGTACGGGTTAGGATTAGGGTACGTGTTAGGGTTAGGGTAGGGGTTAGGGTTAGGGTACGCGTTAGAGTTAGGGTAGTTATTAAACCTATCCCACTCTCTAGGTACCCCTTAGTATGCAAAGGAATATTATTTGGGGTTCCAGCCATGGAGAAGAGTTTAGACACTAGGATAAGATAAGGAACACACCCATTATAAAGAAATCACATTAGGATTCTCTTTTTAAGCTGTTCCTTAAAACACTAGTGCTTAGGAAATCTATTGGAGGCAGAAGCAGTCAAGGGTAGCCTAGGGTTAGGGTTAGGCTTAGGGTTAGGGTTAGGGTACGGCTTAGGGTTCGGGTTCGGGGAGGGGTTCGGGTACGGCGTAGGGTATAGGTTAGGGTTAGGGTTCGGGTTAGTGTTAGGGTTAGGGCTCGGTTTAGGGTACGGGTTAGGATTAGGGTACGTGTTAGGGTTAGGGTAGGGGTTAGGGTTAGGGTACGCGCTAGGGTTAGGGTAGTTATTAAACCTATGTCACTCTCTAGATACCCCTTAGCACGTAAAGGAATATTATTTGGGGGTCCAGCCATGGAGAAGAGTTTAGACACTAGGATAAGATAAGAAACACACCCATTATAAAGAAATCACATTAGGATTCTCTTTTTAAGCTGTTCCTTAAAACACTAGTGCTTCGGAAATCTATTGGAGGCAGAAGCAGTCAAGGGTAGCCTAGGGTTAGTGTTAGGCTTAGGTTTAGGCTTAGGGTACGGCTGAGGGTACGGGTTCGGGGAGGGGTTCGGGTACGGCGTAGGGTATGGGTTAGGGTTAGGGTTCGGTTTAGTGTTAGGGTTAGGGCTCGGTTTAGGGTACGGGTTAGGATTAGGGTACGTGTTAGGGTTAGGGTAGGGGTTAGGGTTAGGGTACGCGTTAGGGTTAGGGTAGTTATTAAACCTATCCCACTCTCTAGATAGCCCTTAGCACGTAAAGGAATATTACCTGGGGGTCCAGCCATGGAGAAGAGTTTAGACACTAGGATAAGATAAGGAACACACCCATTATAAAGAAATCACGTTAGGATTCTCTTTTTAAGCTGGTCTTTAAAACACTAGTGCTTAGGAAATCTATTGGAGGCAGAAGCAGTGAAGGGTAGCCGAGGGTTAGGTTTAGGCTTAGGGTTAGGGTTAGGGTACGGCTTAGGGTACGGGTTCGGGGAGGGGTTTGGGTATGGCGTAGGGTATGGGTTAGTGTTAGGGTTAGGGTTAGTTTTAGGTTTAGGGCTCGTTTTAGGGTACGGGTTAGGATTAGGGTACGTGTTAGGGTTAGGGTAGGGGTTAGGGTTAGGGTACGCGTTAGGGTTAGGGTAGTTATTAAACCTATCGCACTCTCTAGACACCCCTTAGCATGTAAAGGAATATTATTTGGGGTTCAGCCATAGAGAAGAGTTTAGACACTAGGATAAGATAAGGAACACACCCATTATAAAGAAATCACGTTAGGATTCTCTTTTTAAGCTGTTCCTTAAAACACTAGTGCTTAGGAAATCTATTGGAGGCAAAAGCAGTCAGGGGTAGTCTAGGGTTAGGGTTAGGCTTCGGGTTAGGGTTAGGGTAGGGCTTAGGGTACGGGTTCGAGGAGGGGTTCGGGTATGGCGTAGGGTATGGGTTAGGGTTAGGGTTCGCGTTAGTGTTAGGGTTAGGGCTCGGTTTAGGGTACGGGTTAGGATTAGGGTACGTGTTAGGGTTAGGGTAGGGGTTAGGGTTAGGGTACGCGCTAGGGTTAGGGTAGTTATTAAACCTATGTCACTCTCTAGGTACCCCTTAGCACGTAAAGGAATATTATTTGGGGGTCCAGCCATGGAGAAGAGTTTAGACACTAGGATAAGATAAGGAACACACCCATTATAAAGAAATCACATTAGGATTCTCTTTTTAAGCTGTTCCTTAAAACACTAGTGCTTAGGAAATCTATTGGAGGCAGAAGCAATCAAGGGTATTCTAGGGTTAGGGTTAGGCTTAGGTTTAGGCTTAGGGTACGGCTGAGGGTACGGGTTCGAGGAGGGGTTCGGGTACGGCGTAGGGTATGGGTTAGGGTTAGGGTTAGGGTTAGTGTTAGGGTTAGGGCTCGGTTTAGGGTACGGGTTAGGATTAGGGTACGTGTTAGGGTTAGGGTAGGGGTTAGGGTTAGGGTACGCGTTAGGGTTAGGGTAGTTATTAAACCTATCCCACTCTCTAGGTACCCCTTAGTATGCAAAGGAATATTATTTGGGGTTCCAGCCATGGAGAAGAGTTTAGACACTAGGATAAGATAAGGAACACACCCATTATAAAGAAATCACATTAGGATTCTCTTTTTAAGCTGTTCCTTAAAACACTAGTGCTTAGGAAATCTATTGGAGGCAGAAGCAGTCAAGGGTAGCCTAGGGTTAGGGTTAGGCTTAGGGTTAGGGTTAGGGTACGGCTTAGGGTTCGGGTTCGGGGAGGGGTTCGGGTACGGCGTAGGGTATAGGTTAGGGTTAGGGTTCGGGTTAGTGTTAGGGTTAGGGCTCGGTTTAGGGTACGGGTTAGGATTAGGGTACGTGTTAGGGTTAGGGTAGGGGTTAGGGTTAGGGTACGCGCTAGGGTTAGGGTAGTTATTAAACCTATGTCACTCTCTAGATACCCCTTAGCACGTAAAGGAATATTATTTGGGGGTCCAGCCATGGAGAAGAGTTTAGACATTGGATAAGATAAGAAACACACCCATTATAAAGAAATCACATTAGGATTCTCTTTTTAAGCTGTTCCTTAAAACACTAGTGCTTCGGAAATCTATTGGAGGCAGAAGCAGTCAAGGGTAGCCTAGGGTTAGTGTTAGGCTTAGGTTTAGGCTTAGGGTACGGCTGAGGGTACGGGTTCGGGGAGGGGTTTGGGTACGGCGTAGGGTATGGGTTAGGGTTAGGGTTCGGTTTAGTGTTAGGGTTAGGGCTCGGTTTAGGGTACGGGTTAGGATTAGGGTACGTGTTAGGGTTAGGGTAGGGGTTAGGGTTAGGGTACGCGTTAGGGTTAGGGTAGTTATTAAACCTATCCCACTCTCTAGGTACCCCTTAGTATGCAAAGGAATATTATTTGGGGTTCCAGCCATGGAGAAGAGTTTAGACACTAGGATAAGATAAGGAACACACCCATTATAAAGAAATCACATTAGGATTCTCTTTTTAAGCTGTTCCTTAAAACACTAGTGCTTAGGAAATCTATTGGAGGCAGAAGCAGTCAAGGGTAGCCTAGGGTTAGGGTTAGGCTTAGGGTTAGGGTTAGGGTACGGCTTAGGGTTCGGGTTCGGGGTGGGGTTCGGGTACGGCGTAGGGTATAGGTTAGGGTTAGGGTTCGGGTTAGTGTTAGGGTTAGGGCTCGGTTTAGGGTACGGGTTAGGATTAGGGTACGTGTTAGGGTTAGGGTAGGGGTTAGGGTTAGGGTACGCGCTAGGTTTAGGGTAGTTATTAAACCTATGTCACTCTCTAGATACCCCTTAGCACGTAAAGGAATATTATTTGGGGGTCCAGCCATGGAGAAGAGTTTAGACACTAGGATAAGATAAGAAACACACCCATTATAAAGAAATCACATTAGGATTCTCTTTTTAAGCTGTTCCTTAAAACACTAGTGCTTCGGAAATCTATTGGAGGCAGAAGCAGTCAAGGGTAGCCTAGGGTTAGTGTTAGGCTTAGGTTTAGGCTTAGGGTACGGCTGAGGGTACGGGTTCGGGGAGGGGTTCGGGTATGGCGTAGGGTATGGGTTAGGGTTAGGGTTCGGTTTAGTGTTAGGGTTAGGGCTCGGTTTAGGGTACGGGTTAGGATTAGGGTACGTGTTAGGGTTAGGGTAGGGGTTAGGGTTAGGGTA
This sequence comes from Balaenoptera borealis, assembly GCF_965194805.1. Taxonomy (NCBI): domain Eukaryota; kingdom Metazoa; phylum Chordata; class Mammalia; order Artiodactyla; family Balaenopteridae; genus Balaenoptera; species Balaenoptera borealis. The sequence continues at coordinate 364,509 of NW_028123501.1, read as the reverse complement.
CGCGTTAGGGTTAGGGTAGTTATTAAACCTATCCCACTCTCTAGATAGCCCTTAGCACGTAAAGGAATATTACCTGGGGGTCCAGCCATGGAGAAGAGTTTAGACACTAGGATAAGATAAGGAACACACCCATTATAAAGAAATCACGTTAGGATTCTCTTTTTAAGCTGGTCTTTAAAACACTAGTCCTTAGGAAATCTATTGGAGGCAGAAGCAGTGAAGGGTAGCCGAGGGTTAGGTTTAGGCTTAGGGTTAGGGTTAGGGTACGGCTTAGGGTACGGGTTCGGGGAGGGGTTTGGGTATGGCGTAGGGTATGGGTTAGTGTTAGGGTTAGGGTTAGTTTTAGGTTTAGGGCTCGTTTTAGGGTACGGGTTAGGATTAGGGTACGTGTCAGGGTTAGGGTAGGGGTTAGGGTTAGGGTACGCGTTAGGGTTAGGTTAGTTATTAAACCTATCGCACTCTCTAGACACCCCTTAGCATGTAAAGGAATATTATTTGGGGTTCAGCCATATCGAAGAGTTTAGACACTAGGATAAGATAAGGAACACACCCAGTATAAAGAAATCACGTTAGGATTCTCTTTTTAAGCTGTTCCTTAAAACACTAGTGCTTAGGAAATCTATTGGAGGCAAAAGCAGTCAGGGGTAGTCTAGGGTTAGGGTTAGGCTTCGGGTTAGGGTTAGGGTAGGGCTTAGGGTACGGGTTCGAGGAGGGGTTCGGGTATGGCGTAGGGTATGGGTTAGGGTTAGGGTTCGCGTTAGTGTTAGGGTTAGGGCTCGGTTTAGGGTACGGGTTAGGATTAGGGTACGTGTTAGGGTTACGGTAGGGGTTAGGGTTAGGGTACGCGTTAGGGTTAGGGTAGTTATTAAACCTATCACACCCTCTAGATACCCCTTAGCACGTAAAGGAATATTATTTGGGGGTCCAGCCATGGAGAAGAGTTTAGACACTAGGATAAGATAAGGAACACACCCATTATAAAGAAATCACATTAGGATTCTCTTTTTAAGCTGTTCCTTAAAACACTAGTGCTTAGGAAATCTATTGGAGGCAGAAGCAATCAAGGGTATTCTAGGGTTAGGGTTAGGCTTAGGTTTAGGCTTAGGGTACGGCTGAGGGTACGGGTTCGAGGAGGGGTTCGGGTACGGCGTAGGGTATGGGTTAGGGTTAGGGTTAGTGTTAGGGTTAGGGCTCGGTTTAGGGTACGGGTTAGGATTAGGGTACGTGTTAGGGTTAGGGTAGGGGTTAGGGTTAGGGTACGCGTTAGGGTTAGGGTAGTTATTAAACCTATCCCACTCTCTAGATAGCCCTTAGCACGTAAAGGAATATTACCTGGGGGTCCAGCCATGGAGAAGAGTTTAGACACTAGGATAAGATAAGGAACACACCCATTATAAAGAAATCACGTTAGGATTCTCTTTTTAAGCTGGTCTTTAAAACACTAGTGCTTAGGAAATCTATTGGAGGCAGAAGCAGTGAAGGGTAGCCGAGGGTTAGGTTTAGGCTTAGGGTTAGGGTTAGGGTACGGCTTAGGGTACGGGTTCGGGGAGGGGTTTGGGTATGGCGTAGGGTATGGGTTAGTGTTAGGGTTAGGGTTAGTTTTAGGTTTAGGGCTCGTTTTAGGGTACGGGTTAGGATTAGGGTACGTGTTAGGGTTAGGGTAGGGGTTAGGGTTAGGGTACGCGTTAGGGTTAGGGTAGTTATTAAACCTATCGCACTTTCTAGACACCCCTTAGCATGTAAAGGAATATTATTTGGGGTTCAGCCATAGAGAAGAGTTTAGACACTAGGATAAGATAAGGAACACACCCATTATAAAGAAATCACGTTAGGATTCTCTTTTTAAGCTGTTCCTTAAAACACTAGTGCTTAGGAAATCTATTGGAGGCAAAAGCAGTCAGGGGTAGTCTAGGGTTAGGGTTAGGCTTCGGGTTAGGGTTAGGGTAGGGCTTAGGGTACGGGTTCGAGGAGGGGTTCGGGTATGGCGTAGGGTATGGGTTAGGGTTAGGGTTCGCGTTAGTGTTAGGGTTAGGGCTCGGTTTAGGGTACGGGTTAGGATTAGGGTACGTGTTAGGGTTAGGGTAGGGGTTAGGGTTAGGGTACGCGCTAGGGTTAGGGTAGTTATTAAACCTATGTCACTCTCTAGATACCCCTTAGCACGTAAAGGAATATTACCTGGGGGTCCAGCCATGGAGAAGAGTTTAGACACTAGGATAAGATAAGGAACACACCCATTATAAAGAAATCACATTAGGATTCTCTTTTTAAGCTGTTCCTTAAAACACTAGTGCTTAGGAAATCTATTGGAGGCAGAAGCAATCAAGGGTATTCTAGGGTTAGGGTTAGGCTTAGGTTTAGGCTTAGGGTACGGCTGAGGGTACGGGTTCGAGGAGGGGTTCGGGTACGGCGTAGGGTATGGGTTAGGGTTAGGGTTAGGGTTAGTGTTAGGGTTAGGGCTCGGTTTAGGGTACGGGTTAGGATTAGGGTACGTGTTAGGGTTAGGGTAGGGGTTAGGGTTAGGGTACGCGTTAGGGTTAGGGTAGTTATTAAACCTATCCCACTCTCTAGGTACCCCTTAGTATGCAAAGGAATATTATTTGGGGTTCCAGCCATGGAGAAGAGTTTAGACACTAGGATAAGATAAGGAACACACCCATTATAAAGAAATCACATTAGGATTCTCTTTTTAAGCTGTTCCTTAAAACACTAGTGCTTAGGAAATCTATTGGAGGCAGAAGCAGTCAAGGGTAGCCTAGGGTTAGGGTTAGGCTTAGGGTTAGGCTTAGGGTACGGCTTAGGGTTCGGGTTCGGGGTGGGGTTCGGGTACGGCGTAGGGTATAGGTTAGGGTTAGGGTTCGGGTTAGTGTTAGGGTTAGGGCTCGGTTTAGGGTACGGGTTAGGATTAGGGTACGTGTTAGGGTTAGGGTAGGGGTTAGGGTTAGGGTACGCGCTAGGTTTAGGGTAGTTATTAAACCTATGTCACTCTCTAGATACCCCTTAGCACGTAAAGGAATATTATTTGGGGGTCCAGCCATGGAGAAGAGTTTAGACACTAGGATAAGATAAGAAACACACCCATTATAAAGAAATCACATTAGGATTCTCTTTTTAAGCTGTTCCTTAAAACACTAGTGCTTCGGAAATCTATTGGAGGCAGAAGCAGTCAAGGGTAGCCTAGGGTTAGTGTTAGGCTTAGGTTTAGGCTTAGGGTACGGCTGAGGGTACGGGTTCGGGGAGGGGTTCGGGTACGGCGTAGGGTATGGGTTAGGGTTAGGGTTCGGTTTAGTGTTAGGGTTAGGGCTCGGTTTAGGGTACGGGTTAGGATTAGGGTACGTGTTAGGGTTAGGGTAGGGGTTAGGGTTAGGGTACGCGTTAGGGTTAGGGTAGTTATTAAACCTATCCCACTCTCTAGATAGCCCTTAGCACGTAAAGGAATATTACCTGGGGGTCCAGCCATGGAGAAGAGTTTAGACACTAGGATAAGATAAGGAACACACCCATTATAAAGAAATCACGTTAGGATTCTCTTTTTAAGCTGGTCTTTAAAACACTAGTCCTTAGGAAATCTATTGGAGGCAGAAGCAGTGAAGGGTAGCCGAGGGTTAGGTTTAGGCTTAGGGTTAGGGTTAGGGTACGGCTTAGGGTACGGGTTCGGGGAGGGGTTTGGGTATGGCGTAGGGTATGGGTTAGTGTTAGGGTTAGGGTTAGTTTTAGGTTTAGGGCTCGTTTTAGGCTACGGGTTAGGATTAGGGTACGTGTCAGGGTTAGGGTAGGGGTTAGGGTTAGGGTACGCGTTAGGGTTAGGTTAGTTATTAAACCTATCGCACTCTCTAGACACCCCTTAGCATGTAAAGGAATATTATTTGGGGTTCAGCCATATCGAAGAGTTTAGACACTAGGATAAGATAAGGAACACACCCATTATAAAGAAATCACGTTAGGATTCTCTTTTTAAGCTGTTCCTTAAAACACTAGTGCTTAGGAAATCTATTGGAGGCAAAAGCAGTCAGGGGTAGTCTAGGGTTAGGGTTAGGCTTCGGGTTAGGGTTAGGGTAGGGCTTAGGGTACGGGTTCGAGGAGGGGTTCGGGTATGGCGTAGGGTATGGGTTAGGGTTAGGGTTCGCGTTAGTGTTAGGGTTAGGGCTCGGTTTAGGGTACGGGTTAGGATTAGGGTACGTGTTAGGGTTACGGTAGGGGTTAGGGTTAGGGTACGCGTTAGGGTTAGGGTAGTTATTAAACCTATCCCACCCTCTAGATACCCCTTAGCACGTAAAGGAATATTATTTGGGGGTCCAGCCATGGAGAAGAGTTTAGACACTAGGATAAGATAAGGAACACACCCATTATAAAGAAATCACATTAGGATTCTCTTTTTAAGCTGTTCCTTAAAACACTAGTGCTTAGGAAATCTATTGGAGGCAGAAGCAATCAAGGGTATTCTAGGGTTAGGGTTAGGCTTAGGTTTAGGCTTAGGGTACGGCTGAGGGTACGGGTTCGAGGAGGGGTTCGGGTACGGCGTAGGGTATGGGTTAGGGTTAGGGTTAGTGTTAGGGTTAGGGCTCGGTTTAGGGTACGGGTTAGGATTAGGGTACGTGTTAGGGTTAGGGTAGGGGTTAGGGTTAGGGTACGCGTTAGAGTTAGGGTAGTTATTAAACCTATCCCACTCTCTAGGTACCCCTTAGTATGCAAAGGAATATTATTTGGGGTTCCAGCCATGGAGAAGAGTTTAGACACTAGGATAAGATAAGGAACACACCCATTATAAAGAAATCACATTAGGATTCTCTTTTTAAGCTGTTCCTTAAAACACTAGTGCTTAGGAAATCTATTGGAGGCAGAAGCAGTCAAGGGTAGCCTAGGGTTAGGGTTAGGCTTAGGGTTAGGGTTAGGGTACGGCTTAGGGTTCGGGTTCGGGGAGGGGTTCGGGTACGGCGTAGGGTATAGGTTAGGGTTAGGGTTCGGGTTAGTGTTAGGGTTAGGGCTCGGTTTAGGGTACGGGTTAGGATTAGGGTACGTGTTAGGGTTAGGGTAGGGGTTAGGGTTAGGGTACGCGCTAGGGTTAGGGTAGTTATTAAACCTATGTCACTCTCTAGATACCCCTTAGCACGTAAAGGAATATTATTTGGGGGTCCAGCCATGGAGAAGAGTTTAGACACTAGGATAAGATAAGAAACACACCCATTATAAAGAAATCACATTAGGATTCTCTTTTTAAGCTGTTCCTTAAAACACTAGTGCTTCGGAAATCTATTGGAGGCAGAAGCAGTCAAGGGTAGCCTAGGGTTAGTGTTAGGCTTAGGTTTAGGCTTAGGGTACGGCTGAGGGTACGGGTTCGGGGAGGGGTTCGGGTACGGCGTAGGGTATGGGTTAGGGTTAGGGTTCGGTTTAGTGTTAGGGTTAGGGCTCGGTTTAGGGTACGGGTTAGGATTAGGGTACGTGTTAGGGTTAGGGTAGGGGTTAGGGTTAGGGTACGCGTTAGGGTTAGGGTAGTTATTAAACCTATCCCACTCTCTAGATAGCCCTTAGCACGTAAAGGAATATTACCTGGGGGTCCAGCCATGGAGAAGAGTTTAGACACTAGGATAAGATAAGGAACACACCCATTATAAAGAAATCACGTTAGGATTCTCTTTTTAAGCTGGTCTTTAAAACACTAGTGCTTAGGAAATCTATTGGAGGCAGAAGCAGTGAAGGGTAGCCGAGGGTTAGGTTTAGGCTTAGGGTTAGGGTTAGGGTACGGCTTAGGGTACGGGTTCGGGGAGGGGTTTGGGTATGGCGTAGGGTATGGGTTAGTGTTAGGGTTAGGGTTAGTTTTAGGTTTAGGGCTCGTTTTAGGGTACGGGTTAGGATTAGGGTACGTGTTAGGGTTAGGGTAGGGGTTAGGGTTAGGGTACGCGTTAGGGTTAGGGTAGTTATTAAACCTATCGCACTCTCTAGACACCCCTTAGCATGTAAAGGAATATTATTTGGGGTTCAGCCATAGAGAAGAGTTTAGACACTAGGATAAGATAAGGAACACACCCATTATAAAGAAATCACGTTAGGATTCTCTTTTTAAGCTGTTCCTTAAAACACTAGTGCTTAGGAAATCTATTGGAGGCAAAAGCAGTCAGGGGTAGTCTAGGGTTAGGGTTAGGCTTCGGGTTAGGGTTAGGGTAGGGCTTAGGGTACGGGTTCGAGGAGGGGTTCGGGTATGGCGTAGGGTATGGGTTAGGGTTAGGGTTCGCGTTAGTGTTAGGGTTAGGGCTCGGTTTAGGGTACGGGTTAGGATTAGGGTACGTGTTAGGGTTAGGGTAGGGGTTAGGGTTAGGGTACGCGCTAGGGTTAGGGTAGTTATTAAACCTATGTCACTCTCTAGGTACCCCTTAGCACGTAAAGGAATATTATTTGGGGGTCCAGCCATGGAGAAGAGTTTAGACACTAGGATAAGATAAGGAACACACCCATTATAAAGAAATCACATTAGGATTCTCTTTTTAAGCTGTTCCTTAAAACACTAGTGCTTAGGAAATCTATTGGAGGCAGAAGCAATCAAGGGTATTCTAGGGTTAGGGTTAGGCTTAGGTTTAGGCTTAGGGTACGGCTGAGGGTACGGGTTCGAGGAGGGGTTCGGGTACGGCGTAGGGTATGGGTTAGGGTTAGGGTTAGGGTTAGTGTTAGGGTTAGGGCTCGGTTTAGGGTACGGGTTAGGATTAGGGTACGTGTTAGGGTTAGGGTAGGGGTTAGGGTTAGGGTACGCGTTAGGGTTAGGGTAGTTATTAAACCTATCCCACTCTCTAGGTACCCCTTAGTATGCAAAGGAATATTATTTGGGGTTCCAGCCATGGAGAAGAGTTTAGACACTAGGATAAGATAAGGAACACACCCATTATAAAGAAATCACATTAGGATTCTCTTTTTAAGCTGTTCCTTAAAACACTAGTGCTTAGGAAATCTATTGGAGGCAGAAGCAGTCAAGGGTAGCCTAGGGTTAGGGTTAGGCTTAGGGTTAGGGTTAGGGTACGGCTTAGGGTTCGGGTTCGGGGAGGGGTTCGGGTACGGCGTAGGGTATAGGTTAGGGTTAGGGTTCGGGTTAGTGTTAGGGTTAGGGCTCGGTTTAGGGTACGGGTTAGGATTAGGGTACGTGTTAGGGTTAGGGTAGGGGTTAGGGTTAGGGTACGCGCTAGGGTTAGGGTAGTTATTAAACCTATGTCACTCTCTAGATACCCCTTAGCACGTAAAGGAATATTATTTGGGGGTCCAGCCATGGAGAAGAGTTTAGACATTGGATAAGATAAGAAACACACCCATTATAAAGAAATCACATTAGGATTCTCTTTTTAAGCTGTTCCTTAAAACACTAGTGCTTCGGAAATCTATTGGAGGCAGAAGCAGTCAAGGGTAGCCTAGGGTTAGTGTTAGGCTTAGGTTTAGGCTTAGGGTACGGCTGAGGGTACGGGTTCGGGGAGGGGTTTGGGTACGGCGTAGGGTATGGGTTAGGGTTAGGGTTCGGTTTAGTGTTAGGGTTAGGGCTCGGTTTAGGGTACGGGTTAGGATTAGGGTACGTGTTAGGGTTAGGGTAGGGGTTAGGGTTAGGGTACGCGTTAGGGTTAGGGTAGTTATTAAACCTATCCCACTCTCTAGATAGCCCTTAGCACGTAAAGGAATATTACCTGGGGGTCCAGCCATGGAGAAGAGTTTAGACACTAGGATAAGATAAGGAACACACCCATTATAAAGAAATCACGTTAGGATTCTCTTTTTAAGCTGGTCTTTAAAACACTAGTGCTTAGGAAATCTATTGGAGGCAGAAGCAGTGAAGGGTAGCCGAGGGTTAGGTTTAGGCTTAGGGTTAGGGTTAGGGTACGGCTTAGGGTACGGGTTCGGGGAGGGGTTTGGGTATGGCGTAGGGTATGGGTTAGTGTTAGGGTTAGGGTTAGTTTTAGGTTTAGGGCTCGTTTTAGGGTACGGGTTAGGATTAGGGTACGTGTTAGGGTTAGGGTAGGGGTTAGGGTTAGGGTACGCGTTAGGGTTAGGGTAGTTATTAAACCTATCGCACTCTCTAGACACCCCTTAGCATGTAAAGGAATATTATTTGGGGTTCAGCCATAGAGAAGAGTTTAGACACTAGGATAAGATAAGGAACACACCCATTATAAAGAAATCACGTTAGGATTCTCTTTTTAAGCTGTTCCTTAAAACACTAGTGCTTAGGAAATCTATTGGAGGCAAAAGCAGTCAGGGGTAGTCTAGGGTTAGGGTTAGGCTTCGGGTTAGGGTTAGGGTAGGGCTTAGGGTACGGGTTCGAGGAGGGGTTCGGGTATGGCGTAGGGTATGGGTTAGGGTTAGGGTTCGCGTTAGTGTTAGGGTTAGGGCTCGGTTTAGGGTACGGGTTAGGATTAGGGTACGTGTTAGGGTTACGGTAGGGGTTAGGGTTAGGGTACGCGTTAGGGTTAGGGTAGTTATTAAACCTATCCCACCCTCTAGATACCCCTTAGCACGTAAAGGAATATTATTTGGGGGTCCAGCCATGGAGAAGAGTTTAGACACTAGGATAAGATAAGGAACACACCCATTATAAAGAAATCAGATTAGGATTCTCTTTTTAAGCTGTTCCTTAAAACACTAGTGCTTAGGAAATCTATTGGAGGCAGAAGCAATCAAGGGTATTCTAGGGTTAGGGTTAGGCTTAGGTTTAGGCTTAGGGTACGGCTGAGGGTACGGGTTCGAGGAGGGGTTCGGGTACGGCGTAGGGTATGGGTTAGGGTTAGGGTTAGGGTTAGTGTTAGGGTTAGGGCTCGGTTTAGGGTACGGGTTAGGATTAGGGTACGTGTTAGGGTTAGGGTAGGGGTTAGGGTTAGGGTACGCGTTAGGGTTAGGGTAGTTATTAAACCTATCCCACTCTCTAGGTACCCCTTAGTATGCAAAGGAATATTATTTGGGGTTCCAGCCATGGAGAAGAGTTTAGACACTAGGATAAGATAAGGAACACACCCATTATAAAGAAATCACATTAGGACTCTCTTTTTAAGCTGTTCCTTAAAACACTAGTGCTTCGGAAATCTATTGGAGGCAGAAGCAGTCAAGAGTAGCCTAGGGTTAGTGTTAGGCTTAGGTTTAGGCTTAGGGTACGGCTGAGGGTACGGGTTCGGGGAGGGGTTCGGGTACGGCGTAGGGTATGGGTTAGGGTTAGGGTTCGGTTTAGTGTTAGGGTTAGGGCTCGGTTTAGGGTACGGGTTAGGATTAGGGTACGTGTTAGGGTTAGGGTAGGGGTTAGGGTTAGGGTACGCGTTAGGGTTAGGGTAGTTATTAAACCTATCCCACTCTCTAGATAGCCCTTAGCACGTAAAGGAATATTACCTGGGGGTCCAGCCATGGAGAAGAGTTTAGACACTAGGATAAGATAAGGAACACACCCATTATAAAGAAATCACGTTAGGATTCTCTTTTTAAGCTGGTCTTTAAAACACTAGTGCTTAGGAAATCTATTGGAGGCAGAAGCAGTGAAGGGTAGCCGAGGGTTAGGTTTAGGCTTAGGGTTAGGGATAGGGTACGGCTTAGGGTACGGGTTCGGGGAGGGGTTTGGGTATGGCGTAGGGTATGGGTTAGTGTTAGGGTTAGGGTTAGTTTTAGGTTTAGGGCTCGTTTTAGGGTACGGGTTAGGATTAGGGTACGTGTTAGGGTTATGGTAGGGGTTAGGGTTAGGGTACGCGTTAGGGTTAGGGTAGTTATTAAACCTATCCCACTCTCTAGATACCCCTTAGCACGTAAAGGAATATTATTTGGGGGTCCAGCCATGGAGAAGAGTTTAGACACTAGGACAATTAAGGAACACACCCATTATAAAGAAATCACATTAGGATTCTCTTTTTAAGTTGTTCCTTAAAACACTAGTGCTTAGGAAATCTATTGGAGGCAGAAGGAGTCAGGGGTAGCCTAGGGTTAGGGTTAGGCTTAGAGTTAGGGTTAGGGTACAGCTTAGGGTTCGGGTTCGAGGAGGGGTTCGGGTACGGCGTAGGGTATGGGTTAGGGTTAGGGTTAGGGTTAGTGTTAGGGTTAGGGCTCGGTTTAGGGTACGGGTTAGGATTAGGGTACGTGTTAGGGTTAGGGAAGGGGTTAGGAATAGGGTACGCGTTAGGGTTAGGGTAGTTATTAAACCTATCCCACTCTCTAGGTACCCCTTAGTATGCAAAGGAATATTATTTGGGGTTCCAGCCATGGAGAAGAGTTTAGACACTAGGATAAGATAAGGAACACACCCATTATAAAGAAATCACATTAGGATTCTCTTTTTAAGCTGTTCCTTAAAACACTAGTGCTTAGGAAATCTATTGGAGGCAGAAGCAGTCAAGGGTAGCCTAGGGTTAGGGTTAGGCTTAGGGTTAGGCTTAGGGTACGGCTTAGGGTTCGGGTTCGGGGTGGGGTTCGGGTACGGCGTAGGGTATAGGTTAGGGTTAGGGTTCGGGTTAGTGTTAGGGTTAGGGCTCGGTTTAGGGTACGGGTTAGGATTAGGGTACGTGTTAGGGTTAGGGTAGGGGTTAGGGTTAGGGTACGCGCTAGGTTTAGGGTAGTTATTAAACCTATGTCACTCTCTAGATACCCCTTAGCACGTAAAGGAATATTATTTGGGGGTCCAGCCATGGAGAAGAGTTTAGACACTAGGATAAGATAAGAAACACACCCATTATAAAGAAATCACATTAGGATTCTCTTTTTAAGCTGTTCCTTAAAACACTAGTGCTTCGGAAATCTATTGGAGGCAGAAGCAGTCAAGGGTAGCCTAGGGTTAGTGTTAGGCTTAGGTTTAGGCTTAGGGTACGGCTGAGGGTACGGGTTCGGGGAGGGGTTCGGGTACGGCGTAGGGTATGGGTTAGGGTTAGGGTTCGGTTTAGTGTTAGGGTTAGGGCTCGGTTTAGGGTACGGGTTAGGATTAGGGTACGTGTTAGGGTTAGGGTAGGGGTTAGGGTTAGGGTACGCGTTAGGGTTAGGGTAGTTATTAAACCTATCCCACTCTCTAGATAGCCCTTAGCACGTAAAGGAATATTACCTGGGGGTCCAGCCATGGAGAAGAGTTTAGACACTAGGATAAGATAAGGAACACACCCATTATAAAGAAATCACGTTAGGATTCTCTTTTTAAGCTGGTCTTTAAAACACTAGTCCTTAGGAAATCTATTGGAGGCAGAAGCAGTGAAGGGTAGCCGAGGGTTAGGTTTAGGCTTAGGGTTAGGGTTAGGGTACGGCTTAGGGTACGGGTTCGGGGAGGGGTTTGGGTATGGCGTAGGGTATGGGTTAGTGTTAGGGTTAGGGTTAGTTTTAGGTTTAGGGCTCGTTTTAGGCTACGGGTTAGGATTAGGGTACGTGTCAGGGTTAGGGTAGGGGTTAGGGTTAGGGTACGCGTTAGGGTTAGGTTAGTTATTAAACCTATCGCACTCTCTAGACACCCCTTAGCATGTAAAGGAATATTATTTGGGGTTCAGCCATATCGAAGAGTTTAGACACTAGGATAAGATAAGGAACACACCCATTATAAAGAAATCACGTTAGGATTCTCTTTTTAAGCTGTTCCTTAAAACACTAGTGCTTAGGAAATCTATTGGAGGCAAAAGCAGTCAGGGGTAGTCTAGGGTTAGGGTTAGGCTTCGGGTTAGGGTTAGGGTAGGGCTTAGGGTACGGGTTCGAGGAGGGGTTCGGGTATGGCGTAGGGTATGGGTTAGGGTTAGGGTTCGCGTTAGTGTTAGGGTTAGGGCTCGGTTTAGGGTACGGGTTAGGATTAGGGTACGTGTTAGGGTTACGGTAGGGGTTAGGGTTAGGGTACGCGTTAGGGTTAGGGTAGTTATTAAACCTATCCCACCCTCTAGATACCCCTTAGCACGTAAAGGAATATTATTTGGGGGTCCAGCCATGGAGAAGAGTTTAGACACTAGGATAAGATAAGGAACACACCCATTATAAAGAAATCACATTAGGATTCTCTTTTTAAGCTGTTCCTTAAAACACTAGTGCTTAGGAAATCTATTGGAGGCAGAAGCAATCAAGGGTATTCTAGGGTTAGGGTTAGGCTTAGGTTTAGGCTTAGGGTACGGCTGAGGGTACGGGTTCGAGGAGGGGTTCGGGTACGGCGTAGGGTATGGGTTAGGGTTAGGGTTAGTGTTAGGGTTAGGGCTCGGTTTAGGGTACGGGTTAGGATTAGGGTACGTGTTAGGGTTAGGGTAGGGGTTAGGGTTAGGGTACGCGTTAGAGTTAGGGTAGTTATTAAACCTATCCCACTCTCTAGGTACCCCTTAGTATGCAAAGGAATATTATTTGGGGTTCCAGCCATGGAGAAGAGTTTAGACACTAGGATAAGATAAGGAACACACCCATTATAAAGAAATCACATTAGGATTCTCTTTTTAAGCTGTTCCTTAAAACACTAGTGCTTAGGAAATCTATTGGAGGCAGAAGCAGTCAAGGGTAGCCTAGGGTTAGGGTTAGGCTTAGGGTTAGGGTTAGGGTACGGCTTAGGGTTCGGGTTCGGGGAGGGGTTCGGGTACGGCGTAGGGTATAGGTTAGGGTTAGGGTTCGGGTTAGTGTTAGGGTTAGGGCTCGGTTTAGGGTACGGGTTAGGATTAGGGTACGTGTTAGGGTTAGGGTAGGGGTTAGGGTTAGGGTACGCGCTAGGGTTAGGGTAGTTATTAAACCTATGTCACTCTCTAGATACCCCTTAGCACGTAAAGGAATATTATTTGGGGGTCCAGCCATGGAGAAGAGTTTAGACACTAGGATAAGATAAGAAACACACCCATTATAAAGAAATCACATTAGGATTCTCTTTTTAAGCTGTTCCTTAAAACACTAGTGCTTCGGAAATCTATTGGAGGCAGAAGCAGTCAAGGGTAGCCTAGGGTTAGTGTTAGGCTTAGGTTTAGGCTTAGGGTACGGCTGAGGGTACGGGTTCGGGGAGGGGTTCGGGTACGGCGTAGGGTATGGGTTAGGGTTAGGGTTCGGTTTAGTGTTAGGGTTAGGGCTCGGTTTAGGGTACGGGTTAGGATTAGGGTACGTGTTAGGGTTAGGGTAGGGGTTAGGGTTAGGGTACGCGTTAGGGTTAGGGTAGTTATTAAACCTATCCCACTCTCTAGATAGCCCTTAGCACGTAAAGGAATATTACCTGGGGGTCCAGCCATGGAGAAGAGTTTAGACACTAGGATAAGATAAGGAACACACCCATTATAAAGAAATCACGTTAGGATTCTCTTTTTAAGCTGGTCTTTAAAACACTAGTGCTTAGGAAATCTATTGGAGGCAGAAGCAGTGAAGGGTAGCCGAGGGTTAGGTTTAGGCTTAGGGTTAGGGTTAGGGTACGGCTTAGGGTACGGGTTCGGGGAGGGGTTTGGGTATGGCGTAGGGTATGGGTTAGTGTTAGGGTTAGGGTTAGTTTTAGGTTTAGGGCTCGTTTTAGGGTACGGGTTAGGATTAGGGTACGTGTTAGGGTTAGGGTAGGGGTTAGGGTTAGGGTACGCGTTAGGGTTAGGGTAGTTATTAAACCTATCGCACTCTCTAGACACCCCTTAGCATGTAAAGGAATATTATTTGGGGTTCAGCCATAGAGAAGAGTTTAGACACTAGGATAAGATAAGGAACACACCCATTATAAAGAAATCACGTTAGGATTCTCTTTTTAAGCTGTTCCTTAAAACACTAGTGCTTAGGAAATCTATTGGAGGCAAAAGCAGTCAGGGGTAGTCTAGGGTTAGGGTTAGGCTTCGGGTTAGGGTTAGGGTAGGGCTTAGGGTACGGGTTCGAGGAGGGGTTCGGGTATGGCGTAGGGTATGGGTTAGGGTTAGGGTTCGCGTTAGTGTTAGGGTTAGGGCTCGGTTTAGGGTACGGGTTAGGATTAGGGTACGTGTTAGGGTTAGGGTAGGGGTTAGGGTTAGGGTACGCGCTAGGGTTAGGGTAGTTATTAAACCTATGTCACTCTCTAGGTACCCCTTAGCACGTAAAGGAATATTATTTGGGGGTCCAGCCATGGAGAAGAGTTTAGACACTAGGATAAGATAAGGAACACACCCATTATAAAGAAATCACATTAGGATTCTCTTTTTAAGCTGTTCCTTAAAACACTAGTGCTTAGGAAATCTATTGGAGGCAGAAGCAATCAAGGGTATTCTAGGGTTAGGGTTAGGCTTAGGTTTAGGCTTAGGGTACGGCTGAGGGTACGGGTTCGAGGAGGGGTTCGGGTACGGCGTAGGGTATGGGTTAGGGTTAGGGTTAGGGTTAGTGTTAGGGTTAGGGCTCGGTTTAGGGTACGGGTTAGGATTAGGGTACGTGTTAGGGTTAGGGTAGGGGTTAGGGTTAGGGTACGCGTTAGGGTTAGGGTAGTTATTAAACCTATCCCACTCTCTAGGTACCCCTTAGTATGCAAAGGAATATTATTTGGGGTTCCAGCCATGGAGAAGAGTTTAGACACTAGGATAAGATAAGGAACACACCCATTATAAAGAAATCACATTAGGATTCTCTTTTTAAGCTGTTCCTTAAAACACTAGTGCTTAGGAAATCTATTGGAGGCAGAAGCAGTCAAGGGTAGCCTAGGGTTAGGGTTAGGCTTAGGGTTAGGGTTAGGGTACGGCTTAGGGTTCGGGTTCGGGGAGGGGTTCGGGTACGGCGTAGGGTATAGGTTAGGGTTAGGGTTCGGGTTAGTGTTAGGGTTAGGGCTCGGTTTAGGGTACGGGTTAGGATTAGGGTACGTGTTAGGGTTAGGGTAGGGGTTAGGGTTAGGGTACGCGCTAGGGTTAGGGTAGTTATTAAACCTATGTCACTCTCTAGATACCCCTTAGCACGTAAAGGAATATTATTTGGGGGTCCAGCCATGGAGAAGAGTTTAGACATTGGATAAGATAAGAAACACACCCATTATAAAGAAATCACATTAGGATTCTCTTTTTAAGCTGTTCCTTAAAACACTAGTGCTTCGGAAATCTATTGGAGGCAGAAGCAGTCAAGGGTAGCCTAGGGTTAGTGTTAGGCTTAGGTTTAGGCTTAGGGTACGGCTGAGGGTACGGGTTCGGGGAGGGGTTTGGGTACGGCGTAGGGTATGGGTTAGGGTTAGGGTTCGGTTTAGTGTTAGGGTTAGGGCTCGGTTTAGGGTACGGGTTAGGATTAGGGTACGTGTTAGGGTTAGGGTAGGGGTTAGGGTTAGGGTACGCGTTAGGGTTAGGGTAGTTATTAAACCTATCCCACTCTCTAGGTACCCCTTAGTATGCAAAGGAATATTATTTGGGGTTCCAGCCATGGAGAAGAGTTTAGACACTAGGATAAGATAAGGAACACACCCATTATAAAGAAATCACATTAGGATTCTCTTTTTAAGCTGTTCCTTAAAACACTAGTGCTTAGGAAATCTATTGGAGGCAGAAGCAGTCAAGGGTAGCCTAGGGTTAGGGTTAGGCTTAGGGTTAGGGTTAGGGTACGGCTTAGGGTTCGGGTTCGGGGTGGGGTTCGGGTACGGCGTAGGGTATAGGTTAGGGTTAGGGTTCGGGTTAGTGTTAGGGTTAGGGCTCGGTTTAGGGTACGGGTTAGGATTAGGGTACGTGTTAGGGTTAGGGTAGGGGTTAGGGTTAGGGTACGCGCTAGGTTTAGGGTAGTTATTAAACCTATGTCACTCTCTAGATACCCCTTAGCACGTAAAGGAATATTATTTGGGGGTCCAGCCATGGAGAAGAGTTTAGACACTAGGATAAGATAAGAAACACACCCATTATAAAGAAATCACATTAGGATTCTCTTTTTAAGCTGTTCCTTAAAACACTAGTGCTTCGGAAATCTATTGGAGGCAGAAGCAGTCAAGGGTAGCCTAGGGTTAGTGTTAGGCTTAGGTTTAGGCTTAGGGTACGGCTGAGGGTACGGGTTCGGGGAGGGGTTCGGGTATGGCGTAGGGTATGGGTTAGGGTTAGGGTTCGGTTTAGTGTTAGGGTTAGGGCTCGGTTTAGGGTACGGGTTAGGATTAGGGTACGTGTTAGGGTTAGGGTAGGGGTTAGGGTTAGGGTACGCGTTAGGGTTAGGGTAGTTATTAAACCTATCCCACTCTCTAGATAGCCCTTAGCACGTAAAGGAATATTACCTGGGGGTCCAGCCATGGAGAAGAGTTTAGACACTAGGATAAGATAAGGAACACACCCATTATAAAGAAATCACGTTAGGATTCTCTTTTTAAGCTGGTCTTTAAAACACTAGTCCTTAGGAAATCTATTGGAGGCAGAAGCAGTGAAGGGTAGCCGAGGGTTAGGTTTAGGCTTAGGGTTAGGGTTAGGGTACGGCTTAGGGTACGGGTTCGGGGAGGGGTTTGGGTATGGCGTAGGGTATGGGTTAGTGTTAGGGTTAGGGTTAGTTTTAGGTTTAGGGCTCGTTTTAGGGTACGGGTTAGGATTAGGGTACGTGTCAGGGTTAGGGTAGGGGTTAGGGTTAGGGTACGCGTTAGGGTTAGGTTAGTTATTAAACCTATCGCACTCTCTAGACACCCCTTAGCATGTAAAGGAATATTATTTGGGGTTCAGCCATATCGAAGAGTTTAGACACTAGGATAAGATAAGGAACACACCCAGTATAAAGAAATCACGTTAGGATTCTCTTTTTAAGCTGTTCCTTAAAACACTAGTGCTTAGGAAATCTATTGGAGGCAAAAGCAGTCAGGGGTAGTCTAGGGTTAGGGTTAGGCTTCGGGTTAGGGTTAGGGTAGGGCTTAGGGTACGGGTTCGAGGAGGGGTTCGGGTATGGCGTAGGGTATGGGTTAGGGTTAGGGTTCGCGTTAGTGTTAGGGTTAGGGCTCGGTTTAGGGTACGGGTTAGGATTAGGGTACGTGTTAGGGTTACGGTAGGGGTTAGGGTTAGGGTACGCGTTAGGGTTAGGGTAGTTATTAAACCTATCACACCCTCTAGATACCCCTTAGCACGTAAAGGAATATTATTTGGGGGTCCAGCCATGGAGAAGAGTTTAGACACTAGGATAAGATAAGGAACACACCCATTATAAAGAAATCACATTAGGATTCTCTTTTTAAGCTGTTCCTTAAAACACTAGTGCTTAGGAAATCTATTGGAGGCAGAAGCAATCAAGGGTATTCTAGGGTTAGGGTTAGGCTTAGGTTTAGGCTTAGGGTACGGCTGAGGGTACGGGTTCGAGGAGGGGTTCGGGTACGGCGTAGGGTATGGGTTAGGGTTAGGGTTAGTGTTAGGGTTAGTGCTCGGTTTAGGGTACGGGTTAGGATTAGGGTACGTGTTAGGGTTAGGGTAGGGGTTAGGGTTAGGGTACGCGTTAGGGTTAGGGTAGTTATTAAACCTATCCCACTCTCTAGATAGCCCTTAGCACGTAAAGGAATATTACCTGGGGGTCCAGCCATGGAGAAGAGTTTAGACACTAGGATAAGATAAGGAACACACCCATTATAAAGAAATCACGTTAGGATTCTCTTTTTAAGCTGGTCTTTAAAACACTAGTGCTTAGGAAATCTATTGGAGGCAGAAGCAGTGAAGGGTAGCCGAGGGTTAGGTTTAGGCTTAGGGTTAGGGTTAGGGTACGGCTTAGGGTACGGGTTCGGGGAGGGGTTTGGGTATGGCGTAGGGTATGGGTTAGTGTTAGGGTTAGGGTTAGTTTTAGGTTTAGGGCTCGTTTTAGGGTACGGGTTAGGATTAGGGTACGTGTTAGGGTTAGGGTAGGGGTTAGGGTTAGGGTACGCGTTAGGGTTAGGGTAGTTATTAAACCTATCGCACTTTCTAGACACCCCTTAGCATGTAAAGGAATATTATTTGGGGTTCAGCCATAGAGAAGAGTTTAGACACTAGGATAAGATAAGGAACACACCCATTATAAAGAAATCACGTTAGGATTCTCTTTTTAAGCTGTTCCTTAAAACACTAGTGCTTAGGAAATCTATTGGAGGCAAAAGCAGTCAGGGGTAGTCTAGGGTTAGGGTTAGGCTTCGGGTTAGGGTTAGGGTAGGGCTTAGGGTACGGGTTCGAGGAGGGGTTCGGGTATGGCGTAGGGTATGGGTTAGGGTTAGGGTTCGCGTTAGTGTTAGGGTTAGGGCTCGGTTTAGGGTACGGGTTAGGATTAGGGTACGTGTTAGGGTTAGGGTAGGGGTTAGGGTTAGGGTACGCGCTAGGGTTAGGGTAGTTATTAAACCTATGTCACTCTCTAGATACCCCTTAGCACGTAAAGGAATATTACCTGGGGGTCCAGCCATGGAGAAGAGTTTAGACACTAGGATAAGATAAGGAACACACCCATTATAAAGAAATCACATTAGGATTCTCTTTTTAAGCTGTTCCTTAAAACACTAGTGCTTAGGAAATCTATTGGAGGCAGAAGCAATCAAGGGTATTCTAGGGTTAGGGTTAGGCTTAGGTTTAGGCTTAGGGTACGGCTGAGGGTACGGGTTCGAGGAGGGGTTCGGGTACGGCGTAGGGTATGGGTTAGGGTTAGGGTTAGGGTTAGTGTTAGGGTTAGGGCTCGGTTTAGGGTACGGGTTAGGATTAGGGTACGTGTTAGGGTTAGGGTAGGGGTTAGGGTTAGGGTACGCGTTAGGGTTAGGGTAGTTATTAAACCTATCCCACTCTCTAGGTACCCCTTAGTATGCAAAGGAATATTATTTGGGGTTCCAGCCATGGAGAAGAGTTTAGACACTAGGATAAGATAAGGAACACACCCATTATAAAGAAATCACATTAGGATTCTCTTTTTAAGCTGTTCCTTAAAACACTAGTGCTTAGGAAATCTATTGGAGGCAGAAGCAGTCAAGGGTAGCCTAGGGTTAGGGTTAGGCTTAGGGTTAGGCTTAGGGTACGGCTTAGGGTTCGGGTTCGGGGTGGGGTTCGGGTACGGCGTAGGGTATAGGTTAGGGTTAGGGTTCGGGTTAGTGTTAGGGTTAGGGCTCGGTTTAGGGTACGGGTTAGGATTAGGGTACGTGTTAGGGTTAGGGTAGGGGTTAGGGTTAGGGTACGCGCTAGGTTTAGGGTAGTTATTAAACCTATGTCACTCTCTAGATACCCCTTAGCACGTAAAGGAATATTATTTGGGGGTCCAGCCATGGAGAAGAGTTTAGACACTAGGATAAGATAAGAAACACACCCATTATAAAGAAATCACATTAGGATTCTCTTTTTAAGCTGTTCCTTAAAACACTAGTGCTTCGGAAATCTATTGGAGGCAGAAGCAGTCAAGGGTAGCCTAGGGTTAGTGTTAGGCTTAGGTTTAGGCTTAGGGTACGGCTGAGGGTACGGGTTCGGGGAGGGGTTCGGGTACGGCGTAGGGTATGGGTTAGGGTTAGGGTTCGGTTTAGTGTTAGGGTTAGGGCTCGGTTTAGGGTACGGGTTAGGATTAGGGTACGTGTTAGGGTTAGGGTAGGGGTTAGGGTTAGGGTACGCGTTAGGGTTAGGGTAGTTATTAAACCTATCCCACTCTCTAGATAGCCCTTAGCACGTAAAGGAATATTACCTGGGGGTCCAGCCATGGAGAAGAGTTTAGACACTAGGATAAGATAAGGAACACACCCATTATAAAGAAATCACGTTAGGATTCTCTTTTTAAGCTGGTCTTTAAAACACTAGTCCTTAGGAAATCTATTGGAGGCAGAAGCAGTGAAGGGTAGCCGAGGGTTAGGTTTAGGCTTAGGGTTAGGGTTAGGGTACGGCTTAGGGTACGGGTTCGGGGAGGGGTTTGGGTATGGCGTAGGGTATGGGTTAGTGTTAGGGTTAGGGTTAGTTTTAGGTTTAGGGCTCGTTTTAGGCTACGGGTTAGGATTAGGGTACGTGTCAGGGTTAGGGTAGGGGTTAGGGTTAGGGTACGCGTTAGGGTTAGGTTAGTTATTAAACCTATCGCACTCTCTAGACACCCCTTAGCATGTAAAGGAATATTATTTGGGGTTCAGCCATATCGAAGAGTTTAGACACTAGGATAAGATAAGGAACACACCCATTATAAAGAAATCACGTTAGGATTCTCTTTTTAAGCTGTTCCTTAAAACACTAGTGCTTAGGAAATCTATTGGAGGCAAAAGCAGTCAGGGGTAGTCTAGGGTTAGGGTTAGGCTTCGGGTTAGGGTTAGGGTAGGGCTTAGGGTACGGGTTCGAGGAGGGGTTCGGGTATGGCGTAGGGTATGGGTTAGGGTTAGGGTTCGCGTTAGTGTTAGGGTTAGGGCTCGGTTTAGGGTACGGGTTAGGATTAGGGTACGTGTTAGGGTTACGGTAGGGGTTAGGGTTAGGGTACGCGTTAGGGTTAGGGTAGTTATTAAACCTATCCCACCCTCTAGATACCCCTTAGCACGTAAAGGAATATTATTTGGGGGTCCAGCCATGGAGAAGAGTTTAGACACTAGGATAAGATAAGGAACACACCCATTATAAAGAAATCACATTAGGATTCTCTTTTTAAGCTGTTCCTTAAAACACTAGTGCTTAGGAAATCTATTGGAGGCAGAAGCAATCAAGGGTATTCTAGGGTTAGGGTTAGGCTTAGGTTTAGGCTTAGGGTACGGCTGAGGGTACGGGTTCGAGGAGGGGTTCGGGTACGGCGTAGGGTATGGGTTAGGGTTAGGGTTAGTGTTAGGGTTAGGGCTCGGTTTAGGGTACGGGTTAGGATTAGGGTACGTGTTAGGGTTAGGGTAGGGGTTAGGGTTAGGGTACGCGTTAGAGTTAGGGTAGTTATTAAACCTATCCCACTCTCTAGGTACCCCTTAGTATGCAAAGGAATATTATTTGGGGTTCCAGCCATGGAGAAGAGTTTAGACACTAGGATAAGATAAGGAACACACCCATTATAAAGAAATCACATTAGGATTCTCTTTTTAAGCTGTTCCTTAAAACACTAGTGCTTAGGAAATCTATTGGAGGCAGAAGCAGTCAAGGGTAGCCTAGGGTTAGGGTTAGGCTTAGGGTTAGGGTTAGGGTACGGCTTAGGGTTCGGGTTCGGGGAGGGGTTCGGGTACGGCGTAGGGTATAGGTTAGGGTTAGGGTTCGGGTTAGTGTTAGGGTTAGGGCTCGGTTTAGGGTACGGGTTAGGATTAGGGTACGTGTTAGGGTTAGGGTAGGGGTTAGGGTTAGGGTACGCGCTAGGGTTAGGGTAGTTATTAAACCTATGTCACTCTCTAGATACCCCTTAGCACGTAAAGGAATATTATTTGGGGGTCCAGCCATGGAGAAGAGTTTAGACACTAGGATAAGATAAGAAACACACCCATTATAAAGAAATCACATTAGGATTCTCTTTTTAAGCTGTTCCTTAAAACACTAGTGCTTCGGAAATCTATTGGAGGCAGAAGCAGTCAAGGGTAGCCTAGGGTTAGTGTTAGGCTTAGGTTTAGGCTTAGGGTACGGCTGAGGGTACGGGTTCGGGGAGGGGTTCGGGTACGGCGTAGGGTATGGGTTAGGGTTAGGGTTCGGTTTAGTGTTAGGGTTAGGGCTCGGTTTAGGGTACGGGTTAGGATTAGGGTACGTGTTAGGGTTAGGGTAGGGGTTAGGGTTAGGGTACGCGTTAGGGTTAGGGTAGTTATTAAACCTATCCCACTCTCTAGATAGCCCTTAGCACGTAAAGGAATATTACCTGGGGGTCCAGCCATGGAGAAGAGTTTAGACACTAGGATAAGATAAGGAACACACCCATTATAAAGAAATCACGTTAGGATTCTCTTTTTAAGCTGGTCTTTAAAACACTAGTGCTTAGGAAATCTATTGGAGGCAGAAGCAGTGAAGGGTAGCCGAGGGTTAGGTTTAGGCTTAGGGTTAGGGTTAGGGTACGGCTTAGGGTACGGGTTCGTGGAGGGGTTTGGGTATGGCGTAGGGTATGGGTTAGTGTTAGGGTTAGGGTTAGTTTTAGGTTTAGGGCTCGTTTTAGGGTACGGGTTAGGATTAGGGTACGTGTTAGGGTTAGGGTAGGGGTTAGGGTTAGGGTACGCGTTAGGGTTAGGGTAGTTATTAAACCTATCGCACTCTCTAGACATCCCTTAGCATGTAAAGGAATATTATTTGGGGTTCAGCCATAGAGAAGAGTTTAGACACTAGGATAAGATAAGGAACACACCCATTATAAAGAAATCACGTTAGGATTCTCTTTTTAAGCTGTTCCTTAAAACACTAGTGCTTAGGAAATCTATTGGAGGCAAAAGCAGTCAGGGGTAGTCTAGGGTTAGGGTTAGGCTTCGGGTTAGGGTTAGGGTAGGGCTTAGGGTACGGGTTCGAGGAGGGGTTCGGGTATGGCGTAGGGTATGGGTTAGGGTTAGGGTTCGCGTTAGTGTTAGGGTTAGGGCTCGGTTTAGGGTACGGGTTAGGATTAGGGTACGTGTTAGGGTTAGGGTAGGGGTTAGGGTTAGGGTACGCGCTAGGGTTAGGGTAGTTATTAAACCTATGTCACTCTCTAGGTACCCCTTAGCACGTAAAGGAATATTATTTGGGGGTCCAGCCATGGAGAAGAGTTTAGACACTAGGATAAGATAAGGAACACACCCATTATAAAGAAATCACATTAGGATTCTCTTTTTAAGCTGTTCCTTAAAACACTAGTGCTTAGGAAATCTATTGGAGGCAGAAGCAGTCAAGGGTAGCCTAGGGTTAGGGTTAGGCTTAGGGTTAGGCTTAGGGTACGGCTTAGGGTTCGGGTTCGGGGTGGGGTTCGGGTACGGCGTAGGGTATAGGTTAGGGTTAGGGTTCGGGTTAGTGTTAGGGTTAGGGCTCGGTTTAGGGTACGGGTTAGGATTAGGGTACGTGTTAGGGTTAGGGTAGGGGTTAGGGTTAGGGTACGCGCTAGGTTTAGGGTAGTTATTAAACCTATGTCACTCTCTAGATACCCCTTAGCACGTAAAGGAATATTATTTGGGGGTCCAGCCATGGAGAAGAGTTTAGACACTAGGATAAGATAAGAAACACACCCATTATAAAGAAATCACATTAGGATTCTCTTTTTAAGCTGTTCCTTAAAACACTAGTGCTTCGGAAATCTATTGGAGGCAGAAGCAGTCAAGGGTAGCCTAGGGTTAGTGTTAGGCTTAGGTTTAGGCTTAGGGTACGGCTGAGGGTACGGGTTCGGGGAGGGGTTCGGGTACGGCGTAGGGTATGGGTTAGGGTTAGGGTTCGGTTTAGTGTTAGGGTTAGGGCTCGGTTTAGGGTACGGGTTAGGATTAGGGTACGTGTTAGGGTTAGGGTAGGGGTTAGGGTTAGGGTACGCGTTAGGGTTAGGGTAGTTATTAAACCTATCCCACTCTCTAGATAGCCCTTAGCACGTAAAGGAATATTACCTGGGGGTCCAGCCATGGAGAAGAGTTTAGACACTAGGATAAGATAAGGAACACACCCATTATAAAGAAATCACGTTAGGATTCTCTTTTTAAGCTGGTCTTTAAAACACTAGTCCTTAGGAAATCTATTGGAGGCAGAAGCAGTGAAGGGTAGCCGAGGGTTAGGTTTAGGCTTAGGGTTAGGGTTAGGGTACGGCTTAGGGTACGGGTTCGGGGAGGGGTTTGGGTATGGCGTAGGGTATGGGTTAGTGTTAGGGTTAGGGTTAGTTTTAGGTTTAGGGCTCGTTTTAGGCTACGGGTTAGGATTAGGGTACGTGTCAGGGTTAGGGTAGGGGTTAGGGTTAGGGTACGCGTTAGGGTTAGGTTAGTTATTAAACCTATCGCACTCTCTAGACACCCCTTAGCATGTAAAGGAATATTATTTGGGGTTCAGCCATATCGAAGAGTTTAGACACTAGGATAAGATAAGGAACACACCCATTATAAAGAAATCACGTTAGGATTCTCTTTTTAAGCTGTTCCTTAAAACACTAGTGCTTAGGAAATCTATTGGAGGCAAAAGCAGTCAGGGGTAGTCTAGGGTTAGGGTTAGGCTTCGGGTTAGGGTTAGGGTAGGGCTTAGGGTACGGGTTCGAGGAGGGGTTCGGGTATGGCGTAGGGTATGGGTTAGGGTTAGGGTTCGCGTTAGTGTTAGGGTTAGGGCTCGGTTTAGGGTACGGGTTAGGATTAGGGTACGTGTTAGGGTTACGGTAGGGGTTAGGGTTAGGGTACGCGTTAGGGTTAGGGTAGTTATTAAACCTATCCCACCCTCTAGATACCCCTTAGCACGTAAAGGAATATTATTTGGGGGTCCAGCCATGGAGAAGAGTTTAGACACTAGGATAAGATAAGGAACACACCCATTATAAAGAAATCACATTAGGATTCTCTTTTTAAGCTGTTCCTTAAAACACTAGTGCTTAGGAAATCTATTGGAGGCAGAAGCAATCAAGGGTATTCTAGGGTTAGGGTTAGGCTTAGGTTTAGGCTTAGGGTACGGCTGAGGGTACGGGTTCGAGGAGGGGTTCGGGTACGGCGTAGGGTATGGGTTAGGGTTAGGGTTAGTGTTAGGGTTAGGGCTCGGTTTAGGGTACGGGTTAGGATTAGGGTACGTGTTAGGGTTAGGGTAGGGGTTAGGGTTAGGGTACGCGTTAGAGTTAGGGTAGTTATTAAACCTATCCCACTCTCTAGGTACCCCTTAGTATGCAAAGGAATATTATTTGGGGTTCCAGCCATGGAGAAGAGTTTAGACACTAGGATAAGATAAGGAACACACCCATTATAAAGAAATCACATTAGGATTCTCTTTTTAAGCTGTTCCTTAAAACACTAGTGCTTAGGAAATCTATTGGAGGCAGAAGCAGTCAAGGGTAGCCTAGGGTTAGGGTTAGGCTTAGGGTTAGGGTTAGGGTACGGCTTAGGGTTCGGGTTCGGGGAGGGGTTCGGGTACGGCGTAGGGTATAGGTTAGGGTTAGGGTTCGGGTTAGTGTTAGGGTTAGGGCTCGGTTTAGGGTACGGGTTAGGATTAGGGTACGTGTTAGGGTTAGGGTAGGGGTTAGGGTTAGGGTACGCGCTAGGGTTAGGGTAGTTATTAAACCTATGTCACTCTCTAGATACCCCTTAGCACGTAAAGGAATATTATTTGGGGGTCCAGCCATGGAGAAGAGTTTAGACACTAGGATAAGATAAGAAACACACCCATTATAAAGAAATCACATTAGGATTCTCTTTTTAAGCTGTTCCTTAAAACACTAGTGCTTCGGAAATCTATTGGAGGCAGAAGCAGTCAAGGGTAGCCTAGGGTTAGTGTTAGGCTTAGGTTTAGGCTTAGGGTACGGCTGAGGGTACGGGTTCGGGGAGGGGTTCGGGTACGGCGTAGGGTATGGGTTAGGGTTAGGGTTCGGTTTAGTGTTAGGGTTAGGGCTCGGTTTAGGGTACGGGTTAGGATTAGGGTACGTGTTAGGGTTAGGGTAGGGGTTAGGGTTAGGGTACGCGTTAGGGTTAGGGTAGTTATTAAACCTATCCCACTCTCTAGATAGCCCTTAGCACGTAAAGGAATATTACCTGGGGGTCCAGCCATGGAGAAGAGTTTAGACACTAGGATAAGATAAGGAACACACCCATTATAAAGAAATCACGTTAGGATTCTCTTTTTAAGCTGGTCTTTAAAACACTAGTGCTTAGGAAATCTATTGGAGGCAGAAGCAGTGAAGGGTAGCCGAGGGTTAGGTTTAGGCTTAGGGTTAGGGTTAGGGTACGGCTTAGGGTACGGGTTCGTGGAGGGGTTTGGGTATGGCGTAGGGTATGGGTTAGTGTTAGGGTTAGGGTTAGTTTTAGGTTTAGGGCTCGTTTTAGGGTACGGGTTAGGATTAGGGTACGTGTTAGGGTTAGGGTAGGGGTTAGGGTTAGGGTACGCGTTAGGGTTAGGGTAGTTATTAAACCTATCGCACTCTCTAGACATCCCTTAGCATGTAAAGGAATATTATTTGGGGTTCAGCCATAGAGAAGAGTTTAGACACTAGGATAAGATAAGGAACACACCCATTATAAAGAAATCACGTTAGGATTCTCTTTTTAAGCTGTTCCTTAAAACACTAGTGCTTAGGAAATCTATTGGAGGCAAAAGCAGTCAGGGGTAGTCTAGGGTTAGGGTTAGGCTTCGGGTTAGGGTTAGGGTAGGGCTTAGGGTACGGGTTCGAGGAGGGGTTCGGGTATGGCGTAGGGTATGGGTTAGGGTTAGGGTTCGCGTTAGTGTTAGGGTTAGGGCTCGGTTTAGGGTACGGGTTAGGATTAGGGTACGTGTTAGGGTTAGGGTAGGGGTTAGGGTTAGGGTACGCGCTAGGGTTAGGGTAGTTATTAAACCTATGTCACTCTCTAGGTACCCCTTAGCACGTAAAGGAATATTATTTGGGGGTCCAGCCATGGAGAAGAGTTTAGACACTAGGATAAGATAAGGAACACACCCATTATAAAGAAATCACATTAGGATTCTCTTTTTAAGCTGTTCCTTAAAACACTAGTGCTTAGGAAATCTATTGGAGGCAGAAGCAATCAAGGGTATTCTAGGGTTAGGGTTAGGCTTAGGTTTAGGCTTAGGGTACGGCTGAGGGTACGGGTTCGAGGAGGGGTTCGGGTACGGCGTAGGGTATGGGTTAGGGTTAGGGTTAGGGTTAGTGTTAGGGTTAGGGCTCGGTTTAGGGTACGGGTTAGGATTAGGGTACGTGTTAGGGTTAGGGTAGGGGTTAGGGTTAGGGTACGCGTTAGGGTTAGGGTAGTTATTAAACCTATCCCACTCTCTAGGTACCCCTTAGTATGCAAAGGAATATTATTTGGGGTTCCAGCCATGGAGAAGAGTTTAGACACTAGGATAAGATAAGGAACACACCCATTATAAAGAAATCACATTAGGATTCTCTTTTTAAGCTGTTCCTTAAAACACTAGTGCTTAGGAAATCTATTGGAGGCAGAAGCAGTCAAGGGTAGCCTAGGGTTAGGGTTAGGCTTAGGGTTAGGGTTAGGGTACGGCTTAGGGTTCGGGTTCGGGGAGGGGTTCGGGTACGGCGTAGGGTATAGGTTAGGGTTAGGGTTCGGGTTAGTGTTAGGGTTAGGGCTCGGTTTAGGGTACGGGTTAGGATTAGGGTACGTGTTAGGGTTAGGGTAGGGGTTAGGGTTAGGGTACGCGCTAGGGTTAGGGTAGTTATTAAACCTATGTCACTCTCTAGATACCCCTTAGCACGTAAAGGAATATTATTTGGGGGTCCAGCCATGGAGAAGAGTTTAGACATTGGATAAGATAAGAAACACACCCATTATAAAGAAATCACATTAGGATTCTCTTTTTAAGCTGTTCCTTAAAACACTAGTGCTTCGGAAATCTATTGGAGGCAGAAGCAGTCAAGGGTAGCCTAGGGTTAGTGTTAGGCTTAGGTTTAGGCTTAGGGTACGGCTGAGGGTACGGGTTCGGGGAGGGGTTTGGGTACGGCGTAGGGTATGGGTTAGGGTTAGGGTTCGGTTTAGTGTTAGGGTTAGGGCTCGGTTTAGGGTACGGGTTAGGATTAGGGTACGTGTTAGGGTTAGGGTAGGGGTTAGGGTTAGGGTACGCGTTAGGGTTAGGGTAGTTATTAAACCTATCCCACTCTCTAGATAGCCCTTAGCACGTAAAGGAATATTACCTGGGGGTCCAGCCATGGAGAAGAGTTTAGACACTAGGATAAGATAAGGAACACACCCATTATAAAGAAATCACGTTAGGATTCTCTTTTTAAGCTGGTCTTTAAAACACTAGTGCTTAGGAAATCTATTGGAGGCAGAAGCAGTGAAGGGTAGCCGAGGGTTAGGTTTAGGCTTAGGGTTAGGGTTAGGGTACGGCTTAGGGTACGGGTTCGGGGAGGGGTTTGGGTATGGCGTAGGGTATGGGTTAGTGTTAGGGTTAGGGTTAGTTTTAGGTTTAGGGCTCGTTTTAGGGTACGGGTTAGGATTAGGGTACGTGTTAGGGTTAGGGTAGGGGTTAGGGTTAGGGTACGCGTTAGGGTTAGGGTAGTTATTAAACCTATCGCACTCTCTAGACACCCCTTAGCATGTAAAGGAATATTATTTGGGGTTCAGCCATAGAGAAGAGTTTAGACACTAGGATAAGATAAGGAACACACCCATTATAAAGAAATCACGTTAGGATTCTCTTTTTAAGCTGTTCCTTAAAACACTAGTGCTTAGGAAATCTATTGGAGGCAAAAGCAGTCAGGGGTAGTCTAGGGTTAGGGTTAGGCTTCGGGTTAGGGTTAGGGTAGGGCTTAGGGTACGGGTTCGAGGAGGGGTTCGGGTATGGCGTAGGGTATGGGTTAGGGTTAGGGTTCGCGTTAGTGTTAGGGTTAGGGCTCGGTTTAGGGTACGGGTTAGGATTAGGGTACGTGTTAGGGTTACGGTAGGGGTTAGGGTTAGGGTACGCGTTAGGGTTAGGGTAGTTATTAAACCTATCCCACCCTCTAGATACCCCTTAGCACGTAAAGGAATATTATTTGGGGGTCCAGCCATGGAGAAGAGTTTAGACACTAGGATAAGATAAGGAACACACCCATTATAAAGAAATCAGATTAGGATTCTCTTTTTAAGCTGTTCCTTAAAACACTAGTGCTTAGGAAATCTATTGGAGGCAGAAGCAATCAAGGGTATTCTAGGGTTAGGGTTAGGCTTAGGTTTAGGCTTAGGGTACGGCTGAGGGTACGGGTTCGAGGAGGGGTTCGGGTACGGCGTAGGGTATGGGTTAGGGTTAGGGTTAGGGTTAGTGTTAGGGTTAGGGCTCGGTTTAGGGTACGGGTTAGGATTAGGGTACGTGTTAGGGTTAGGGTAGGGGTTAGGGTTAGGGTACGCGTTAGGGTTAGGGTAGTTATTAAACCTATCCCACTCTCTAGGTACCCCTTAGTATGCAAAGGAATATTATTTGGGGTTCCAGCCATGGAGAAGAGTTTAGACACTAGGATAAGATAAGGAACACACCCATTATAAAGAAATCACATTAGGACTCTCTTTTTAAGCTGTTCCTTAAAACACTAGTGCTTCGGAAATCTATTGGAGGCAGAAGCAGTCAAGAGTAGCCTAGGGTTAGTGTTAGGCTTAGGTTTAGGCTTAGGGTACGGCTGAGGGTACGGGTTCGGGGAGGGGTTCGGGTACGGCGTAGGGTATGGGTTAGGGTTAGGGTTCGGTTTAGTGTTAGGGTTAGGGCTCGGTTTAGGGTACGGGTTAGGATTAGGGTACGTGTTAGGGTTAGGGTAGGGGTTAGGGTTAGGGTACGCGTTAGGGTTAGGGTAGTTATTAAACCTATCCCACTCTCTAGATAGCCCTTAGCACGTAAAGGAATATTACCTGGGGGTCCAGCCATGGAGAAGAGTTTAGACACTAGGATAAGATAAGGAACACACCCATTATAAAGAAATCACGTTAGGATTCTCTTTTTAAGCTGGTCTTTAAAACACTAGTGCTTAGGAAATCTATTGGAGGCAGAAGCAGTGAAGGGTAGCCGAGGGTTAGGTTTAGGCTTAGGGTTAGGGATAGGGTACGGCTTAGGGTACGGGTTCGGGGAGGGGTTTGGGTATGGCGTAGGGTATGGGTTAGTGTTAGGGTTAGGGTTAGTTTTAGGTTTAGGGCTCGTTTTAGGGTACGGGTTAGGATTAGGGTACGTGTTAGGGTTATGGTAGGGGTTAGGGTTAGGGTACGCGTTAGGGTTAGGGTAGTTATTAAACCTATCCCACTCTCTAGATACCCCTTAGCACGTAAAGGAATATTATTTGGGGGTCCAGCCATGGAGAAGAGTTTAGACACTAGGACAATTAAGGAACACACCCATTATAAAGAAATCACATTAGGATTCTCTTTTTAAGTTGTTCCTTAAAACAATAGTGCTTAGGAAATCTATTGGAGGCAGAAGGAGTCAGGGGTAGCCTAGGGTTAGGGTTAGGCTTAGAGTTAGGGTTAGGGTACAGCTTAGGGTTCGGGTTCGAGGAGGGGTTCGGGTACGGCGTAGGGTATGGGTTAGGGTTAGGGTTAGGGTTAGTGTTAGGGTTAGGGCTCGGTTTAGGGTACGGGTTAGGATTAGGGTACGTGTTAGGGTTAGGGAAGGGGTTAGGAATAGGGTACGCGTTAGGGTTACGGTAGTTATTAAACCTATCCCACTCTCTAGATACCCCTTAGCACGTAAAGGAATATTATTTGGGGGTCCAGCCATGGAGAAGAGTTTAGACACTAGGATAGGATAAGGAACACACCCATTATAAAGAAATCACATTAGGATTCTCTTTTTAAGCTGTTCCTTAAAACACTAGTGCTTAGGAAATCTTTTGGAGGCAGAAGAAGTCAAGGGTAGCCTAGGGTTAGGCTTAGGGTTACGGTACGGCTTAGGGTACGGGTTCGGGGAGGGGTTTGGGTACGGCGTAGGGAATGGGTTAGGGTTAGGGTTAGGGTTAGTGTTAGGGTTAGGGCTCGGTTTAGGGTACGGGTTAGGATTAGGGTACGTGTTATGGTTAGGGTAGGGGTTAGGGTTAGGGTACGCGTTAGGGTTAGGGTAGTTATTAAACCTATCCCACTCTCTAGATACCCCTTAGCACGTAAAGGAATATTATTTGGGGGTCCAGCCATTGAGAAGAGTTTAGACAGTAGGATAAGTTAAGGAACACACCCATTATAAGGAAATCACATTAGGATTCTCTTTTTAAGCTGTTCCTTAAAACACTAGTGCTTAGGAAATCTATTGGAGGCAGAAGGCGTCAGGGGTAGCCTAGTGTTAGGGTTAGGCTTAGAGTTAGGGTTAGGGTACGGGTTCGAGGAGGGGTTCGGGTATGGCGTAGGGTATGGGTTAGGCTTAGGGTTAGATTTAGTGTTAGGGTTAGGGCTCCGTTTAGGGTACGGGTTAGGATTAGGGTACGTGTTAGGGTTAGGGTAGGGGTTAGGGTTAGGGTACGCGTTAGGGTTAGGGTAGTTATTAAACCTATCCCACTCTCTAGATACCCCTTAGCACGTAAAGGAATATTATTTGGGGGTCCAGCCATGGAGAAGAGTTTAGACACTAGTTTAAGATAAGGAACACACCCATTATAAATAAATCACATTAGGATTCTCTTTTTAAGCTGTTCCTTAAAACACTAGTGCTTAGGAAATCTATTGGAGGCAGAAGCAGTCAAGGGTAGCCTAGGGTTAGGGTTAGGCTTAGGGTTAGGGTTAGGGTACGGCTTAGGGTAAGGGTTCGGTGAGGGGTTCGGGTATGGCGTACGGTTGGGTTAGGGTTAGGGTTAGGGTTAGGGCTCGCTTTAGGGTACGGGTTAGGATTAGGGTATCTGTTAGGGTTAGGGTAGGGGTTAGGGTTAGGGTTAGGGTTAGGGTTAGGGTACGGCTTAGGGTTCGGGTTCGGAGAGGGGTTCGGATACGGCGTAGGGCATGGGTTAGGGTTAGTGTTTGGCTTAGTGTTACGGTTAGGGCTCGGTTTAGGGTACGGGTTAGGATTAGGGTACGTGTTAGGGTTAGGGTAGGGGTTAGGGTTAGGGTACGCGTTAGGGTTAGGGTAGTTATTAAACCTATCCCACTCTCTAGATACCCCTTAGCACGTAAAGGAATATTATTTAGGGGTCCATCCATGGAGAAGAGTTTAGACACTAGGATAAGATAAGGAACACACCCATTATAAAGAAATCACGTTAGGATTCTCTTTTTAAGCTGTTCATTAAAACACTAGTGCTTAGGAAATCTATTGGAGGCAGAAGCACTCAAGGGTAGCCTAGGGTTAGGGTTACGCTTAGGTTTAGGTTTAGGGTACGGCTTAGGGTACGGGTTCGGGGAGGGGTTCGGGTACGGCATAGGGTATAGGTTAGGGATAGGGTTAGGGTTAGTGTTAGGGTTAGGGCTCGGTTTAGGGTACGGGTTAGGATTAGGGTACGTGTTAGGTTTAGGGTAGGGGTTAGGGTTAGGCTTAGGGTTAGGGTTAGGGTACGGCTTAGGGTACGGGTTCGAGGAGGGGTTCGGGTATGGCGTACGGTTGGGTTAGGGTTAGGGTTAGGGTTAGGGCTCGCTTTAGGGTTAGGGTTAGGGTTAGGGTACGGCTTATGGTACGGGTTCGGGGAGGGGTTCGGGTACGGCGCAGGGTATGGGTTAGGGTTAGGGTTCGGGTTAGTGTTAGGGTTAGGGCTCGGTTTAGGGTACGGGTTAGGATTAGGGTACGTGTTAGGGGTAGGGTAGGGGTTAGGGTTAGGGTACGCGTTAGGGTTAGGGTAGTTATTAAACCTATCCCACTCTCTAGGTACCCCTTAGTATGCAAAGGAATATTATTTGGGGGTCCAGCCATGGAGAAGAGTTTAGACACTAGGATAAGATAAGGAACACACCCATTATAAAGAAATCACATTAGGATTCTCTTTTTAAGCTGTTCCTTAAAACACTAGTGCTTAGGAAATCTATTGGAGGCAGAAGCAGTCAGGGGTAGCCTAGGGTTAGGGTTAGGCTTAGGGTTAGGGTTAGGGTACGGCTTAGGGTACGGGTTCGAGGAGGGGTTCGGGTATGGCGTAGGGTATGGGTTAGGGTTAGGGTTATGGTTAGTGTTAGGGTTAGGGCTCGGTTTACGTTATGGGTTAGGATTATGGTACGTGTTAGGGTTAGGGTAGGGGTTAGGGTTAGGGTACGCGTTAGGGTTAGGGTAGTTAAAAAACCTATCCCACTCTCTAGATACCCCTTAGCACGTAAAGGAATATTATTTGGGTGTCCAGCCATGGAGAAGTGTTTAGACACTAGGAAAAGATTAGGAACACACCCATTATAAAGAAATCACATTAGGATTCTCTTTTTAAGCTGTTCCTTAAAACACTAGTGCTTAGAAAATCTATTGGAGGCAAAAGCAGTCAAGGGTGGGTTAGGGTTAGGCTTAGGGTTAGGGTTAGGGTTAGGGTACGGCTTAGGATACGGGTTCGGGGAGGGGTTTGGGTACGGCGTAGGGTATGGGTTAGTGTTAGGGTAATGGTTAGTGTTAGGGTTAGGGCTCGGTTTAGGGTACGGGTTAGGATTAGGGTACGTGTTAGGGTTAGGGTAGGGGTTAGGGTTAGGGTACGCGTTAGGGTTAGGGTAGTTATTAAACCTATCCCACTCTCTAGACACCTCTTAGCATGTAAAGGAATATTATTTGGGGGTCCAGCCATAGAGAAGAGTTTAGACACTAGGATAAGATAAGGAACACACCCATTATAAAGAAATCACGTTAGGATTCTCTTTTTAAGCTGTTCCTTAAAACACTAGTGCTTAGGAAATCTATTGGAGGCAAAAGCAGTCAGGGGTAGCCTAGGGTTAGGGTTAGACTTAGGGTTAGGGTTAGGGTAGGGATTAGGGTACGGGTTCGAGGAGGGGTTCGGGTATAGCGTACGGTATGGGTTAGGGTTAGGGTTCGGGTTAGTGTTAGGGTTAGGGCTCGGTTTAGGGTACGGGTTAGGATTAGGGTACGTGTTAGGGGTAGGGTAGGGGTTAGGGTTAGGGTACGCGTTAGGGTTAGGGTAGTTAATAAACCTATCCCACTCTCTAGATATCTCTTAGCACGTAAAGGAATATTATTTGGGGGTCCAGCAATGGAAAAGAGTTTAGACACTAGGATAAGATAAGGAACACACCCATTATAAAGAAATCACATTAGGATTCTCTTTTTAAGCTGTTCCTTAAAACACTAGTGCTTAGGAAATCTATTGGAGGCAGAAGCAGTCAAGGGTAGCCTAGGGTTAGGGTTAGGCTTAGGTTTAGGCTTAGGGTACAGCTGAGGGTACGGGTTCGGTGACGGGTTCGGGTATGGCGTAGGGTATGGGTTAGGGTTAGGGTTAGGGTTAGTGTTAGGGTTAGGGCTCGGTTTAGGGTACGGGTTAGGATTAGGGTACTTGTTAGGGTTAGGGTAGGGGTTAGGGTTAGGGTACGCGTTAGGGTTAGGGTAGTTATTAAACCTCTCCCACTCTCTAGGTACCCCTTAGTATGCAAAGGAATATTATTTGGGGGTCCAGCCATGGACAAGAGTTTAGACACTAGGATAAGATAAGGAACACATCCATTATAAAGAAATCACATTAGGATTCTCTTTTTAAGCTGTTCCTTAAAACACTAGTGCTTAGGAAATGTATTGGAGGCAGAAGCAGTCAGGGGTAGCCTAGGGTTAGGGTTAGGCTTAAGGTTAGGGTTAGGGTACGGCTTAGGGTACGGGTTCGAGGAGGGGTTCGGGTATGGCGTAGGGTATGGGTTAGGGTTAGGGTTATGGTTAGTGTTAGGGTTAGGGCTCGGTTTAGGGTACGGGTTAGGATTAGGGTACGTGTTAGGGTTAGGGTAGGGGTTAGGGTTAGGGTACGCGTTAGGGTTAGGGTAGTTAAAAAACCTATCCCACTCTCTAGATACCCCTTAGCACGTAAAGGAATATTATTTGGGGGTCCAGCCATGCAGAAGTGTTTAGACACTAAGAAAAGATTAGGAACACACCCATTATAAAGAAATCACATTAGGATTCTCTTTTTAAGCTGTTCCTTAAAACACTAGTGCTTAGAAAATCTATTGGACGCAGAAGCAGTCAAGGGTAGCCCAGGGTTAAGTTACGGCTTAGGGTACGGGTTCCGGGACGGGTTCGGGTTCGGCGTAGGGTATGGGTTAGGGTTAGGGTTAGTGTTAGGGTTAGGGCTCGGTTTAGGGTACGGGTTAGGATTAGGGTACGTGTTAGGGTTAGGGTAGGGGTTAGGGTTAGGGTACGCGTTAGGGTTAGGGTAGTTATTAAACCTATCCCACTCTCTAGATAGCCCTTAGCACGTAAAGGAATATTACCTGGGGGTCCAGCCATGGAGAAGAGTTTAGACACTAGGATAAGATAAGGAACACACCCATTATAAAGAAATCACGTTAGGATTCTCTTTTTAAGCTGGTCTTTAAAACACTAGTGCTTAGGAAATCTATTGGAGGCAGAAGCAGTGAAGGGTAGCCGAGGGTTAGGTTTAGGCTTAGGGTTAGGGATAGGGTACGGCTTAGGGTACGGGTTCGGGGAGGGGTTTGGGTATGGCGTAGGGTATGGGTTAGTGTTAGGGTTAGGGTTAGTTTTAGGTTTAGGGCTCGTTTTAGGGTACGGGTTAGGATTAGGGTACGTGTTAGGGTTAGGGTAGGGGTTAGGGTTAGGGTACGCGTTAGGGTTAGGGTAGTTATTAAACCTATCCCACTCTCTAGATACCCCTTAGCACGTAAAGGAATATTATTTGGGGGTCCAGCCATGGAGAAGAGTTTAGACACTAGGACAATTAAGGAACACACCCATTATAAAGAAATCACATTAGGATTCTCTTTTTAAGTTGTTCCTTAAAACAATAGTGCTTAGGAAATCTATTGGAGGCAGAAGGAGTCAGGGGTAGCCTAGGGTTAGGGTTAGGCTTAGAGTTAGGGTTAGGGTACAGCTTAGGGTTCGGGTTCGAGGAGGGGTTCGGGTACGGCGTAGGGTATGGGTTAGGGTTAGGGTTAGGGTTAGTGTTAGGGTTGGGGCTCGGTTTAGGGTACGGGTTAGGATTAGGGTACGTGTTAGGGTTAGGGAAGGGGTTAGGAATAGGGTACGCGTTAGGGTTACGGTAGTTATTAAACCTATCCCACTCTCTAGATACCCCTTAGCACGTAAAGGAATATTATTTGGGGGTCCAGCCATGGAGGAGAGTTTAGACACTAGGATAGGATAAGGAACACACCCATTATAAAGAAATCACATTAGGATTCTCTTTTTAAGCTGTTCCTTAAAACACTAGTGCTTAGGAAATCTTTTGGAGGCAGAAGAAGTCAAGGGTAGCCTAGGGTTAGGCTTAGGGTTACGGTACGGCTTAGGGTACGGGTTCGGGGAGGGGTTTGGGTACGGCGTAGGGAATGGGTTAGGGTTAGGGTTAGGGTTAGTGTTAGGATTAGGGCTCGGTTTAGGGTACGGGTTAGGATTAGGGTACGTGTTATGGTTAGGGTAGGGGTTAGGGTTAGGGTACGCGTTAGGGTTAGGGTAGTTATTAAACCTATCCCACTCTCTAGATACCCCTTAGCACGTAAAGGAATATTATTTGGGGGTCCAGCCATTGAGAAGAGTTTAGACAGTAGGATAAGTTAAGGAACACACCCATTATAAGGAAATCACATTAGGATTCTCTTTTTAAGCTGTTCCTTAAAACACTAGTGCTTAGGAAATCTATTGGAGGCAGAAGGCGTCAGGGGTAGCCTAGTGTTAGGGTTAGGCTTAGAGTTAGGGTTAGGGTACGGGTTCGAGGAGGGGTTCGGGTATGGCGTAGGGTATGGGTTAGGCTTAGGGTTAGATTTAGTGTTAGGGTTAGGGCTCCGTTTAGGGTACGGGTTAGGATTAGGGTACGTGTTAGGGTTAGGGTAGGGGTTAGGGTTAGGGTACGCGTTAGGGTTAGGGTAGTTATTAAACCTATCCCACTCTCTAGATACCCCTTAGCACGTAAAGGAATATTATTTGGGGGTCCAGCCATGGAGAAGAGTTTAGACACTAGTTTAAGATAAGGAACACACCCATTATAAATAAATCACATTAGGATTCTCTTTTTAAGCTGTTCCTTAAAACACTAGTGCTTAGGAAATCTATTGGAGGCAGAAGCAGTCAAGGGTAGCCTAGGGTTAGGGTTAGGCTTAGGGTTAGGGTTAGGGTACGGCTTAGGGTAAGGGTTCGGTGAGGGGTTCGGGTATGGCGTACGGTTGGGTTAGGGTTAGGGTTAGGGTTAGGGCTCGCTTTAGGGTACGGGTTAGGATTAGGGTATCTGTTAGGGTTAGGGTAGGGGTTAGGGTTAGGGTTAGGGTTAGGGTTAGGGTACGGCTTAGGGTTCGGGTTCGGAGAGGGGTTCGGATACGGCGTAGGGCATGGGTTAGGGTTAGTGTTTGGCTTAGTGTTAGGGTTAGGGCTCGGTTTAGGGTACGGGTTAGGATTAGGGTACGTGTTAGGGTTAGGGTAGGGGTTAGGGTTAGGGTACGCGTTAGGGTTAGGGTAGTTATTAAACCTATCCCACTCTCTAGATACCCCTTAGCACGTAAAGGAATATTATTTAGGGGTCCATCCATGGAGAAGAGTTTAGACACTAGGATAAGATAAGGAACACACCCATTATAAAGAAATCACGTTAGGATTCTCTTTTTAAGCTGTTCATTAAAACACTAGTGCTTAGGAAATCTATTGGAGGCAGAAGCACTCAAGGGTAGCCTAGGGTTAGGGTTACGCTTAGGTTTAGGTTTAGGGTACGGCTTAGGGTACGGGTTCGGGGAGGGGTTCGGGTACGGCATAGGGTATAGGTTAGGGATAGGGTTAGGGTTAGTGTTAGGGTTAGGGCTCGGTTTAGGGTACGGGTTAGGATTAGGGTACGTGTTAGGTTTAGGGTAGGGGTTAGGGTTAGGCTTAGGGTTAGGGTTAGGGTACGGCTTAGGGTACGGGTTCGAGGAGGGGTTCGGGTATGGCGTACGGTTGGGTTAGGGTTAGGGTTAGGGTTAGGGCTCGCTTTAGGGTTAGGGTTAGGGTTAGGGTACGGCTTATGGTACGGGTTCGGGGAGGGGTTCGGGTACGGCGCAGGGTATGGGTTAGGGTTAGGGTTCGGGTTAGTGTTAGGGTTAGGGCTCGGTTTAGGGTACGGGTTAGGATTAGGGTACGTGTTAGGGGTACGGTAGGGGTTAGGGTTAGGGTACGCGTTAGGGTTAGGGTAGTTATTAAACCTATCCCACTCTCTAGGTACCCCTTAGTATGCAAAGGAATATTATTTGGGGGTCCAGCCATGGAGAAGAGTTTAGACACTAGGATAAGATAAGGAACACACCCATTATAAAGAAATCACATTAGGATTCTCTTTTTAAGCTGTTCCTTAAAACACTAGTGCTTAGGAAATCTATTGGAGGCAGAAGCAGTCAGGGGTAGCCTAGGGTTAGGGTTAGGCTTAGGGTTAGGGTTAGGGTACGGCTTAGGGTACGGGTTCGAGGAGGGGTTCGGGTATGGCGTAGGGTATGGGTTAGGGTTAGGGTTATGGTTAGTGTTAGGGTTAGGGCTCGGTTTACGTTATGGGTTAGGATTATGGTACGTGTTAGGGTTAGGGTAGGGGTTAGGGTTAGGGTACGCGTTAGGGTTAGGGTAGTTAAAAAACCTATCCCACTCTCTAGATACCCCTTAGCACGTAAAGGAATATTATTTGGGTGTCCAGCCATGGAGAAGTGTTTAGACACTAGGAAAAGATTAGGAACACACCCATTATAAAGAAATCACATTAGGATTCTCTTTTTAAGCTGTTCCTTAAAACACTAGTGCTTAGAAAATCTATTGGAGGCAAAAGCAGTCAAGGGTGGGTTAGGGTTAGGCTTAGGGTTAGGGTTAGGGTTAGGGTACGGCTTAGGATACGGGTTCGGGGAGGGGTTTGGGTACGGCGTAGGGTATGGGTTAGTGTTAGGGTAATGGTTAGTGTTAGGGTTAGGGCTCGGTTTAGGGTACGGGTTAGGATTAGGGTACGTGTTAGGGTTAGGGTAGGGGTTAGGGTTAGGGTACGCGTTAGGGTTAGGGTAGTTATTAAACCTATCCCACTCTCTAGACACCTCTTAGCATGTAAAGGAATATTATTTGGGGGTCCAGCCATAGAGAAGAGTTTAGACACTAGGATAAGATAAGGAACACACCCATTATAAAGAAATCACGTTAGGATTCTCTTTTTAAGCTGTTCCTTAAAACACTAGTGCTTAGGAAATCTATTGGAGGCAAAAGCAGTCAGGGGTAGCCTAGGGTTAGGGTTAGACTTAGGGTTAGGGTTAGGGTAGGGATTAGGGTACGGGTTCGAGGAGGGGTTCGGGTATGGCGTACGGTATGGGTTAGGGTTAGGGTTCGGATTAGTGTTAGGGTTAGGGCTCGGTTTAGGGTACGGGTTAGGATTAGGGTACGTGTTAGGTTTAGGGTAGGGGTTAGGGTTAGGGTTCGTGTTAGGGTTAGGGTAGTTATTAAACCTATCCCACTCTCTAGACACCCCTTAGCACGTAAAGGAATATTATTTGGGGGTCCAGCCATGGAGAAGAGTTTAGACACTAGGATAAGATAAGGAACACACCCATTATAAAGAAATCACGTTAGGATTCTCTTTTTAAGCTGTTCCTTAAAACACTAGTGCTTAGAAAATCTATTGGTG
This sequence comes from Balaenoptera borealis, assembly GCF_965194805.1. Classification (NCBI taxonomy): domain Eukaryota; kingdom Metazoa; phylum Chordata; class Mammalia; order Artiodactyla; family Balaenopteridae; genus Balaenoptera; species Balaenoptera borealis. Next base: position 325,572 of record NW_028123501.1, on the reverse strand, counting down.
GCAGAAGCAGTCAAGGGTAGTCTCGGGTTAGGGTTAGGCTTAGGGTTAGGGTTAGGGTATGGCTTAGCGTACGGGTTCGGGGAGGGGTTCGGGTACGGCGTAGGGTATGGGTTAGGGTTAGGGTTCGGGTTAGTGTTAGGGTTAGGGCTCGGTTTAGGTTACGGGTTAGGATTAGGGTACGTGTTAGGGGTAGGGTAGGGGTTAGGGTTAGGGTACGCGTTAGGGTTAGGGTAGTTAATAAACCTATCCCACTCTCTAGATATCTCTTAGCACGTAAAGGAATATTATTTGGGGGTCCAGCAATGGAAAAGAGTTTAGACACTAGGATAAGATAAGGAACACACCCATTATAAAGAAATCACATTAGGATTCTCTTTTTAAGCTGTTCCTTAAAACACTAGTGCTTAGGAAATCTATTGGAGGCAGAAGCAGTCAAGGGTAGCCTAGGGTTAGGGTTAGGCTTAGGTTTAGGCTTAGGGTACAGCTGAGGGTACGGGTTCGGTGACGGGTTTGGGTATGGCGTAGGGTATGGGTTAGGGTTAGGGTTAGGGTTAGTGTTAGGGTTAGGGCTCGGTTTAGGGTACGGGTTAGGATTAGGGTACTTGTTAGGGTTAGGGTAGGGGTTAGGGTTAGGGTACGCGTTAGGGTTAGGGTAGTTATTAAACCTCTCCCACTCTCTAGGTACCCCTTAGTATGCAAAGGAATATTATTTGGGGGTCCAGCCATGGAGAAGAGTTTAGACACTAGGATAAGATAAGGAACACGTCCATTATAAAGAAATCACATTAGGATTCTCTTTTTAAGCTGTTCCTTAAAACACTAGTGCTTAGGAAATGTATTGGAGGCAGAAGCAGTCAGGGGTAGCCTAGGGTTAGGGTTAGGCTTAGGGTTAGGGTTAGGGTACGGCTTAGGGTACGGGTTCGAGGAGGGGTTCGGGTATGGCGTAGGGTATGGGTTAGGGTTAGGGTTATGGTTAGTGTTAGGGTTAGGGCTCGGTTTAGGGTACGGGTTAGGATTAGGGTACGTGTTAGGGTTAGGGTAGGGGTTAGGGTTAGGGTACGCGTTAGGGTTAGGGTAGTTAAAAAACCTATCCCACTCTCTAGATACCCCTTAGCACGTAAAGGAATATTATTTGGGGGTCCAGCCATGCAGAAGTGTTTAGACACTAAGAAAAGATTAGGAACACACCCATTATAAAGAAATCACATTAGGATTCTCTTTTTAAGCTGTTCCTTAAAACACTAGTGCTTAGAAAATCTATTGGACGCAGAAGCAGTCAAGGGTAGCCTAGGGTTAAGTTACGGCTTAGGGTACGGGTTCCGGGACGGGTTCGGGTTCGGCGTAGGGTATGGGTTAGGGTTAGGGTTAGTGTTAGGGTTAGGGCTCGGTTTAGGGTACGGGTTAGGATTAGGGTACGTGTTAGGGTTAGGGTAGGGGTTAGGGTTAGGGTACGCGTTAGGGTTAGGGTAGTTAATAAACCTATCCCACTCTCTAGATACCCCTTAGCACGTAAAGGAATATTATTTGGGGGTCCAGCCATGGAGAAGAGTTTAGACACTAGGATAAGATAAGGAACACACCCATTATAAAGAAATCACGTTAGGATTCTCTTTTTATGCTGGTCTTTAAAACACTAGTGCTTAGGAAATCTATTGGAGGCAGAAGCAGTCAAGGGTAGCCTAGGGTTAGGGTTAGGCTTAGGGTTAGGGTTAGGGTAAGGCTTAGGGTACGGGTTCGGGGAGGGGTTAGGGTTAGGGTTAGGGTTAGGGCTAGCGTACGGCTTAGGGTACGGGTTCGAGGAGGGGTTCGGGTATGGCGTAGGGTATGGGTTAAGGTTAGGGTTATGGTTAGTGTTAGGGTTAGGGTTCGGTTTAGGGTACGGGTTAGGATTAGGGTACGTGTTAGGGTTAGGGTAGGGGTTAGGGTTAGGGTACGCGTTAGTGTTAGCGTAGTTATTTAACCTATCCCACTCTCTAGATACCGCTTAGTACGTAAAGGAATATTATTTGGGGGTCCAGCCATGGAGAAGAGTTTAGACACTAGGATAAGATAAGGAACACACCCATTATAAAGAAATCACGTTAGGATTGTCTTTTTAAGCTGTTCCTTAAAACACTAGTGCTTCGGAAATCTATTGGAGGCAGAAGCAGTCAAGGGTAGCCTAGGGTTAGTGTTAGGCTTAGGTTTAGGCTTACGGTACGGCTGAGGGTACGGGTTCGGGGAGGGATTCGGGTACGGCGTAGGGTATGGGTTAGGGTTAGGGTTCGGTTTAGTGTTAGGGTTAGGGCTCGGTTTAGGGTACGGATTAGGATTAGGGTACGTGTTAGGGTTAGGGTAGGGGTTAGGGTTAGGGTACGCGTTAGGGTTAGGGTAGTTATTAAACCTATCCCACTCTCTAGATAGCCCTTAGCACGTAAAGGAATATTACCTGGGTGTCCAGCCATGGAGAAGAGTTTAGACACTAGGATAAGATAAGGAACACACCCATTATAAAGAAATCACGTTAGGATTCTCTTTTTAAGCTGGTCTTTAAAACACTAGTGCTTAGGAAATCTATTGGAGGCAGAAGCAGTGAAGGGTAGCCGAGGGTTAGGTTTAGGCTTAGGGTTAGGGTTAGGGTACGGTTTAGGGTACGGGTTTGGGGAGGGGTTTGGGTACGGCGTAGGGTATGGGTTAGTGTTAGGGTTAGGGTTAGTTTTAGGTTTAGGGCTCGTTTTAGGGTACGGGTTAGGATTAGGGTACGTGTTAGGGTTAGGGTAGGGGTTAGGGTTAGGGTACGCGTTAGGGTTAGGGTAGTTATTAAACGTATCGCACTCTGTAGACACCCCTTAGCATGTAAAGGAATATTATTTGGGGTTCAGCCATAGAGAAGAGTTTAGACACTAGGATAAGATAAGGAACACACCCATTATAAAGAAATCACGTTAGGATTCTCTTTTTAAGCTGTTCCTTAAAACACTAGTGCTTAGGAAATCTATTGGAGGCAAAAGCACTCAGGGGTAGTCTAGGGTTAGGGTTAGGCTTCGGGTTAGGGTTAGGGTAGGGCTTAGGGTACGGGTTCGAGGAGGGGTTCGGGTATGGCGTAGGGTATGGGTTAGGGTTAGGGTTCGCCTTAGTGTTAGGGTTAGGGCTCGGTTTAGGGTACGGGTTAGGATTAGGGTACGTGTTAGGGTTAGGGTAGGGGTTAGGGTTAGGGTACGCGCTAGGGTTAGGGTAGTTATTAAACCTATGTCACTCTCTAGATAGCCCTTAGCACGTAAAGGAATATTACCTGGGGGTCCAGCCATGGAGAAGAGTTTAGACACTAGGATAAGATAAGGAACACACCCATTATAAAGAAATCACATTAGGATTCTCTTTTTAAGCTGGTCTTTAAAACACTAGTGCTTAGGAAATCTATTGGAGGCAGAAGCAGTGAAGGGTAGCCGAGGGTTAGGTTTAGGCTTAGGGTTAGGGTTAGGGTACGGCTTAGGGTACGGGTTCGGGGAGGGGTTTGGGTACGGCGTAGGGTATGGGTTAGTGTTAGGGTTAGGGTTAGTTTTAGGTTTAGGGCTCGGTTTAGGGTACGGGTTAGGATTAGGGTACGTGTTAGGGTTAGGGTAGGGGTTAGGGTTAGGGTACGCGCTAGGGTTAGGGTAGTTATTAAACCTATGTCACTCTCTACATACCCCTTAGCACGTAAAGGAATATTATTTGGGGGTCCAGCCATGGAGAAGAGTTTAGACACTAGGATAAGATAAGAAACACACCCATTATAAAGAAATCACATTAGGATTCTCTTTTTAAGCTGTTCCTTAAAACACTAGTGCTTCGGAAATCTATTGGAGGCAGAAGCAGTCAAGGGTAGCCTAGGGTTAGTGTTAGGCTTAGGTTTAGGCTTAGGGTTCGGCTGAGGGTACGGGTTCGGGGAGGGGTTCGGGTACGGCGTAGGGTATGGGTTAGGGTTAGGGTTCGGTTTAGTGTTAGGGTTAGGGCTCGGTTTAGGGTACGGGTTAGGATTAGGGTACGTGTTAGGGTTAGGGTAGGGGTTAGGGTTAGGGTACGCGTTAGGGTTAGGGTAGTTATTAAACCTATCCCACTCTCTAGATAGCCCTTAGCACGTAAAGGAATATTACCTGGGGGTCCAGCCATGGAGAAGAGTTTAGACACTAGGATAAGATAAGGAACACACCCATTATAAAGAAATCACGTTAGGATTCTCTTTTTAAGCTGGTCTTTAAAACACTAGTGCTTAGGAAATCTATTGGAGGCAGAAGCAGTGAAGGGTAGCCGAGGGTTAGGTTTAGGCTTAGGGTTAGGGTTAGGGTACGGCTTAGGGTACGGGTTCGGGGAGGGGTTTGGGTATGGCGTAGGGTATGGGTTAGTGTTAGGGTTAGGGTTAGTTTTAGGGTTAGGGCTCGTTTTAGGGTACGGGTTAGGATTAGGGTACGTGTCAGGGTTAGGGTAGGGGTTAGGGTTAGGGTACGCGTTAGGGTTAGGTTAGTTATTAAACCTATCGCACTCTCTAGACACCCCTTAGCATGTAAAGGAATATTATTTGGGGTTCAGCCATATCGAAGAGTTTAGACACTAGGATAAGATAAGGAACACACCCATTATAAAGAAATCACGTTAGGATTCTCTTTTTAAGCTGTTCCTTAAAACACTAGTGCTTAGGAAATCTATTGGAGGGAAAAGCAGTCAGGGGTAGTCTAGGGTTAGGGTTAGGCTTCGGGTTAGGGTTAGGGTAGGGCTTAGGGTACGGGTTCGAGGAGGGGTTCGGGTATGGCGTAGGGTATGGGTTAGGGTTAGGGTTCGCGTTAGTGTTAGGGTTAGGGCTCGGTTTAGGGTACGGGTTAGGATTAGGGTACGTGTTAGGGTTACGGTAGGGGTTAGGGTTAGGGTACGCGTTAGGGTTAGGGTAGTTATTAAACCTATCCCACCCTCTAGATACCCCTTAGCACGTAAAGGAATATTATTTGGGGGTCCAGCCATGGAGAAGAGTTTAGACACTAGGATAAGATAAGGAACACACCCATTATAAAGAAATCACATTAGGATTCTCTTTTTAAGCTGTTCCTTAAAACACTAGTGCTTAGGAAATCTATTGGAGGCAGAAGCAATCAAGGGTATTCTAGGGTTAGGGTTAGGCTTAGGTTTAGGCTTAGGGTACGGCTGAGGGTACGGGTTCGGGGAGGGGTTCGGGTACGGCGTAGGGTATGGGTTAGGGTTAGGGTTCGGTTTAGTGTTAGGGTTAGGGCTCGGTTTAGGGTACGGGTTAGGATTAGGGTACGTGTTAGGGTTAGGGTAGGGGTTAGGGTTAGGGTACGCGTTAGGGTTAGGGTAGTTATTAAACCTATCCCACTCTCTAGGTACCCCTTAGTATGCAAAGGAATATTATTTGGGGTTCCAGCCATGGAGAAGAGTTTAGACACTAGGATAAGATAAGGAACACACCCATTATAAAGAAATCACATTAGGATTCTCTTTTTAAGCTGTTCCTTAAAACACTAGTGCTTAGGAAATCTATTGGAGGCAGAAGCAGTCAAGGGTAGCCTAGGGTTAGGGTTAGGCTTAGGGTTAGGGTTAGGGTACGGCTTAGGGTTCGGGTTCGGGGAGGGGTTCGGGTACGGCGTAGGGTATAGGTTAGGGTTAGGGTTCGGGTTAGTGTTAGGGTTAGGGCTCGGTTTAGGGTACGGGTTAGGATTAGGGTACGTGTTAGGGTTAGGGTAGGGGTTAGGGTTAGGGTACGCGCTAGGGTTAGGGTAGTTATTAAACCTATGTCACTCTCTAGATACCCCTTAGCACGTAAAGGAATATTATTTGGGGGTCCAGCCATGGAGAAGAGTTTAGACACTAGGATAAGATAAGAAACACACCCATTATAAAGAAATCACATTAGGATTCTCTTTTTAAGCTGTTCCTTAAAACACTAGTGCTTCGGAAATCTATTGGAGGCAGAAGCAGTCAAGGGTAGCCTAGGGTTAGTGTTAGGCTTAGGTTTAGGCTTAGGGTACGGCTGAGGGTACGGGTTCGGGGAGGGGTTCGGGTACGGCGTAGGGTATGGGTTAGGGTTAGGGTTCGGTTTAGTGTTAGGGTTAGGGCTCGGTTTAGGGTACGGGTTAGGATTAGGGTACGTGTTAGGGTTAGGGTAGGGGTTAGGGTTAGGGTACGCGTTAGGGTTAAGGTAGTTATTAAACCTATCCCACTCTCTAGATAGCCCTTAGCACGTAAAGGAATATTACCTGGGGGTCCAGCCATGGAGAAGAGTTTAGACACTAGGATAAGATAAGGAACACACCCATTATAAAGAAATCACGTTAGGATTCTCTTTTTAAGCTGGTCTTTAAAACACTAGTGCTTAGGAAATCTATTGGAGGCAGAAGCAGTGAAGGGTAGCCGAGGGTTAGGTTTAGGCTTAGGGTTAGGGTTAGGGTACGGCTTAGGGTACGGGTTCGGGGAGGGGTTTGGGTATGGCGTAGGGTATGGGTTAGTGTTAGGGTTAGGGTTAGTTTTAGGTTTAGGGCTCGTTTTAGGGTACGGGTTAGGATTAGGGTACGTGTCAGGGTTAGGGTAGGGGTTAGGGTTAGGGTACGCGTTAGGGTTAGGTTAGTTATTAAACCTATCGCACTCTCTAGACACCCCTTAGCATGTAAAGGAATATTATTTGGGGTTCAGCCATAGAGAAGAGTTTAGACACTAGGATAAGATAAGGAACACACCCATTATAAAGAAATCACGTTAGGATTCTCTTTTTAAGCTGTTCCTTAAAACACTAGTGCTTAGGAAATCTATTGGAGGCAAAAGCAGTCAGGGGTAGTCTAGGGTTAGGGTTAGGCTTCGGGTTAGGGTTAGGGTAGGGCTTAGGGTACGGGTTCGAGGAGGGGTTCGGGTATGGCGTAGGGTATGGGTTAGGGTTAGGGTTCGCGTTAGTGTTAGGGTTAGGGCTCGGTTTAGGGTACGGGTTAGGATTAGGGTACGTGTTAGGGTTACGGTAGGGGTTAGGGTTAGGGTACGCGTTAGGGTTAGGGTAGTTATTAAACCTATCCCACCCTCTAGATACCCCTTAGCACGTAAAGGAATATTATTTGGGGGTCCAGCCATGGAGAAGAGTTTAGACACTAGGATAAGATAAGGAACACACCCATTATAAAGAAATCACATTAGGATTCTCTTTTTAAGCTGTTCCTTAAAACACTAGTGCTTAGGAAATCTATTGGAGGCAGAAGCAATCAAGGGTATTCTAGGGTTAGGGTTAGGCTTAGGTTTAGGCTTAGGGTACGGCTGAGGGTACGGGTTCGAGGAGGGGTTCGGGTACGGCGTAGGGTATGGGTTAGGGTTAGGGTTAAGGTTAGTGTTAGGGTTAGGGCTCGGTTTAGGGTACGGGTTAGGATTAGGGTACGTGTTAGGGTTAGGGTAGGGGTTAGGGTTAGGGTACGCGTTAGGGTTAGGGTAGTTATTAAACCTATCCCACTCTCTAGGTACCCCTTAGTATGCAAAGGAATATTATTTGGGGTTCCAGCCATGGAGAAGAGTTTAGACACTAGGATAAGATAAGGAACACACCCATTATAAAGAAATCACATTAGGATTCTCTTTTTAAGCTGTTCCTTAAAACACTAGTGCTTAGGAAATCTATTGGAGGCAGAAGCAGTCAAGGGTAGCCTAGGGTTAGGGTTAGGCTTAGGGTTAGGGTTAGGGTACGGCTTAGGGTTCGGGTTCGGGGAGGGGTTCGGGTACGGCGTAGGGTATAGGTTAGGGTTAGGGTTCGGGTTAGTGTTAGGGTTAGGGCTCGGTTTAGGGTACGGGTTAGGATTAGGGTACGTGTTAGGGTTAGGGTAGGGGTTAGGGTTAGGGTACGCGCTAGGGTTAGGGTAGTTATTAAACCTATGTCACTCTCTAGATACCCCTTAGCACGTAAAGGAATATTATTTGGGGGTCCAGCCATGGAGAAGAGTTTAGACACTAGGATAAGATAAGAAACACACCCATTATAAAGAAATCACATTAGGATTCTCTTTTTAAGCTGTTCCTTAAAACACTAGTGCTTCGGAAATCTATTGGAGGCAGAAGCAGTCAAGGGTAGCCTAGGGTTAGTGTTAGGCTTAAGTTTAGGCTTAGGGTACGGCTGAGGGTACGGGTTCGGGGAGGGGTTCGGGTACGGCGTAGGGTATGGGTTAGGGTTAGGGTTCGGTTTAGTGTTAGGGTTAGGGCTCGGTTTAGGGTACGGGTTAGGATTAGGGTACGTGTTAGGGTTAGGGTAGGGGTTAGGGTTAGGGTACGCGTTAGGGTTAAGGTAGTTATTAAACCTATCCCACTCTCTAGATAGCCCTTAGCACGTAAAGGAATATTACCTGGGGGTCCAGCCATGGAGAAGAGTTTAGACACTAGGATAAGATAAGGAACACACCCATTATAAAGAAATCACGTTAGGATTCTCTTTTTAAGCTGGTCTTTAAAACACTAGTGCTTAGGAAATCTATTGGAGGCAGAAGCAGTGAAGGGTAGCCGAGGGTTAGGTTTAGGCTTAGGGTTAGGGTTAGGGTACGGCTTAGGGTACGGGTTCGGGGTGGGGTTTGGGTATGGCGTAGGGTATGGGTTAGTGTTAGGGTTAGGGTTAGTTTTAGGTTTAGGGCTCGTTTTAGGGTACGGGTTAGGATTAGGGTACGTGTCAGGGTTAGGGTAGGGGTTAGGGTTAGGGTACGCGTTAGGGTTAGGTTAGTTATTAAACCTATCGCACTCTCTAGACACCCCTTAGCATGTAAAGGAATATTATTTGGGGTTCAGCCATATCGAAGAGTTTAGACACTAGGATAAGATAAGGAACACACCCATTATAAAGAAATCACGTTAGGATTCTCTTTTTAAGCTGTTCCTTAAAACACTAGTGCTTAGGAAATCTATTGGAGGCAAAAGCAGTCAGGGGTAGTCTAGGGTTAGGGTTAGGCTTCGGGTTAGGGTTAGGGTAGGGCTTAGGGTACGGGTTCGAGGAGGGGTTCGGGTATGGCGTAGGGTATGGGTTAGGGTTAGGGTTCGCGTTAGTGTTAGGGTTAGGGCTCGGTTTAGGGTACGGGTTAGGATTAGGGTACGTGTTAGGGTTACGGTAGGGGTTAGGGTTAGGGTACGCGTTAGGGTTAGGGTAGTTATTAAACCTATCCCACCCTCTAGATACCCCTTAGCACGTAAAGGAATATTATTTGGGGGTCCAGCCATGGAGAAGAGTTTAGACACTAGGATAAGATAAGGAACACACCCATTATAAAGAAATCACATTAGGATTCTCTTTTTAAGCTGTTCCTTAAAACACTAGTGCTTAGGAAATCTATTGGAGGCAGAAGCAATCAAGGGTATTCTAGGGTTAGGGTTAGGCTTAGGTTTAGGCTTAGGGTACGGCTGAGGGTACGGGTTCGAGGAGGGGTTCGGGTACGGCGTAGGGTATGGGTTAGGGTTAGGGTTAGGGTTAGTGTTAGGGTTAGGGCTCGGTTTAGGGTACGGGTTAGGATTAGGGTACGTGTTAGGGTTAGGGTAGGGGTTAGGGTTAGGGTACGCGTTAGGGTTAGGGTAGTTATTAAACCTATCCCACTCTCTAGGTACCCCTTAGTATGCAAAGGAATATTATTTGGGGTTCCAGCCATGGAGAAGAGTTTAGACACTAGGATAAGATAAGGAACACACCCATTATAAAGAAATCACATTAGGATTCTCTTTTTAAGCTGTTCCTTAAAACACTAGTGCTTAGGAAATCTATTGGAGGCAGAAGCAGTCAAGGGTAGCCTAGGGTTAGGGTTAGGCTTAGGGTTAGGGTTAGGGTACGGCTTAGGGTTCGGGTTCGGGGAGGGGTTCGGGTACGGCGTAGGGTATAGGTTAGGGTTAGGGTTCGGGTTCGTGTTACGGTTAGGGCTCGGTTTAGGGTACGGGTTAGGATTAGGGTACGTGTTAGGGTTAGGGTAGGGGTTAGGGTTAGGGTACGCGCTAGGGTTAGGGTAGTTATTAAACCTATGTCACTCTCTAGATACCCCTTAGCACGTAAAGGAATATTATTTGGGGGTCCAGCCATGGAGAAGAGTTTAGACACTAGGATAAGATAAGAAACACACCCATTATAAAGAAATCACATTAGGATTCTCTTTTTAAGCTGTTCCTTAAAACACTAGTGCTTCGGAAATCTATTGGAGGCAGAAGCAGTCAAGGGTAGCCTAGGGTTAGTGTTAGGCTTAGGTTTAGGCTTAGGGTACGGCTGAGGGTACGGGTTCGGGGAGGGGTTCGGGTACGGCGTAGGGTATGGGTTAGGGTTAGGGTTCGGTTTAGTGTTAGGGTTAGGGCTCGGTTTAGGGTACGGGTTAGGATTAGGGTACGTGTTAGGGTTAGGGTAGGGGTTAGGGTTAGGGTACGCGTTAGGGTTAGGGTAGTTATTAAACCTATCCCACTCTCTAGATAGCCCTTAGCACGTAAAGGAATATTACCTGGGGGTCCAGCCATGGAGAAGAGTTTAGACACTAGGATAAGATAAGGAACACACCCATTATAAAGAAATCACGTTAGGATTCTCTTTTTAAGCTGGTCTTTAAAACACTAGTGCTTAGGAAATCTATTGGAGGCAGAAGCAGTGAAGGGTAGCCGAGGGTTAGGTTTAGGCTTAGGGTTAGGGTTAGGGTACGGCTTAGGGTACGGGTTCGGGGAGGGGTTTGGGTATGGCGTAGGGTATGGGTTAGTGTTAGGGTTAGGGTTAGTTTTAGGTTTAGGGCTCGTTTTAGGGTACGGGTTAGGATTAGGGTACGTGTTAGGGTTAGGGTAGGGGTTAGGGTTAGGGTACGCGTTAGGGTTAGGGTAGTTATTAAACCTATCGCACTCTCTAGACACCCCTTAGCATGTAAAGGAATATTATTTGGGGTTCAGCCATAGAGAAGAGTTTAGACACTAGGATAAGATAAGGAACACACCCATTATAAAGAAATCACGTTAGGATTCTCTTTTTAAGCTGTTCCTTAAAACACTAGTGCTTAGGAAATCTATTGGAGGCAAAAGCAGTCAGGGGTAGTCTAGGGTTAGGGTTAGGCTACGGGTTAGGGTTAGGGTAGGGCTTAGGGTACGGGTTCGAGGAGGGGTTCGGGTATGGCGTAGGGTATGGGTTAGGGTTAGGGTTCGCGTTAGTGTTAGGGTTAGGGCTCGGTTTAGGGTACGGGTTAGGATTAGGGTACGTGTTAGGGTTACGGTAGGGGTTAGGGTTAGGGTACGCGTTAGGGTTAGGGTAGTTACTAAACCCATCCCACTCTCTAGGTACCCCTTAGTATGCAAAGGAATATTATTTGGGGTTCCAGCCATGGAGAAGTGTTTAGACACTAGGATAAGATAAGGAACACACCCATTATAAAGAAATCACATTAGGATTCTCTTTTTAAGCTGTTCCTTAAAACACTAGTGCTTCGGAAATCTATTGGAGGCAGAAGCAGTCAAGGGTAGCCTAGGGTTAGTGTTAGGCTTAGGTTTAGGCTTAGGGTACGGCTGAGGGTACGGGTTCGGGGAGGGGTTCGGGTACGGCGTAGGGTATGGGTTAGGGTTAGGGTTCGGTTTAGTGTTAGGGTTAGGGCTCGGTTTAGGGTACGGGTTAGGATTAGGGGACGTGTTAGGGTTAGGGTAGGGGTTAGGGTTAGGGTACGCGTTAGGGTTAGGGTAGTTATTAAACCTATCCCACTCTCTAGATAGCCCTTAGCACGTAAAGGAATATTACCTGGGGGTCCAGCCATGGAGAAGAGTTTAGACACTAGGATAAGATAAGGAACACACCCATTATAAAGAAATCACGTTAGGATTCTCTTTTTAAGCTGGTCTTTAAAACACTAGTGCTTAGGAAATCTATTGGAGGCAGAGGCAGTGAAGGGTAGCCGAGGGTTAGGTTTAGGCTTAGGGTTAGGGTTAGGGTACGGCTTAGGGTACGGGTTCGGGGAGGGGTTTGGGTATGGCATAGGGTATGGGTTAGTGTTAGGGTTAGGGTTAGTTTTAGGTTTAGGGCTCGTTTTAGGGTACGGGTTAGGATTAGGGTACGTGTTAGGGTTAGGGTAGGGGTTAGGGTTAGGGTACGCGTTAGGGTTAGGGTAGTTATTAAACCTATCGCACTCTCTAGACACCCCTTAGCATGTAAAGGAATATTATTTGGGGTTCAGCCATAGAGAAGAGTTTAGACACTAGGATAAGATAAGGAACACACCCAGTATAAAGAAATCACGTTAGGATTCTCTTTTTAAGCTGTTCCTTAAAACACTAGTGCTTAGGAAATCTATTGGAGGCAAAAGCAGTCAGGGGTAGTCTAGGGTTAGGGTTAGGCTTCGGGTTAGGGTTAGGGTAGGGCTTAGGGTACGGGTTCGAGGAGGGGTTCGGGTATGGCGTAGGGTATGGGTTAGGGTTAGGGTTCGCGTTAGTGTTAGGGTTAGGGCTCGGTTTAGGGTACGGGTTAGGATTAGGGTACGTGTTAGGGTTAGGGTAGGGGTTAGGGTTAGGGTACGCGCTAGGGTTAGGGTAGTTATTAAACCTATGTCACTCTCTAGATACCCCTTAGCACGTAAAGGAATATTATTTGGGGGTCCAGCCATGGAGAAGAGTTTAGACACTAGGATAAGATAAGGAACACACCCATTATAAAGAAATCACATTAGGATTCTCTTTTTAAGCTGTTCCTTAAAACACTAGTGCTTAGGAAATCTATTGGAGGCAGAAGCAATCAAGGGTATTCTAGGGTTAGGGTTAGGCTTAGGTTTAGGCTTAGGGTACGGCTGAGGGTACGGGTTCGAGGAGGGGTTCGGGTACGGCGTAGGGTATGGGTTAGGGTTAGGGTTAGGGTTAGTGTTAGGGTTAGGGCTCGGTTTAGGGTACGGGTTAGGATTAGGGTATGTGTTAGGGTTAGGGTAGGGGTTAGGGTTAGGGTACGCGTTAGGGTTAGGGTAGTTATTAAACCTATCCCACTCTCTAGGTACCCCTTAGTATGCAAAGGAATATTATTTGGGGTTCCAGCCATGGAGAAGAGTTTAGACACTAGGATAAGATAAGGAACACACCCATTATAAAGAAATCACATTAGGATTCTCTTTTTAAGCTGTTCCTTAAAACACTAGTGCTTCGGAAATCTATTGGAGGCAGAAGCAGTCAAGGGTAGCCTAGGGTTAGTGTTAGGCTTAGGTTTAGGCTTAGGGTACGGCTGAGGGTACGGGTTCGGGGAGGGGTTCGGGTACGGCGTAGGGTATGGGTTAGGGTTAGGGTTCGGTTTAGTGTTAGGGTTAGGGCTCGGTTTAGGGTACGGGTTAGGATTAGGGTACGTGTTAGGGTTAGGGTAGGGGTTAGGGTTAGGGTACGCGTTAGGGTTAGGGTAGTTATTAAACCTATCCCACTCTCTAGATAGCCCTTAGCACGTAAAGGAATATTACCTGGGGGTCCAGCCATGGAGAAGAGTTTAGACACTAGGATAAGATAAGGAACACACCCATTATAAAGAAATCACGTTAGGATTCTCTTTTTAAGCTGGTCTTTAAAACACTAGTGCTTAGGAAATCTATTGGAGGCAGAAGCAGTGAAGGGTAGCCGAGGGTTAGGTTTAGGCTTAGGGTTAGGGTTAGGGTACGGCTTAGGGTACGGGTTCGGGGAGGGGTTTGGGTATGGCGTAGGGTATGGGTTAGTGTTAGGGTTAGGGTTAGTTTTAGGTTTAGGGCTCGTTTTAGGGTACGGGTTAGGATTAGGGTACGTGTTAGGGTTAGGGTAGGGGTTAGGGTTAGGGTACGCGTTAGGGTTAGGGTAGTTATTAAACCTATCGCACTCTCTAGACACCCCTTAGCATGTAAAGGAATATTATTTGGGGTTCAGCCATAGAGAAAAATTTAGACACTAGGATAAGATAAGGAACACACCCATTATAAAGAAATCACGTTAGGATTCTCTTTTTAAGCTGTTCCTTAAAACACTAGTGCTTAGGAAATCTATTGGAGGCAAAAGCAGTCAGGGGTAGTCTAGGGTTAGGGTTAGGCTTCGGGTTAGGGTTAGGGTAGGGCTTAGGGTACGGGTTCGAGGAGGGGTTCGGGTATGGCGTAGGGTATGGGTTAGGGTTAGGGTTCGCATTAGTGTTAGGGTTAGGGCTCGGTTTAGGGTACGGGTTAGGATTAGGGTACGTGTTAGGGTTACGGTAGGGGTTAGGGTTAGGGTACGCGTTAGGGTTAGGGTAGTTATTAAACCTATCCCACCCTCTAGATACCCCTTAGCACGTAAAGGAATATTATTTGGGGGTCCAGCCATGGAGAAGAGTTTAGACACTAGGATAAGATAAGGAACACACCCATTATAAAGAAATCACATTAGGATTCTCTTTTTAAGCTGTTCCTTAAAACACTAGTGCTTAGGAAATCTATTGGAGGCAGAAGCAATCAAGGGTATTCTAGGGTTAGGGTTAGGCTTAGGTTTAGGCTTAGGGTACGGCTGAGGGTACGGGTTCGAGGAGGGGTTCGGGTACGGCGTAGGGTATGGGTTAGGGTTAGGGTTAGGGTTAGTGTTAGGGTTAGGGCTCGGTTTAGGGTACGGGTTAGGATTAGGGTACGTGTTAGGGTTAGGGTAGGGGTTAGGGTTAGGGTACGCGTTAGGGTTAGGGTAGTTATTAAACCTATCCCACTCTCTAGGTACCCCTTAGTATGCAAAGGAATATTATTTGGGGTTCCAGCCATGGAGAAGAGTTTAGACACTAGGATAAGATAAGGAACACACCCATTATAAAGAAATCACATTAGGATTCTCTTTTTAAGCTGTTCCTTAAAACACTAGTGCTTCGGAAATCTATTGGAGGCAGAAGCAGTCAAGGGTAGCCTAGGGTTAGTGTTAGGCTTAGGTTTAGGCTTAGGGTACGGCTGAGGGTACGGGTTCGGGGAGGGGTTCGGGTACGGCGTAGGGTATGGGTTAGGGTTAGGGTTCGGTTTAGTGTTAGGGTTAGGGCTCGGTTTAGGGTACGGGTTAGGATTAGGGTACGTGTTAGGGTTAGGGTAGGGGTTAGGGTTAGGGTACGCGTTAGGGTTAGGGTAGTTATTAAACCTATCCCACTCTCTAGATAGCCCTTAGCACGTAAAGGAATATTACCTGGGGGTCCAGCCATGGAGAAGAGTTTAGACACTAGGATAAGATAAGGAACACACCCATTATAAAGAAATCACGTTAGGATTCTCTTTTTAAGCTGGTCTTTAAAACACTAGTGCTTAGGAAATCTATTGGAGGCAGAAGCAGTGAAGGGTAGCCGAGGGTTAGGTTTAGGCTTAGGGTTAGGTTTAGGGTACGGCTTAGGGTACGGGTTCGGGGAGGGGTTTGGGTATGGCGTAGGGTATGGGTTAGTGTTAGGGTTAGGGTTAGTTTTAGGTTTAGGGCTCGTTTTAGGGTACGGGTTAGGATTAGGGTACGTGTTAGGGTTAGGGTAGGGGTTAGGGTTAGGGTACGCGTTAGGGTTAGGGTAGTTATTAAACCTATCGCACTCTCTAGACACCCCTTAGCATGTAAAGGAATATTATTTGGGGTTCAGCCATAGAGAAGAGTTTAGACACTAGGATAAGATAAGGAACACACCCATTATAAAGAAATCACGTTAGGATTCTCTTTTTAAGCTGTTCCTTAAAACACTAGTGCTTAGGAAATCTATTGGAGGCAAAAGCAGTCAGGGGTAGTCTAGGGTTAGGGTTAGGCTTCGGGTTAGGGTTAGGGTAGGGCTTAGGGTACGGGTTCGAGGAGGGGTTCGGGTATGGCGTAGGGTATGGGTTAGGGTTAGGGTTCGCGTTAGTGTTAGGGTTAGGGCTCGGTTTAGGGTACGGGTTAGGATTAGGGTACGTGTTAGGGTTACGGTAGGGGTTAGGGTTAGGGTACGCGTTAGGGTTAGGGTAGTTATTAAACCTATCCCACCCTCTAGATACCCCTTAGCACGTAAAGGAATATTATTTGGGGGTCCAGCCATGGAGAAGAGTTTAGACACTAGGATAAGATAAGGAACACACCCATTATAAAGAAATCACATTAGGATTCTCTTTTTAAGCTGTTCCTTAAAACACTAGTGCTTAGGAAATCTATTGGAGGCAGAAGCAATCAAGGGTATTCTAGGGTTAGGGTTAGGCTTAGGTTTAGGCTTAGGTTACGGCTGAGGGTACGGGTTCGAGGAGGGGTTCGGGTACGGCGTAGGGTATGGATTAGGGTTAGGGTTAGGGTTAGTGTTAGGGTTAGGGCTCGGTTTAGGGTACGGGTTAGGATTAGGGTACGTGTTAGTGTTAGGGTAGGGGTTAGGGTTAGGGTACGCGTTAGGGTTAGGGTAGTTATTAAACCTATCCCACTCTCTAGGTACCCCTTAGTATGCAAAGGAATATTATTTGGGGTTCCAGCCATGGAGAAGAGTTTAGACACTAGGATAAGATAAGGAACACACCCATTATAAAGAAATCACATTAGGATTCTCTTTTTAAGCTGTTCCTTAAAACACTAGTGCTTAGGAAATCTATTGGAGGCAGAAGCAGTCAAGGGTAGCCTAGGGTTAGGGTTAGGCTTAGGGTTAGGGTTAGGGTACGGCTTAGGGTTCGGGTTCGGGGAGGGGTTCGGGTACGGCGTAGGGTATAGGTTAGGGTTAGGGTTCGGGTTAGTGTTAGGGTTAGGGCTCGGTTTAGGGTACGGGTTAGGATTAGGGTACGTGTTAGGGTTAGGGTAGGGGTTAGGGTTAGGGTACGCGCTAGGGTTAGGGTAGTTATTAAACCTATGTCACTCTCTAGATACCCCTTAGCACGTAAAGGAATATTATTTGGGGGTCCAGCCATGGAGAAGAGTTTAGACACTAGGATAAGATAAGAAACACACCCATTATAAAGAAATCACATTAGGATTCTCTTTTTAAGCTGTTCCTTAAAACACTAGTGCTTCGGAAATCTATTGGAGGCAGAAGCAGTCAAGGGTAGCCTAGGGTTAGTGTTAGGCTTAGGTTTAGGCTTAGGGTACGGCTGAGGGTACGGGTTCGGGGAGGGGTTCGGGTACGGCGTAGGGTATGGGTTAGGGTTAGGGTTCGGTTTAGTGTTAGGGTTAGGGCTCGGTTTAGGGTACGGGTTAGGATTAGGGTACGTGTTAGGGTTAGGGTAGGGGTTAGGGTTAGGGTACGCGTTAGGGTTAGGGTAGTTATTAAACCTATCCCACTCTCTAGATAGCCCTTAGCACGTAAAGGAATATTACCTGGGGGTCCAGCCATGGAGAAGAGTTTAGACACTAGGATAAGATAAGGAACACACCCATTATAAAGAAATCACGTTAGGATTCTCTTTTTAAGCTGGTCTTTAAAACACTAGTGCTTAGGAAATCTATTGGAGGCAGAAGCAGTGAAGGGTAGCCGAGGGTTAGGTTTAGGCTTAGGGTTAGGGTTAGGGTACGGCTTAGGGTACGGGTTCGGGGAGGGGTTTGGGTATGGCGTAGGGTATGGGTTAGTGTTAGGGTTAGGGTTAGTTTTAGGTTTAGGGCTCGTTTTAGGGTACGGGTTAGGATTAGGGTACGTGTTAGGGTTAGGGTAGGGGTTAGGGTTAGGGTACGCGTTAGGGTTAGGGTAGTTATTAAACCTATCGCACTCTCTAGACACCCCTTAGCATGTAAAGGAATATTATTTGGGGTTCAGCCATAGAGAAGAGTTTAGACACTAGGATAAGATAAGGAACACACCCATTATAAAGAAATCACGTTAGGATTCTCTTTTTAAGCTGTTCCTTAAAACACTAGTGCTTAGGAAATCTATTGGAGGCAAAAGCAGTCAGGGGTAGTCTAGGGTTAGGGTTAGGCTTCGGGTTAGGGTTAGGGTAGGGCTTAGGGTACGGGTTCGAGGAGGGGTTCGGGTATGGCGTAGGGTATGGGTTAGGGTTAGGGTTCGCGTTAGTGTTAGGGTTAGGGCTCGGTTTAGGGTACGGGTTAGGATTAGGGTACGTGTTAGGGTTACGGTAGGGGTTAGGGTTAGGGTACGCGTTAGGGTTAGGGTAGTTATTAAACCTATCCCACCCTCTAGATACCCCTTAGCACGTAAAGGAATATTATTTGGGGGTCCAGCCATGGAGAAGAGTTTAGACACTAGGATAAGATAAGGAACACACCCATTATAAAGAAATCACATTAGGATTCTCTTTTTAAGCTGTTCCTTAAAACACTAGTGCTTAGGAAATCTATTGGAGGCAGAAGCAATCAAGGGTATTCTAGGGTTAGGGTTAGGCTTAGGTTTAGGCTTAGGGTACGGCTGAGGGTACGGGTTCGAGGAGGGGTTCGGGTACGGCGTAGGGTATGGGTTAGGGTTAGGGTTCGGGTTAGTGTTAGGGTTAGGGCTCGGTTTAGGGTACGGGTTAGGATTAGGGTACGTGTTAGGGTTAGGGTAGGGGTTAGGGTTAGGGTACGCGTTAGGGTTAGGGTAGTTATTAAACCTATCCCACTCTCTAGGTACCCCTTAGTATGCAAAGGAATATTATTTGCGGTTCCAGCCATGGAGAAGAGTTTAGACACTAGGATAAGATAAGGAACACACCCATTATAAAGAAATCACATTAGGATTCTCTTTTTAAGCTGTTCCTTAAAACACTAGTGCTTCGGAAATCTATTGGAGGCAGAAGCAGTCAAGGGTAGCCTAGGGTTAGTGTTAGGCTTAGGTTTAGGCTTAGGGTACGGCTGAGGGTACGGGTTCGGGGAGGGGTTCGGGTACGGCGTAGGGTATGGGTTAGGGTTAGGGTTCGGTTTAGTGTTAGGGTTAGGGCTCGGTTTAGGGTACGGGTTAGGATTAGGGTACGTGTTAGGGTTAGGGTAGGGGTTAGGGTTAGGGTACGCGTTAGGGTTAGGGTAGTTATTAAACCTATCCCACTCTCTAGATAGCCCTTAGCACGTAAAGGAATATTACCTGGGGGTCCAGCCATGGAGAAGAGTTTAGACACTAGGATAAGATAAGGAACACACCCATTATAAAGAAATCACGTTAGGATTCTCTTTTTAAGCTGGTCTTTAAAACACTAGTGCTTAGGAAATCTATTGGAGGCAGAAGCAGTGAAGGGTAGCCGAGGGTTAGATTTAGGCTTAGGGTTAGGGTTAGGGTACGGCTTAGGGTACGGGTTCGGGGAGGGCTTTGGGTATGGCGTAGGGTATGGGTTAGTGTTAGGGTTAGGGTTAGTTTTAGGTTTAGGGCTCGTTTTAGGGTACGGGTTAGGATTAGGGTACGTGTTAGGGTTAGGGTAGGGGTTAGGGTTAGGGTACGCGTTAGGGTTAGGGTAGTTATTAAACCTATCGCACTCTCTAGACACCCCTTAGCATGTAAAGGAATATTATTTGGGGTTCAGCCATAGAGAAGAGTTTAGACACTAGGATAAGATAAGGAACACACCCATTATAAAGAAATCACGTTAGGATTCTCTTTTTAAGCTGTTCCTTAAAACACTAGTGCTTAGGAAATCTATTGGAGGCAAAAGCAGTCAGGGGTAGTCTAGGGTTAGGGTTAGGCTTCGGGTTAGGGTTAGGGTAGGGCTTAGGGTACGGGTTCGAGGAGGGGTTCGGGTATGGCGTAGGGTATGGGTTAGGGTTAGGGTTCGCGTTAGTGTTAGGGTTAGGGCTCGGTTTAGGGTACGGGTTAGGATTAGGGTACGTGTTAGGGTTACGGTAGGGGTTAGGGTTAGGGTACGCGTTAGGGTTAGGGTAGTTATTAAACCTATCCCACCCTCTAGATACCCCTTAGCACGTAAAGGAATATTATTTGGGGGTCCAGCCATGGAGAAGAGTTTAGACACTAGGATAAGATAAGGAACACACCCATTATAAAGAAATCACATTAGGATTCTCTTTTTAAGCTGTTCCTTAAAACACTAGTGCTTAGGAAATCTATTGGAGGCAGAAGCAATCAAGGGTATTCTAGGGTTAGGGTTAGGCTTAGGTTTAGGCTTAGGGTACGGCTGAGGGTACGGGTTCGAGGAGGGGTTCGGGTACGGCGTAGGGTATGGGTTAGGGTTAGGGTTCGGGTTAGTGTTAGGGTTAGGGCTCGGTTTAGGGTACGGGTTAGGATTAGGGTACGTGTTAGGGTTAGGGTAGGGGTTAGGGTTAGGGTACGCGTTAGGGTTAGGGTAGTTATTAAACCTATCCCACTCTCTAGGTACCCCTTAGGATGCAAAGGAATATTATTTGGGGTTCCAGCCATGGAGAAGAGTTTAGACACTAGGATAAGATAAGGAACACACCCATTATAAAGAAATCACATTAGGATTTTCTTTTTAAGCTGTTCCTTAAAACACTAGTGCTTAGGAAATCTATTGGAGGCAGAAGCAGTCAAGGGTAGCCTAGGGTTAGGGTTAGGCTTAGGGTTAGGGTTAGGGTACGGCTTAGGGTTCGGGTTCGGGGAGGGGTTCGGGTACGGCGTAGGGTATAGGTTAGGGTTAGGGTTCGGGTTAGTGTTAGGGTTAGGGCTCGGTTTAGGGTACGGGTTAGGATTAGGGTACGTGTTAGGGTTAGGGTAGGGGTTAGGGTTAGGGTACGCGTTAGGGTTAGGGTAGTTATTAAACCTATCCCACTCTCTAGGTACCCCTTAGTATGCAAAGGAATATTATTTGCGGTTCCAGCCATGGAGAAGAGTTTAGACACTAGGATAAGATAAGGAACACACCCATTATAAAGAAATCACATTAGGATTCTCTTTTTAAGCTGTTCCTTAAAACACTAGTGCTTCGGAAATCTATTGGAGGCAGAAGCAGTCAAGGGTAGCCTAGGGTTAGTGTTAGGCTTAGGTTTAGGCTTAGGGTACGGCTGAGGGTACGGGTTCGGGGAGGGGTTCGGGTACGGCGTAGGGTATGGGTTAGGGTTAGGGTTCGGTTTAGTGTTAGGGTTAGGGCTCGGTTTAGGGTACGGGTTAGGATTAGGGTACGTGTTAGGGTTAGGGTAGGGGTTAGGGTTAGGGTACGCGTTAGGGTTAGGGTAGTTATTAAACCTATCCCACTCTCTAGATAGCCCTTAGCACGTAAAGGAATATTACCTGGGGGTCCAGCCATGGAGAAGAGTTTAGACACTAGGATAAGATAAGGAACACACCCATTATAAAGAAATCACGTTAGGATTCTCTTTTTAAGCTGGTCTTTAAAACACTAGTGCTTAGGAAATCTATTGGAGGCAGAAGCAGTGAAGGGTAGCCGAGGGTTAGATTTAGGCTTAGGGTTAGGGTTAGGGTACGGCTTAGGGTACGGGTTCGGGGAGGGCTTTGGGTATGGCGTAGGGTATGGGTTAGTGTTAGGGTTAGGGTTAGTTTTAGGTTTAGGGCTCGTTTTAGGGTACGGGTTAGGATTAGGGTACGTGTTAGGGTTAGGGTAGGGGTTAGGGTTAGGGTACGCGTTAGGGTTAGGGTAGTTATTAAACCTATCGCACTCTCTAGACACCCCTTAGCATGTAAAGGAATATTATTTGGGGTTCAGCCATAGAGAAGAGTTTAGACACTAGGATAAGATAAGGAACACACCCATTATAAAGAAATCACGTTAGGATTCTCTTTTTAAGCTGTTCCTTAAAACACTAGTGCTTAGGAAATCTATTGGAGGCAAAAGCAGTCAGGGGTAGTCTAGGGTTAGGGTTAGGCTTCGGGTTAGGGTTAGGGTAGGGCTTAGGGTACGGGTTCGAGGAGGGGTTCGGGTATGGCGTAGGGTATGGGTTAGGGTTAGGGTTCGCGTTAGTGTTAGGGTTAGGGCTCGGTTTAGGGTACGGGTTAGGATTAGGGTACGTGTTAGGGTTACGGTAGGGGTTAGGGTTAGGGTACGCGTTAGGGTTAGGGTAGTTATTAAACCTATCCCACCCTCTAGATACCCCTTAGCACGTAAAGGAATATTATTTGGGGGTCCAGCCATGGAGAAGAGTTTAGACACTAGGATAAGATAAGGAACACACCCATTATAAAGAAATCACATTAGGATTCTCTTTTTAAGCTGTTCCTTAAAACACTAGTGCTTAGGAAATCTATTGGAGGCAGAAGCAATCAAGGGTATTCTAGGGTTAGGGTTAGGCTTAGGTTTAGGCTTAGGGTACGGCTGAGGGTACGGGTTCGAGGAGGGGTTCGGGTACGGCGTAGGGTATGGGTTAGGGTTAGGGTTAGGGTTAGTGTTAGGGTTAGGGCTCGGTTTAGGGTACGGGTTAGGATTAGGGTACGTGTTAGTGTTAGGGTAGGGGTTAGGGTTAGGGTACGCGTTAGGGTTAGGGTAGTTATTAAACCTATCCCACTCTCTAGGTACCCCTTAGTATGCAAAGGAATATTATTTGGGGTTCCAGCCATGGAGAAGAGTTTAGACACTAGGATAAGATAAGGAACACACCCATTATAAAGAAATCACATTAGGATTCTCTTTTTAAGCTGTTCCTTAAAACACTAGTGCTTAGGAAATCTATTGGAGGCAGAAGCAGTCAAGGGTAGCCTAGGGTTAGGGTTAGGCTTAGGGTTAGGGTTAGGGTACGGCTTAGGGTTCGGGTTCGGGGAGGGGTTCGGGTACGGCGTAGGGTATAGGTTAGGGTTAGGGTTCGGGTTAGTGTTAGGGTTAGGGCTCGGTTTAGGGTACGGGTTAGGATTAGGGTACGTGTTAGGGTTAGGGTAGGGGTTAGGGTTAGGGTACGCGCTAGGGTTAGGGTAGTTATTAAACCTATGTCACTCTCTAGATACCCCTTAGCACGTAAAGGAATATTATTTGGGGGTCCAGCCATGGAGAAGAGTTTAGACACTAGGATAAGATAAGAAACACACCCATTATAAAGAAATCACATTAGGATTCTCTTTTTAAGCTGTTCCTTAAAACACTAGTGTTTCGGAAATCTATTGGAGGCAGAAGCAGTCAAGGGTAGCCTAGGGTTAGTGTTAGGCTTAGGTTTAGGCTTAGGGTACGGCTGAGGGTACGGGTTCGGGGAGGGGTTCGGGTACGGCGTAGGGTATGGGTTAGGGTTAGGGTTCGGTTTAGTGTTAGGGTTAGGGCTCGGTTTAGGGTACGGGTTAGGATTAGGGTACGTGTTAGGGTTAGGGTAGGGGTTAGGGTTAGGGTACGCGTTAGGGTTAGGGTAGTTATTAAACCTATCCCACTCTCTAGATAGCCCTTAGCACGTAAAGGAATATTACCTGGGGGTCCAGCCATGGAGAAGAGTTTAGACACTAGGATAAGATAAGGAACACACCCATTATAAAGAAATCACGTTAGGATTCTCTTTTTAAGCTGGTCTTTAAAACACTAGTGCTTAGGAAATCTATTGGAGGCAGAAGCAGTGAAGGGTAGCCGAGGGTTAGGTTTAGGCTTAGGGTTAGGGTTAGGGTACGGCTTAGGGTACGGGTTCGGGGAGGGGTTTGGGTATGGCGTAGGGTATGGGTTAGTGTTAGGGTTAGGGTTAGTTTTAGGTTTAGGGCTCGTTTTAGGGTACGGGTTAGGATTAGGGTACGTGTTAGGGTTAGGGTAGGGGTTAGGGTTAGGGTACGCGTTAGGGTTAGGGTAGTTATTAAACCTATCGCACTCTCTAGACACCCCTTAGCATGTAAAGGAATATTATTTGGGGTTCAGCCATAGAGAAGAGTTTAGACACTAGGATAAGATAAGGAACACACCCATTATAAAGAAATCACGTTAGGATTCTCTTTTTAAGCTGTTCCTTAAAACACTAGTGCTTAGGAAATCTATTGGAGGCAAAAGCAGTCAGGGGTAGTCTAGGGTTAGGGTTAGGCTTCGGGTTAGGGTTAGGGTAGGGCTTAGGGTACGGGTTCGAGGAGGGGTTCGGGTATGGCGTAGGGTATGGGTTAGGGTTAGGGTTCGCGTTAGTGTTAGGGTTAGGGCTCGGTTTAGGGTACGGGTTAGGATTAGGGTACGTGTTAGGGTTACGGTAGGGGTTAGGGTTAGGGTACGCGTTAGGGTTAGGGTAGTTATTAAACCTATCCCACCCTCTAGATACCCCTTAGCACGTAAAGGAATATTATTTGGGGGTCCAGCCATGGAGAAGAGTTTAGACACTAGGATAAGATAAGGAACACACCCATTATAAAGAAATCACATTAGGATTCTCTTTTTAAGCTGTTCCTTAAAACACTAGTGCTTAGGAAATCTATTGGAGGCAGAAGCAATCAAGGGTATTCTAGGGTTAGGGTTAGGCTTAGGTTTAGGCTTAGGTTACGGCTGAGGGTACGGGTTCGAGGAGGGGTTCGGGTACGGCGTAGGGTATGGATTAGGGTTAGGGTTAGGGTTAGTGTTAGGGTTAGGGCTCGGTTTAGGGTACGGGTTAGGATTAGGGTACGTGTTAGTGTTAGGGTAGGGGTTAGGGTTAGGGTACGCGTTAGGGTTAGGGTAGTTATTAAACCTATCCCACTCTCTAGGTACCCCTTAGTATGCAAAGGAATATTATTTGGGGTTCCAGCCATGGAGAAGAGTTTAGACACTAGGATAAGATAAGGAACACACCCATTATAAAGAAATCACATTAGGATTCTCTTTTTAAGCTGTTCCTTAAAACACTAGTGCTTAGGAAATCTATTGGAGGCAGAAGCAGTCAAGGGTAGCCTAGGGTTAGGGTTAGGCTTAGGGTTAGGGTTAGGGTACGGCTTAGGGTTCGGGTTCGGGGAGGGGTTCGGGTACGGCGTAGGGTATAGGTTAGGGTTAGGGTTCGGGTTAGTGTTAGGGTTAGGGCTCGGTTTAGGGTACGGGTTAGGATTAGGGTACGTGTTAGGGTTAGGGTAGGGGTTAGGGTTAGGGTACGTGCTAGGGTTAGGGTAGTTATTAAACCTATGTCACTCTCTAGATACCCCTTAGCACGTAAAGGAATATTATTTGGGGGTCCAGCCATGGAGAAGAGTTTAGACACTAGGATAAGATAAGAAACACACCCATTATAAAGAAATCACATTAGGATTCTCTTTTTAAGCTGTTCCTTAAAACACTAGTGCTTCGGAAATCTATTGGAGGCAGAAGCAGTCAAGGGTAGCCTAGGGTTAGTGTTAGGCTTAGGTTTAGGCTTAGGGTACGGCTGAGGGTACGGGTTCGGGGAGGGGTTCGGGTACGGCGTAGGGTATGGGTTAGGGTTAGGGTTCGGTTTAGTGTTAGGGTTAGGGCTCGGTTTAGGGTACGGGTTAGGATTAGGGTACGTGTTAGGGTTAGGGTAGGGGTTAGGGTTAGGGTACGCGTTAGGGTTAGGGTAGTTATTAAACCTATCCCACTCTCTAGATAGCCCTTAGCACGTAAAGGAATATTACCTGGGGGTCCAGCCATGGAGAAGAGTTTAGACACTAGGATAAGATAAGGAACACACCCATTATAAAGAAATCACGTTAGGATTCTCTTTTTAAGCTGGTCTTTAAAACACTAGTGCTTAGGAAATCTATTGGAGGCAGAAGCAGTGAAGGGTAGCCGAGGGTTAGGTTTAGGCTTAGGGTTAGGGTTAGGGTACGGCTTAGGGTACGGGTTCGGGGAGGGGTTTGGGTATGGCGTAGGGTATGGGTTAGTGTTAGGGTTAGGGTTAGTTTTAGGTTTAGGGCTCGTTTTAGGGTACGGGTTAGGATTAGGGTACGTGTTAGGGTTAGGGTAGGGGTTAGGGTTAGGGTACGCGTTAGGGTTAGGGTAGTTATTAAACCTATCGCACTCTCTAGACACCCCTTAGCATGTAAAGGAATATTATTTGGGGTTCAGCCATAGAGAAGAGTTTAGACACTAGGATAAGATAAGGAACACACCCATTATAAAGAAATCACGTTAGGATTCTCTTTTTAAGCTGTTCCTTAAAACACTAGTGCTTAGGAAATCTATTGGAGGCAAAAGCAGTCAGGGGTAGTCTAGGGTTAGGGTTAGGCTTCGGGTTAGGGTTAGGGTAGGGCTTAGGGTACGGGTTCGAGGAGGGGTTCGGGTATGGCGTAGGGTATGGGTTAGGGTTAGGGTTCGCGTTAGTGTTAGGGTTAGGGCTCGGTTTAGGGTACGGGTTAGGATTAGGGTACGTGTTAGGGTTACGGTAGGGGTTAGGGTTAGGGTACGCGTTAGGGTTAGGGTAGTTATTAAACCTATCCCACCCTCTAGATACCCCTTAGCACGTAAAGGAATATTATTTGGGGGTCCAGCCATGGAGAAGAGTTTAGACACTAGGATAAGATAAGGAACACACCCATTATAAAGAAATCACATTAGGATTCTCTTTTTAAGCTGTTCCTTAAAACACTAGTGCTTAGGAAATCTATTGGAGGCAGAAGCAATCAAGGGTATTCTAGGGTTAGGGTTAGGCTTAGGTTTAGGCTTAGGGTACGGCTGAGGGTACGGGTTCGAGGAGGGGTTCGGGTACGGCGTAGGGTATGGGTTAGGGTTAGGGTTCGGGTTAGTGTTAGGGTTAGGGCTCGGTTTAGGGTACGGGTTAGGATTAGGGTACGTGTTAGGGTTAGGGTAGGGGTTAGGGTTAGGGTACGCGTTAGGGTTAGGGTAGTTATTAAACCTATCCCACTCTCTAGGTACCCCTTAGTATGCAAAGGAATATTATTTGCGGTTCCAGCCATGGAGAAGAGTTTAGACACTAGGATAAGATAAGGAACACACCCATTATAAAGAAATCACATTAGGATTCTCTTTTTAAGCTGTTCCTTAAAACACTAGTGCTTCGGAAATCTATTGGAGGCAGAAGCAGTCAAGGGTAGCCTAGGGTTAGTGTTAGGCTTAGGTTTAGGCTTAGGGTACGGCTGAGGGTACGGGTTCGGGGAGGGGTTCGGGTACGGCGTAGGGTATGGGTTAGGGTTAGGGTTCGGTTTAGTGTTAGGGTTAGGGCTCGGTTTAGGGTACGGGTTAGGATTAGGGTACGTGTTAGGGTTAGGGTAGGGGTTAGGGTTAGGGTACGCGTTAGGGTTAGGGTAGTTATTAAACCTATCCCACTCTCTAGATAGCCCTTAGCACGTAAAGGAATATTACCTGGGGGTCCAGCCATGGAGAAGAGTTTAGACACTAGGATAAGATAAGGAACACACCCATTATAAAGAAATCACGTTAGGATTCTCTTTTTAAGCTGGTCTTTAAAACACTAGTGCTTAGGAAATCTATTGGAGGCAGAAGCAGTGAAGGGTAGCCGAGGGTTAGATTTAGGCTTAGGGTTAGGGTTAGGGTACGGCTTAGGGTACGGGTTCGGGGAGGGCTTTGGGTATGGCGTAGGGTATGGGTTAGTGTTAGGGTTAGGGTTAGTTTTAGGTTTAGGGCTCGTTTTAGGGTACGGGTTAGGATTAGGGTACGTGTTAGGGTTAGGGTAGGGGTTAGGGTTAGGGTACGCGTTAGGGTTAGGGTAGTTATTAAACCTATCGCACTCTCTAGACACCCCTTAGCATGTAAAGGAATATTATTTGGGGTTCAGCCATAGAGAAGAGTTTAGACACTAGGATAAGATAAGGAACACACCCATTATAAAGAAATCACGTTAGGATTCTCTTTTTAAGCTGTTCCTTAAAACACTAGTGCTTAGGAAATCTATTGGAGGCAAAAGCAGTCAGGGGTAGTCTAGGGTTAGGGTTAGGCTTCGGGTTAGGGTTAGGGTAGGGCTTAGGGTACGGGTTCGAGGAGGGGTTCGGGTATGGCGTAGGGTATGGGTTAGGGTTAGGGTTCGCGTTAGTGTTAGGGTTAGGGCTCGGTTTAGGGTACGGGTTAGGATTAGGGTACGTGTTAGGGTTACGGTAGGGGTTAGGGTTAGGGTACGCGTTAGGGTTAGGGTAGTTATTAAACCTATCCCACCCTCTAGATACCCCTTAGCACGTAAAGGAATATTATTTGGGGGTCCAGCCATGGAGAAGAGTTTAGACACTAGGATAAGATAAGGAACACACCCATTATAAAGAAATCACATTAGGATTCTCTTTTTAAGCTGTTCCTTAAAACACTAGTGCTTAGGAAATCTATTGGAGGCAGAAGCAATCAAGGGTATTCTAGGGTTAGGGTTAGGCTTAGGTTTAGGCTTAGGGTACGGCTGAGGGTACGGGTTCGAGGAGGGGTTCGGGTACGGCGTAGGGTATGGGTTAGGGTTAGGGTTAGGGTTAGTGTTAGGGTTAGGGCTCGGTTTAGGGTACGGGTTAGGATTAGGGTACGTGTTAGGGTTAGGGTAGGGGTTAGGGTTAGGGTACGCGTTAGGGTTAGGGTAGTTATTAAACCTATCCCACTCTCTAGGTACCCCTTAGGATGCAAAGGAATATTATTTGGGGTTCCAGCCATGGAGAAGAGTTTAGACACTAGGATAAGATAAGGAACACACCCATTATAAAGAAATCACATTAGGATTTTCTTTTTAAGCTGTTCCTTAAAACACTAGTGCTTAGGAAATCTATTGGAGGCAGAAGCAGTCAAGGGTAGCCTAGGGTTAGGGTTAGGCTTAGGGTTAGGGTTAGGGTACGGCTTAGGGTTCGGGTTCGGGGAGGGGTTCGGGTACGGCGTAGGGTATAGGTTAGGGTTAGGGTTCGGGTTAGTGTTAGGGTTAGGGCTCGGTTTAGGGTACGGGTTAGGATTAGGGTACGTGTTAGGGTTAGGGTAGG
Organism: Balaenoptera borealis; assembly: GCF_965194805.1. Taxonomy (NCBI): domain Eukaryota; kingdom Metazoa; phylum Chordata; class Mammalia; order Artiodactyla; family Balaenopteridae; genus Balaenoptera; species Balaenoptera borealis. The sequence goes on along the minus strand of NW_028123501.1, from coordinate 297,083 downwards.
GGTTAGGGTTAGGGTACGCGTTAGGGTTAGGGTAGTTATTAAACCTATCCCACTCTCTAGGTACCCCTTAGTATGCAAAGGAATATTATTTGCGGTTCCAGCCATGGAGAAGAGTTTAGACACTAGGATAAGATAAGGAACACACCCATTATAAAGAAATCACATTAGGATTCTCTTTTTAAGCTGTTCCTTAAAACACTAGTGCTTCGGAAATCTATTGGAGGCAGAAGCAGTCAAGGGTAGCCTAGGGTTAGTGTTAGGCTTAGGTTTAGGCTTAGGGTACGGCTGAGGGTACGGGTTCGGGGAGGGGTTCGGGTACGGCGTAGGGTATGGGTTAGGGTTAGGGTTCGGTTTAGTGTTAGGGTTAGGGCTCGGTTTAGGGTACGGGTTAGGATTAGGGTACGTGTTAGGGTTAGGGTAGGGGTTAGGGTTAGGGTACGCGTTAGGGTTAGGGTAGTTATTAAACCTATCCCACTCTCTAGATAGCCCTTAGCACGTAAAGGAATATTACCTGGGGGTCCAGCCATGGAGAAGAGTTTAGACACTAGGATAAGATAAGGAACACACCCATTATAAAGAAATCACGTTAGGATTCTCTTTTTAAGCTGGTCTTTAAAACACTAGTGCTTAGGAAATCTATTGGAGGCAGAAGCAGTGAAGGGTAGCCGAGGGTTAGATTTAGGCTTAGGGTTAGGGTTAGGGTACGGCTTAGGGTACGGGTTCGGGGAGGGCTTTGGGTATGGCGTAGGGTATGGGTTAGTGTTAGGGTTAGGGTTAGTTTTAGGTTTAGGGCTCGTTTTAGGGTACGGGTTAGGATTAGGGTACGTGTTAGGGTTAGGGTAGGGGTTAGGGTTAGGGTACGCGTTAGGGTTAGGGTAGTTATTAAACCTATCGCACTCTCTAGACACCCCTTAGCATGTAAAGGAATATTATTTGGGGTTCAGCCATAGAGAAGAGTTTAGACACTAGGATAAGATAAGGAACACACCCATTATAAAGAAATCACGTTAGGATTCTCTTTTTAAGCTGTTCCTTAAAACACTAGTGCTTAGGAAATCTATTGGAGGCAAAAGCAGTCAGGGGTAGTCTAGGGTTAGGGTTAGGCTTCGGGTTAGGGTTAGGGTAGGGCTTAGGGTACGGGTTCGAGGAGGGGTTCGGGTATGGCGTAGGGTATGGGTTAGGGTTAGGGTTCGCGTTAGTGTTAGGGTTAGGGCTCGGTTTAGGGTACGGGTTAGGATTAGGGTACGTGTTAGGGTTACGGTAGGGGTTAGGGTTAGGGTACGCGTTAGGGTTAGGGTAGTTATTAAACCTATCCCACCCTCTAGATACCCCTTAGCACGTAAAGGAATATTATTTGGGGGTCCAGCCATGGAGAAGAGTTTAGACACTAGGATAAGATAAGGAACACACCCATTATAAAGAAATCACATTAGGATTCTCTTTTTAAGCTGTTCCTTAAAACACTAGTGCTTAGGAAATCTATTGGAGGCAGAAGCAATCAAGGGTATTCTAGGGTTAGGGTTAGGCTTAGGTTTAGGCTTAGGGTACGGCTGAGGGTACGGGTTCGAGGAGGGGTTCGGGTACGGCGTAGGGTATGGGTTAGGGTTAGGGTTAGGGTTAGTGTTAGGGTTAGGGCTCGGTTTAGGGTACGGGTTAGGATTAGGGTACGTGTTAGTGTTAGGGTAGGGGTTAGGGTTAGGGTACGCGTTAGGGTTAGGGTAGTTATTAAACCTATCCCACTCTCTAGGTACCCCTTAGTATGCAAAGGAATATTATTTGGGGTTCCAGCCATGGAGAAGAGTTTAGACACTAGGATAAGATAAGGAACACACCCATTATAAAGAAATCACATTAGGATTCTCTTTTTAAGCTGTTCCTTAAAACACTAGTGCTTAGGAAATCTATTGGAGGCAGAAGCAGTCAAGGGTAGCCTAGGGTTAGGGTTAGGCTTAGGGTTAGGGTTAGGGTACGGCTTAGGGTTCGGGTTCGGGGAGGGGTTCGGGTACGGCGTAGGGTATAGGTTAGGGTTAGGGTTCGGGTTAGTGTTAGGGTTAGGGCTCGGTTTAGGGTACGGGTTAGGATTAGGGTACGTGTTAGGGTTAGGGTAGGGGTTAGGGTTAGGGTACGCGCTAGGGTTAGGGTAGTTATTAAACCTATGTCACTCTCTAGATACCCCTTAGCACGTAAAGGAATATTATTTGGGGGTCCAGCCATGGAGAAGAGTTTAGACACTAGGATAAGATAAGAAACACACCCATTATAAAGAAATCACATTAGGATTCTCTTTTTAAGCTGTTCCTTAAAACACTAGTGTTTCGGAAATCTATTGGAGGCAGAAGCAGTCAAGGGTAGCCTAGGGTTAGTGTTAGGCTTAGGTTTAGGCTTAGGGTACGGCTGAGGGTACGGGTTCGGGGAGGGGTTCGGGTACGGCGTAGGGTATGGGTTAGGGTTAGGGTTCGGTTTAGTGTTAGGGTTAGGGCTCGGTTTAGGGTACGGGTTAGGATTAGGGTACGTGTTAGGGTTAGGGTAGGGGTTAGGGTTAGGGTACGCGTTAGGGTTAGGGTAGTTATTAAACCTATCCCACTCTCTAGATAGCCCTTAGCACGTAAAGGAATATTACCTGGGGGTCCAGCCATGGAGAAGAGTTTAGACACTAGGATAAGATAAGGAACACACCCATTATAAAGAAATCACGTTAGGATTCTCTTTTTAAGCTGGTCTTTAAAACACTAGTGCTTAGGAAATCTATTGGAGGCAGAAGCAGTGAAGGGTAGCCGAGGGTTAGGTTTAGGCTTAGGGTTAGGGTTAGGGTACGGCTTAGGGTACGGGTTCGGGGAGGGGTTTGGGTATGGCGTAGGGTATGGGTTAGTGTTAGGGTTAGGGTTAGTTTTAGGTTTAGGGCTCGTTTTAGGGTACGGGTTAGGATTAGGGTACGTGTTAGGGTTAGGGTAGGGGTTAGGGTTAGGGTACGCGTTAGGGTTAGGGTAGTTATTAAACCTATCGCACTCTCTAGACACCCCTTAGCATGTAAAGGAATATTATTTGGGGTTCAGCCATAGAGAAGAGTTTAGACACTAGGATAAGATAAGGAACACACCCATTATAAAGAAATCACGTTAGGATTCTCTTTTTAAGCTGTTCCTTAAAACACTAGTGCTTAGGAAATCTATTGGAGGCAAAAGCAGTCAGGGGTAGTCTAGGGTTAGGGTTAGGCTTCGGGTTAGGGTTAGGGTAGGGCTTAGGGTACGGGTTCGAGGAGGGGTTCGGGTATGGCGTAGGGTATGGGTTAGGGTTAGGGTTCGCGTTAGTGTTAGGGTTAGGGCTCGGTTTAGGGTACGGGTTAGGATTAGGGTACGTGTTAGGGTTACGGTAGGGGTTAGGGTTAGGGTACGCGTTAGGGTTAGGGTAGTTATTAAACCTATCCCACCCTCTAGATACCCCTTAGCACGTAAAGGAATATTATTTGGGGGTCCAGCCATGGAGAAGAGTTTAGACACTAGGATAAGATAAGGAACACACCCATTATAAAGAAATCACATTAGGATTCTCTTTTTAAGCTGTTCCTTAAAACACTAGTGCTTAGGAAATCTATTGGAGGCAGAAGCAATCAAGGGTATTCTAGGGTTAGGGTTAGGCTTAGGTTTAGGCTTAGGGTACGGCTGAGGGTACGGGTTCGAGGAGGGGTTCGGGTACGGCGTAGGGTATGGGTTAGGGTTAGGGTTAGGGTTAGTGTTAGGGTTAGGGCTCGGTTTAGGGTACGGGTTAGGATTAGGGTACGTGTTAGGGTTAGGGTAGGGGTTAGGGTTAGGGTACGCGTTAGGGTTAGGGTAGTTATTAAACCTATCCCACTCTCTAGGTACCCCTTAGGATGCAAAGGAATATTATTTGGGGTTCCAGCCATGGAGAAGAGTTTAGACACTAGGATAAGATAAGGAACACACCCATTATAAAGAAATCACATTAGGATTTTCTTTTTAAGCTGTTCCTTAAAACACTAGTGCTTAGGAAATCTATTGGAGGCAGAAGCAGTCAAGGGTAGCCTAGGGTTAGGGTTAGGCTTAGGGTTAGGGTTAGGGTACGGCTTAGGGTTCGGGTTCGGGGAGGGGTTCGGGTACGGCGTAGGGTATAGGTTAGGGTTAGGGTTCGGGTTAGTGTTAGGGTTAGGGCTCGGTTTAGGGTACGGGTTAGGATTAGGGTACGTGTTAGGGTTAGGGTAGGGGTTAGGGTTAGGGTACGCGTTAGGGTTAGGGTAGTTATTAAACCTATCCCACTCTCTAGATACCCCTTAGCACGTAAAGGAATATTATTTGGGGGTCCAGCCATGGAGAAGAGTTTAGACACTAGGATAAGATAAGAAACACACCCATTATAAAGAAATCACATTAGGATTCTCTTTTTAAGCTGTTCCTTAAAACACTAGTGCTTCGGAAATCTATTGGAGGCAGAAGCAGTCAAGGGTAGCCTAGGGTTAGTGTTAGGCTTAGGTTTAGGCTTAGGGTACGGCTGAGGGTACGGGTTCGGGGAGGGGTTCGGGTACGGCGTAGGGTATGGGTTAGGGTTAGGGTTCGGTTTAGTGTTAGGGTTAGGGCTCGGTTTAGGGTACGGGTTAGGATTAGGGTACGTGTTAGGGTTAGGGTAGGGGTTAGGGTTAGGGTACGCGTTAGGGTTAGGGTAGTTATTAAACCTATCCCACTCTCTAGATAGCCCTTAGCACGTAAAGGAATATTACCTGGGGGTCCAGCCATGGAGAAGAGTTTAGACACTAGGATAAGATAAGGAACACACCCATTATAAAGAAATCACGTTAGGATTCTCTTTTTAAGCTGGTCTTTAAAACACTAGTGCTTAGGAAATCTATTGGAGGCAGAAGCAGTGAAGGGTAGCCGAGGGTTAGGTTTAGGCTTAGGGTTAGGGTTAGGGTACGGCTTAGGGTACGGGTTCGGGGAGGGGTTTGGGTATGGCGTAGGGTATGGGTTAGTGTTAGGGTTAGGGTTAGTTTTAGGTTTAGGGCTCGTTTTAGGGTACGGGTTAGGATTAGGGTACGTGTTAGGGTTAGGGTAGGGGTTAGGGTTAGGGTACGCGTTAGGGTTAGGGTAGTTATTAAACCTATCGCACTCTCTAGACACCCCTTAGCATGTAAAGGAATATTATTTGGGGTTCAGCCATAGAGAAGAGTTTAGACACTAGGATAAGATAAGGAACACACCCATTATAAAGAAATCACGTTAGGATTCTCTTTTTAAGCTGTTCCTTAAAACACTAGTGCTTAGGAAATCTATTGGAGGCAAAAGCAGTCAGGGGTAGTCTAGGGTTAGGGTTAGGCTTCGGGTTAGGGTTAGGGTAGGGCTTAGGGTACGGGTTCGAGGAGGGGTTCGGGTATGGCGTAGGGTATGGGTTAGGGTTAGGGTTCGCGTTAGTGTTAGGGTTAGGGCTCGGTTTAGGGTACGGGTTAGGATTAGGGTACGTGTTAGGGTTACGGTAGGGGTTAGGGTTAGGGTACGCGTTAGGGTTAGGGTAGTTATTAAACCTATCCCACCCTCTAGATACCCCTTAGCACGTAAAGGAATATTATTTGGGGGTCCAGCCATGGAGAAGAGTTTAGACACTAGGATAAGATAAGGAACACACCCATTATAAAGAAATCAGATTAGGATTCTCTTTTTAAGCTGTTCCTTAAAACACTAGTGCTTAGGAAATCTATTGGAGGCAGAAGCAATCAAGGGTATTCTAGGGTTAGGGTTAGGCTTAGGTTTAGGCTTAGGGTACGGCTGAGGGTACGGGTTCGAGGAGGGGTTCGGGTACGGCGTAGGGTATGGGTTAGGGTTAGGGTTAGGGTTAGTGTTAGGGTTAGGGCTCGGTTTAGGGTACGGGTTAGGATTAGGGTACGTGTTAGGGTTAGGGTAGGGGTTAGGGTTAGGGTACGCGTTAGGGTTAGGGTAGTTATTAAACCTATCCCACTCTCTAGGTACCCCTTAGTATGCAAAGGAATATTATTTGGGGTTCCAGCCATGGAGAAGAGTTTAGACACTAGGATAAGATAAGGAACACACCCATTATAAAGAAATCACATTAGGACTCTCTTTTTAAGCTGTTCCTTAAAACACTAGTGCTTCGGAAATCTATTGGAGGCAGAAGCAGTCAAGAGTAGCCTAGGGTTAGTGTTAGGCTTAGGTTTAGGCTTAGGGTACGGCTGAGGGTACGGGTTCGGGGAGGGGTTCGGGTACGGCGTAGGGTATGGGTTAGGGTTAGGGTTCGGTTTAGTGTTAGGGTTAGGGCTCGGTTTAGGGTACGGGTTAGGATTAGGGTACGTGTTAGGGTTAGGGTAGGGGTTAGGGTTAGGGTACGCGTTAGGGTTAGGGTAGTTATTAAACCTATCCCACTCTCTAGATAGCCCTTAGCACGTAAAGGAATATTACCTGGGGGTCCAGCCATGGAGAAGAGTTTAGACACTAGGATAAGATAAGGAACACACCCATTATAAAGAAATCACGTTAGGATTCTCTTTTTAAGCTGGTCTTTAAAACACTAGTGCTTAGGAAATCTATTGGAGGCAGAAGCAGTGAAGGGTAGCCGAGGGTTAGGTTTAGGCTTAGGGTTAGGGATAGGGTACGGCTTAGGGTACGGGTTCGGGGAGGGGTTTGGGTATGGCGTAGGGTATGGGTTAGTGTTAGGGTTAGGGTTAGTTTTAGGTTTAGGGCTCGTTTTAGGGTACGGGTTAGGATTAGGGTACGTGTTAGGGTTATGGTAGGGGTTAGGGTTAGGGTACGCGTTAGGGTTAGGGTAGTTATTAAACCTATCCCACTCTCTAGATACCCCTTAGCACGTAAAGGAATATTATTTGGGGGTCCAGCCATGGAGAAGAGTTTAGACACTAGGACAATTAAGGAACACACCCATTATAAAGAAATCACATTAGGATTCTCTTTTTAAGTTGTTCCTTAAAACAATAGTGCTTAGGAAATCTATTGGAGGCAGAAGGAGTCAGGGGTAGCCTAGGGTTAGGGTTAGGCTTAGAGTTAGGGTTAGGGTACAGCTTAGGGTTCGGGTTCGAGGAGGGGTTCGGGTACGGCGTAGGGTATGGGTTAGGGTTAGGGTTAGGGTTAGTGTTAGGGTTAGGGCTCGGTTTAGGGTACGGGTTAGGATTAGGGTACGTGTTAGGGTTAGGGAAGGGGTTAGGAATAGGGTACGCGTTAGGGTTACGGTAGTTATTAAACCTATCCCACTCTCTAGATACCCCTTAGCACGTAAAGGAATATTATTTGGGGGTCCAGCCATGGAGAAGAGTTTAGACACTAGGATAGGATAAGGAACACACCCATTATAAAGAAATCACATTAGGATTCTCTTTTTAAGCTGTTCCTTAAAACACTAGTGCTTAGGAAATCTTTTGGAGGCAGAAGAAGTCAAGGGTAGCCTAGGGTTAGGCTTAGGGTTACGGTACGGCTTAGGGTACGGGTTCGGGGAGGGGTTTGGGTACGGCGTAGGGAATGGGTTAGGGTTAGGGTTAGGGTTAGTGTTAGGGTTAGGGCTCGGTTTAGGGTACGGGTTAGGATTAGGGTACGTGTTATGGTTAGGGTAGGGGTTAGGGTTAGGGTACGCGTTAGGGTTAGGGTAGTTATTAAACCTATCCCACTCTCTAGATACCCCTTAGCACGTAAAGGAATATTATTTGGGGGTCCAGCCATTGAGAAGAGTTTAGACAGTAGGATAAGTTAAGGAACACACCCATTATAAGGAAATCACATTAGGATTCTCTTTTTAAGCTGTTCCTTAAAACACTAGTGCTTAGGAAATCTATTGGAGGCAGAAGGCGTCAGGGGTAGCCTAGTGTTAGGGTTAGGCTTAGAGTTAGGGTTAGGGTACGGGTTCGAGGAGGGGTTCGGGTATGGCGTAGGGTATGGGTTAGGCTTAGGGTTAGATTTAGTGTTAGGGTTAGGGCTCCGTTTAGGGTACGGGTTAGGATTAGGGTACGTGTTAGGGTTAGGGTAGGGGTTAGGGTTAGGGTACGCGTTAGGGTTAGGGTAGTTATTAAACCTATCCCACTCTCTAGATACCCCTTAGCACGTAAAGGAATATTATTTGGGGGTCCAGCCATGGAGAAGAGTTTAGACACTAGTTTAAGATAAGGAACACACCCATTATAAATAAATCACATTAGGATTCTCTTTTTAAGCTGTTCCTTAAAACACTAGTGCTTAGGAAATCTATTGGAGGCAGAAGCAGTCAAGGGTAGCCTAGGGTTAGGGTTAGGCTTAGGGTTAGGGTTAGGGTACGGCTTAGGGTAAGGGTTCGGTGAGGGGTTCGGGTATGGCGTACGGTTGGGTTAGGGTTAGGGTTAGGGTTAGGGCTCGCTTTAGGGTACGGGTTAGGATTAGGGTATCTGTTAGGGTTAGGGTAGGGGTTAGGGTTAGGGTTAGGGTTAGGGTTAGGGTACGGCTTAGGGTTCGGGTTCGGAGAGGGGTTCGGATACGGCGTAGGGCATGGGTTAGGGTTAGTGTTTGGCTTAGTGTTACGGTTAGGGCTCGGTTTAGGGTACGGGTTAGGATTAGGGTACGTGTTAGGGTTAGGGTAGGGGTTAGGGTTAGGGTACGCGTTAGGGTTAGGGTAGTTATTAAACCTATCCCACTCTCTAGATACCCCTTAGCACGTAAAGGAATATTATTTAGGGGTCCATCCATGGAGAAGAGTTTAGACACTAGGATAAGATAAGGAACACACCCATTATAAAGAAATCACGTTAGGATTCTCTTTTTAAGCTGTTCATTAAAACACTAGTGCTTAGGAAATCTATTGGAGGCAGAAGCACTCAAGGGTAGCCTAGGGTTAGGGTTACGCTTAGGTTTAGGTTTAGGGTACGGCTTAGGGTACGGGTTCGGGGAGGGGTTCGGGTACGGCATAGGGTATAGGTTAGGGATAGGGTTAGGGTTAGTGTTAGGGTTAGGGCTCGGTTTAGGGTACGGGTTAGGATTAGGGTACGTGTTAGGTTTAGGGTAGGGGTTAGGGTTAGGCTTAGGGTTAGGGTTAGGGTACGGCTTAGGGTACGGGTTCGAGGAGGGGTTCGGGTATGGCGTACGGTTGGGTTAGGGTTAGGGTTAGGGTTAGGGCTCGCTTTAGGGTTAGGGTTAGGGTTAGGGTACGGCTTATGGTACGGGTTCGGGGAGGGGTTCGGGTACGGCGCAGGGTATGGGTTAGGGTTAGGGTTCGGGTTAGTGTTAGGGTTAGGGCTCGGTTTAGGGTACGGGTTAGGATTAGGGTACGTGTTAGGGGTAGGGTAGGGGTTAGGGTTAGGGTACGCGTTAGGGTTAGGGTAGTTATTAAACCTATCCCACTCTCTAGGTACCCCTTAGTATGCAAAGGAATATTATTTGGGGGTCCAGCCATGGAGAAGAGTTTAGACACTAGGATAAGATAAGGAACACACCCATTATAAAGAAATCACATTAGGATTCTCTTTTTAAGCTGTTCCTTAAAACACTAGTGCTTAGGAAATCTATTGGAGGCAGAAGCAGTCAGGGGTAGCCTAGGGTTAGGGTTAGGCTTAGGGTTAGGGTTAGGGTACGGCTTAGGGTACGGGTTCGAGGAGGGGTTCGGGTATGGCGTAGGGTATGGGTTAGGGTTAGGGTTATGGTTAGTGTTAGGGTTAGGGCTCGGTTTACGTTATGGGTTAGGATTATGGTACGTGTTAGGGTTAGGGTAGGGGTTAGGGTTAGGGTACGCGTTAGGGTTAGGGTAGTTAAAAAACCTATCCCACTCTCTAGATACCCCTTAGCACGTAAAGGAATATTATTTGGGTGTCCAGCCATGGAGAAGTGTTTAGACACTAGGAAAAGATTAGGAACACACCCATTATAAAGAAATCACATTAGGATTCTCTTTTTAAGCTGTTCCTTAAAACACTAGTGCTTAGAAAATCTATTGGAGGCAAAAGCAGTCAAGGGTGGGTTAGGGTTAGGCTTAGGGTTAGGGTTAGGGTTAGGGTACGGCTTAGGATACGGGTTCGGGGAGGGGTTTGGGTACGGCGTAGGGTATGGGTTAGTGTTAGGGTAATGGTTAGTGTTAGGGTTAGGGCTCGGTTTAGGGTACGGGTTAGGATTAGGGTACGTGTTAGGGTTAGGGTAGGGGTTAGGGTTAGGGTACGCGTTAGGGTTAGGGTAGTTATTAAACCTATCCCACTCTCTAGACACCTCTTAGCATGTAAAGGAATATTATTTGGGGGTCCAGCCATAGAGAAGAGTTTAGACACTAGGATAAGATAAGGAACACACCCATTATAAAGAAATCACGTTAGGATTCTCTTTTTAAGCTGTTCCTTAAAACACTAGTGCTTAGGAAATCTATTGGAGGCAAAAGCAGTCAGGGGTAGCCTAGGGTTAGGGTTAGACTTAGGGTTAGGGTTAGGGTAGGGATTAGGGTACGGGTTCGAGGAGGGGTTCGGGTATAGCGTACGGTATGGGTTAGGGTTAGGGTTCGGGTTAGTGTTAGGGTTAGGGCTCGGTTTAGGGTACGGGTTAGGATTAGGGTACGTGTTAGGGGTAGGGTAGGGGTTAGGGTTAGGGTACGCGTTAGGGTTAGGGTAGTTAATAAACCTATCCCACTCTCTAGATATCTCTTAGCACGTAAAGGAATATTATTTGGGGGTCCAGCAATGGAAAAGAGTTTAGACACTAGGATAAGATAAGGAACACACCCATTATAAAGAAATCACATTAGGATTCTCTTTTTAAGCTGTTCCTTAAAACACTAGTGCTTAGGAAATCTATTGGAGGCAGAAGCAGTCAAGGGTAGCCTAGGGTTAGGGTTAGGCTTAGGTTTAGGCTTAGGGTACAGCTGAGGGTACGGGTTCGGTGACGGGTTCGGGTATGGCGTAGGGTATGGGTTAGGGTTAGGGTTAGGGTTAGTGTTAGGGTTAGGGCTCGGTTTAGGGTACGGGTTAGGATTAGGGTACTTGTTAGGGTTAGGGTAGGGGTTAGGGTTAGGGTACGCGTTAGGGTTAGGGTAGTTATTAAACCTCTCCCACTCTCTAGGTACCCCTTAGTATGCAAAGGAATATTATTTGGGGGTCCAGCCATGGACAAGAGTTTAGACACTAGGATAAGATAAGGAACACATCCATTATAAAGAAATCACATTAGGATTCTCTTTTTAAGCTGTTCCTTAAAACACTAGTGCTTAGGAAATGTATTGGAGGCAGAAGCAGTCAGGGGTAGCCTAGGGTTAGGGTTAGGCTTAAGGTTAGGGTTAGGGTACGGCTTAGGGTACGGGTTCGAGGAGGGGTTCGGGTATGGCGTAGGGTATGGGTTAGGGTTAGGGTTATGGTTAGTGTTAGGGTTAGGGCTCGGTTTAGGGTACGGGTTAGGATTAGGGTACGTGTTAGGGTTAGGGTAGGGGTTAGGGTTAGGGTACGCGTTAGGGTTAGGGTAGTTAAAAAACCTATCCCACTCTCTAGATACCCCTTAGCACGTAAAGGAATATTATTTGGGGGTCCAGCCATGCAGAAGTGTTTAGACACTAAGAAAAGATTAGGAACACACCCATTATAAAGAAATCACATTAGGATTCTCTTTTTAAGCTGTTCCTTAAAACACTAGTGCTTAGAAAATCTATTGGACGCAGAAGCAGTCAAGGGTAGCCCAGGGTTAAGTTACGGCTTAGGGTACGGGTTCCGGGACGGGTTCGGGTTCGGCGTAGGGTATGGGTTAGGGTTAGGGTTAGTGTTAGGGTTAGGGCTCGGTTTAGGGTACGGGTTAGGATTAGGGTACGTGTTAGGGTTAGGGTAGGGGTTAGGGTTAGGGTACGCGTTAGGGTTAGGGTAGTTATTAAACCTATCCCACTCTCTAGATAGCCCTTAGCACGTAAAGGAATATTACCTGGGGGTCCAGCCATGGAGAAGAGTTTAGACACTAGGATAAGATAAGGAACACACCCATTATAAAGAAATCACGTTAGGATTCTCTTTTTAAGCTGGTCTTTAAAACACTAGTGCTTAGGAAATCTATTGGAGGCAGAAGCAGTGAAGGGTAGCCGAGGGTTAGGTTTAGGCTTAGGGTTAGGGATAGGGTACGGCTTAGGGTACGGGTTCGGGGAGGGGTTTGGGTATGGCGTAGGGTATGGGTTAGTGTTAGGGTTAGGGTTAGTTTTAGGTTTAGGGCTCGTTTTAGGGTACGGGTTAGGATTAGGGTACGTGTTAGGGTTAGGGTAGGGGTTAGGGTTAGGGTACGCGTTAGGGTTAGGGTAGTTATTAAACCTATCCCACTCTCTAGATACCCCTTAGCACGTAAAGGAATATTATTTGGGGGTCCAGCCATGGAGAAGAGTTTAGACACTAGGACAATTAAGGAACACACCCATTATAAAGAAATCACATTAGGATTCTCTTTTTAAGTTGTTCCTTAAAACAATAGTGCTTAGGAAATCTATTGGAGGCAGAAGGAGTCAGGGGTAGCCTAGGGTTAGGGTTAGGCTTAGAGTTAGGGTTAGGGTACAGCTTAGGGTTCGGGTTCGAGGAGGGGTTCGGGTACGGCGTAGGGTATGGGTTAGGGTTAGGGTTAGGGTTAGTGTTAGGGTTGGGGCTCGGTTTAGGGTACGGGTTAGGATTAGGGTACGTGTTAGGGTTAGGGAAGGGGTTAGGAATAGGGTACGCGTTAGGGTTACGGTAGTTATTAAACCTATCCCACTCTCTAGATACCCCTTAGCACGTAAAGGAATATTATTTGGGGGTCCAGCCATGGAGGAGAGTTTAGACACTAGGATAGGATAAGGAACACACCCATTATAAAGAAATCACATTAGGATTCTCTTTTTAAGCTGTTCCTTAAAACACTAGTGCTTAGGAAATCTTTTGGAGGCAGAAGAAGTCAAGGGTAGCCTAGGGTTAGGCTTAGGGTTACGGTACGGCTTAGGGTACGGGTTCGGGGAGGGGTTTGGGTACGGCGTAGGGAATGGGTTAGGGTTAGGGTTAGGGTTAGTGTTAGGATTAGGGCTCGGTTTAGGGTACGGGTTAGGATTAGGGTACGTGTTATGGTTAGGGTAGGGGTTAGGGTTAGGGTACGCGTTAGGGTTAGGGTAGTTATTAAACCTATCCCACTCTCTAGATACCCCTTAGCACGTAAAGGAATATTATTTGGGGGTCCAGCCATTGAGAAGAGTTTAGACAGTAGGATAAGTTAAGGAACACACCCATTATAAGGAAATCACATTAGGATTCTCTTTTTAAGCTGTTCCTTAAAACACTAGTGCTTAGGAAATCTATTGGAGGCAGAAGGCGTCAGGGGTAGCCTAGTGTTAGGGTTAGGCTTAGAGTTAGGGTTAGGGTACGGGTTCGAGGAGGGGTTCGGGTATGGCGTAGGGTATGGGTTAGGCTTAGGGTTAGATTTAGTGTTAGGGTTAGGGCTCCGTTTAGGGTACGGGTTAGGATTAGGGTACGTGTTAGGGTTAGGGTAGGGGTTAGGGTTAGGGTACGCGTTAGGGTTAGGGTAGTTATTAAACCTATCCCACTCTCTAGATACCCCTTAGCACGTAAAGGAATATTATTTGGGGGTCCAGCCATGGAGAAGAGTTTAGACACTAGTTTAAGATAAGGAACACACCCATTATAAATAAATCACATTAGGATTCTCTTTTTAAGCTGTTCCTTAAAACACTAGTGCTTAGGAAATCTATTGGAGGCAGAAGCAGTCAAGGGTAGCCTAGGGTTAGGGTTAGGCTTAGGGTTAGGGTTAGGGTACGGCTTAGGGTAAGGGTTCGGTGAGGGGTTCGGGTATGGCGTACGGTTGGGTTAGGGTTAGGGTTAGGGTTAGGGCTCGCTTTAGGGTACGGGTTAGGATTAGGGTATCTGTTAGGGTTAGGGTAGGGGTTAGGGTTAGGGTTAGGGTTAGGGTTAGGGTACGGCTTAGGGTTCGGGTTCGGAGAGGGGTTCGGATACGGCGTAGGGCATGGGTTAGGGTTAGTGTTTGGCTTAGTGTTAGGGTTAGGGCTCGGTTTAGGGTACGGGTTAGGATTAGGGTACGTGTTAGGGTTAGGGTAGGGGTTAGGGTTAGGGTACGCGTTAGGGTTAGGGTAGTTATTAAACCTATCCCACTCTCTAGATACCCCTTAGCACGTAAAGGAATATTATTTAGGGGTCCATCCATGGAGAAGAGTTTAGACACTAGGATAAGATAAGGAACACACCCATTATAAAGAAATCACGTTAGGATTCTCTTTTTAAGCTGTTCATTAAAACACTAGTGCTTAGGAAATCTATTGGAGGCAGAAGCACTCAAGGGTAGCCTAGGGTTAGGGTTACGCTTAGGTTTAGGTTTAGGGTACGGCTTAGGGTACGGGTTCGGGGAGGGGTTCGGGTACGGCATAGGGTATAGGTTAGGGATAGGGTTAGGGTTAGTGTTAGGGTTAGGGCTCGGTTTAGGGTACGGGTTAGGATTAGGGTACGTGTTAGGTTTAGGGTAGGGGTTAGGGTTAGGCTTAGGGTTAGGGTTAGGGTACGGCTTAGGGTACGGGTTCGAGGAGGGGTTCGGGTATGGCGTACGGTTGGGTTAGGGTTAGGGTTAGGGTTAGGGCTCGCTTTAGGGTTAGGGTTAGGGTTAGGGTACGGCTTATGGTACGGGTTCGGGGAGGGGTTCGGGTACGGCGCAGGGTATGGGTTAGGGTTAGGGTTCGGGTTAGTGTTAGGGTTAGGGCTCGGTTTAGGGTACGGGTTAGGATTAGGGTACGTGTTAGGGGTACGGTAGGGGTTAGGGTTAGGGTACGCGTTAGGGTTAGGGTAGTTATTAAACCTATCCCACTCTCTAGGTACCCCTTAGTATGCAAAGGAATATTATTTGGGGGTCCAGCCATGGAGAAGAGTTTAGACACTAGGATAAGATAAGGAACACACCCATTATAAAGAAATCACATTAGGATTCTCTTTTTAAGCTGTTCCTTAAAACACTAGTGCTTAGGAAATCTATTGGAGGCAGAAGCAGTCAGGGGTAGCCTAGGGTTAGGGTTAGGCTTAGGGTTAGGGTTAGGGTACGGCTTAGGGTACGGGTTCGAGGAGGGGTTCGGGTATGGCGTAGGGTATGGGTTAGGGTTAGGGTTATGGTTAGTGTTAGGGTTAGGGCTCGGTTTACGTTATGGGTTAGGATTATGGTACGTGTTAGGGTTAGGGTAGGGGTTAGGGTTAGGGTACGCGTTAGGGTTAGGGTAGTTAAAAAACCTATCCCACTCTCTAGATACCCCTTAGCACGTAAAGGAATATTATTTGGGTGTCCAGCCATGGAGAAGTGTTTAGACACTAGGAAAAGATTAGGAACACACCCATTATAAAGAAATCACATTAGGATTCTCTTTTTAAGCTGTTCCTTAAAACACTAGTGCTTAGAAAATCTATTGGAGGCAAAAGCAGTCAAGGGTGGGTTAGGGTTAGGCTTAGGGTTAGGGTTAGGGTTAGGGTACGGCTTAGGATACGGGTTCGGGGAGGGGTTTGGGTACGGCGTAGGGTATGGGTTAGTGTTAGGGTAATGGTTAGTGTTAGGGTTAGGGCTCGGTTTAGGGTACGGGTTAGGATTAGGGTACGTGTTAGGGTTAGGGTAGGGGTTAGGGTTAGGGTACGCGTTAGGGTTAGGGTAGTTATTAAACCTATCCCACTCTCTAGACACCTCTTAGCATGTAAAGGAATATTATTTGGGGGTCCAGCCATAGAGAAGAGTTTAGACACTAGGATAAGATAAGGAACACACCCATTATAAAGAAATCACGTTAGGATTCTCTTTTTAAGCTGTTCCTTAAAACACTAGTGCTTAGGAAATCTATTGGAGGCAAAAGCAGTCAGGGGTAGCCTAGGGTTAGGGTTAGACTTAGGGTTAGGGTTAGGGTAGGGATTAGGGTACGGGTTCGAGGAGGGGTTCGGGTATGGCGTACGGTATGGGTTAGGGTTAGGGTTCGGGTTAGTGTTAGGGTTAGGGCTCGGTTTAGGGTACGGGTTAGGATTAGGGTACGTGTTAGGTTTAGGGTAGGGGTTAGGGTTAGGGTTCGTGTTAGGGTTAGGGTAGTTATTAAACCTATCCCACTCTCTAGACACCCCTTAGCACGTAAAGGAATATTATTTGGGGGTCCAGCCATGGAGAAGAGTTTAGACACTAGGATAAGATAAGGAACACACCCATTATAAAGAAATCACGTTAGGATTCTCTTTTTAAGCTGTTCCTTAAAACACTAGTGCTTAGAAAATCTATTGGTGGCAGAAGCAGTCAAGGGTAGTCTCGGGTTAGGGTTAGGCTTAGGGTTAGGGTTAGGGTATGGCTTAGCGTACGGGTTCGGGGAGGGGTTCGGGTACGGCGTAGGGTATGGGTTAGGGTTAGGGTTCGGGTTAGTGTTAGGGTTAGGGCTCGGTTTAGGTTACGGGTTAGGATTAGGGTACGTGTTAGTGGTAGGGTAGGGGTTAGGGTTAGGGTACGCGTTAGGGTTAGGGTAGTTAATAAACCTATCCCACTCTCTAGATATCTCTTAGCACGTAAAGGAATATTATTTGGGGGTCCAGCAATGGAAAAGAGTTTAGACACTAGGATAAGATAAGGAACACACCCATTATAAAGAAATCACATTAGGATTCTCTTTTTAAGCTGTTCCTTAAAACACTAGTGCTTAGGAAATCTATTGGAGGCAGAAGCAGTCAAGGGTAGCCTAGGGTTAGGGTTAGGCTTAGGTTTAGGCTTAGGGTACAGCTGAGGGTACGGGTTCGGTGACGGGTTTGGGTATGGCGTAGGGTATGGGTTAGGGTTAGGGTTAGGGTTAGTGTTAGGGTTAGGGCTCGGTTTAGGGTACGGGTTAGGATTAGGGTACTTGTTAGGGTTAGGGTAGGGGTTAGGGTTAGGGTACGCGTTAGGGTTAGGGTAGTTATTAAACCTCTCCCACTCTCTAGGTACCCCTTAGTATGCAAAGGAATATTATTTGGGGGTCCAGCCATGGAGAAGAGTTTAGACACTAGGATAAGATAAGGAACACGTCCATTATAAAGAAATCACATTAGGATTCTCTTTTTAAGCTGTTCCTTAAAACACTAGTGCTTAGGAAATGTATTGGAGGCAGAAGCAGTCAGGGGTAGCCTAGGGTTAGGGTTAGGCTTAGGGTTAGGGTTAGGGTACGGCTTAGGGTACGGGTTCGAGGAGGGGTTCGGGTATGGCGTAGGGTATGGGTTAGGGTTAGGGTTATGGTTAGTGTTAGGGTTAGGGCTCGGTTTAGGGTACGGGTTAGGATTAGGGTACGTGTTAGGGTTAGGGTAGGGGTTAGGGTTAGGGTACGCGTTAGGGTTAGGGTAGTTAAAAAACCTATCCCACTCTCTAGATACCCCTTAGCACGTAAAGGAATATTATTTGGGGGTCCAGCCATGCAGAAGTGTTTAGACACTAAGAAAAGATTAGGAACACACCCATTATAAAGAAATCACATTAGGATTCTCTTTTTAAGCTGTTCCTTAAAACACTAGTGCTTAGAAAATCTATTGGACGCAGAAGCAGTCAAGGGTAGCCTAGGGTTAAGTTACGGCTTAGGGTACGGGTTCCGGGACGGGTTCGGGTTCGGCGTAGGGTATGGGTTAGGGTTAGGGTTAGTGTTAGGGTTAGGGCTCGGTTTAGGGTACGGGTTAGGATTAGGGTACGTGTTAGGGTTAGGGTAGGGGTTAGGGTTAGGGTACGCGTTAGGGTTAGGGTAGTTAATAAACCTATCCCACTCTCTAGATACCCCTTAGCACGTAAAGGAATATTATTTGGGGGTCCAGCCATGGAGAAGAGTTTAGACACTAGGATAAGATAAGGAACACACCCATTATAAAGAAATCACGTTAGGATTCTCTTTTTATGCTGGTCTTTAAAACACTAGTGCTTAGGAAATCTATTGGAGGCAGAAGCAGTCAAGGGTAGCCTAGGGTTAGGGTTAGGCTTAGGGTTAGGGTTAGGGTAAGGCTTAGGGTACGGGTTCGGGGAGGGGTTAGGGTTAGGGTTAGGGTTAGGGCTAGCGTACGGCTTAGGGTACGGGTTCGAGGAGGGGTTCGGGTATGGCGTAGGGTATGGGTTAAGGTTAGGGTTATGGTTAGTGTTAGGGTTAGGGTTCGGTTTAGGGTACGGGTTAGGATTAGGGTACGTGTTAGGGTTAGGGTAGGGGTTAGGGTTAGGGTACGCGTTAGTGTTAGCGTAGTTATTTAACCTATCCCACTCTCTAGATACCGCTTAGTACGTAAAGGAATATTATTTGGGGG
Organism: Balaenoptera borealis; assembly: GCF_965194805.1. Taxonomy (NCBI): domain Eukaryota; kingdom Metazoa; phylum Chordata; class Mammalia; order Artiodactyla; family Balaenopteridae; genus Balaenoptera; species Balaenoptera borealis. The sequence goes on along the minus strand of NW_028123501.1, from coordinate 278,854 downwards.
TCCAGCCATGGAGAAGAGTTTAGACACTAGGATAAGATAAGGAACACACCCATTATAAAGAAATCACGTTAGGATTGTCTTTTTAAGCTGTTCCTTAAAACACTAGTGCTTCGGAAATCTATTGGAGGCAGAAGCAGTCAAGGGTAGCCTAGGGTTAGTGTTAGGCTTAGGTTTAGGCTTACGGTACGGCTGAGGGTACGGGTTCGGGGAGGGATTCGGGTACGGCGTAGGGTATGGGTTAGGGTTAGGGTTCGGTTTAGTGTTAGGGTTAGGGCTCGGTTTAGGGTACGGATTAGGATTAGGGTACGTGTTAGGGTTAGGGTAGGGGTTAGGGTTAGGGTACGCGTTAGGGTTAGGGTAGTTATTAAACCTATCCCACTCTCTAGATAGCCCTTAGCACGTAAAGGAATATTACCTGGGTGTCCAGCCATGGAGAAGAGTTTAGACACTAGGATAAGATAAGGAACACACCCATTATAAAGAAATCACGTTAGGATTCTCTTTTTAAGCTGGTCTTTAAAACACTAGTGCTTAGGAAATCTATTGGAGGCAGAAGCAGTGAAGGGTAGCCGAGGGTTAGGTTTAGGCTTAGGGTTAGGGTTAGGGTACGGTTTAGGGTACGGGTTTGGGGAGGGGTTTGGGTACGGCGTAGGGTATGGGTTAGTGTTAGGGTTAGGGTTAGTTTTAGGTTTAGGGCTCGTTTTAGGGTACGGGTTAGGATTAGGGTACGTGTTAGGGTTAGGGTAGGGGTTAGGGTTAGGGTACGCGTTAGGGTTAGGGTAGTTATTAAACGTATCGCACTCTGTAGACACCCCTTAGCATGTAAAGGAATATTATTTGGGGTTCAGCCATAGAGAAGAGTTTAGACACTAGGATAAGATAAGGAACACACCCATTATAAAGAAATCACGTTAGGATTCTCTTTTTAAGCTGTTCCTTAAAACACTAGTGCTTAGGAAATCTATTGGAGGCAAAAGCACTCAGGGGTAGTCTAGGGTTAGGGTTAGGCTTCGGGTTAGGGTTAGGGTAGGGCTTAGGGTACGGGTTCGAGGAGGGGTTCGGGTATGGCGTAGGGTATGGGTTAGGGTTAGGGTTCGCCTTAGTGTTAGGGTTAGGGCTCGGTTTAGGGTACGGGTTAGGATTAGGGTACGTGTTAGGGTTAGGGTAGGGGTTAGGGTTAGGGTACGCGCTAGGGTTAGGGTAGTTATTAAACCTATGTCACTCTCTAGATAGCCCTTAGCACGTAAAGGAATATTACCTGGGGGTCCAGCCATGGAGAAGAGTTTAGACACTAGGATAAGATAAGGAACACACCCATTATAAAGAAATCACATTAGGATTCTCTTTTTAAGCTGGTCTTTAAAACACTAGTGCTTAGGAAATCTATTGGAGGCAGAAGCAGTGAAGGGTAGCCGAGGGTTAGGTTTAGGCTTAGGGTTAGGGTTAGGGTACGGCTTAGGGTACGGGTTCGGGGAGGGGTTTGGGTACGGCGTAGGGTATGGGTTAGTGTTAGGGTTAGGGTTAGTTTTAGGTTTAGGGCTCGGTTTAGGGTACGGGTTAGGATTAGGGTACGTGTTAGGGTTAGGGTAGGGGTTAGGGTTAGGGTACGCGCTAGGGTTAGGGTAGTTATTAAACCTATGTCACTCTCTACATACCCCTTAGCACGTAAAGGAATATTATTTGGGGGTCCAGCCATGGAGAAGAGTTTAGACACTAGGATAAGATAAGAAACACACCCATTATAAAGAAATCACATTAGGATTCTCTTTTTAAGCTGTTCCTTAAAACACTAGTGCTTCGGAAATCTATTGGAGGCAGAAGCAGTCAAGGGTAGCCTAGGGTTAGTGTTAGGCTTAGGTTTAGGCTTAGGGTTCGGCTGAGGGTACGGGTTCGGGGAGGGGTTCGGGTACGGCGTAGGGTATGGGTTAGGGTTAGGGTTCGGTTTAGTGTTAGGGTTAGGGCTCGGTTTAGGGTACGGGTTAGGATTAGGGTACGTGTTAGGGTTAGGGTAGGGGTTAGGGTTAGGGTACGCGTTAGGGTTAGGGTAGTTATTAAACCTATCCCACTCTCTAGATAGCCCTTAGCACGTAAAGGAATATTACCTGGGGGTCCAGCCATGGAGAAGAGTTTAGACACTAGGATAAGATAAGGAACACACCCATTATAAAGAAATCACGTTAGGATTCTCTTTTTAAGCTGGTCTTTAAAACACTAGTGCTTAGGAAATCTATTGGAGGCAGAAGCAGTGAAGGGTAGCCGAGGGTTAGGTTTAGGCTTAGGGTTAGGGTTAGGGTACGGCTTAGGGTACGGGTTCGGGGAGGGGTTTGGGTATGGCGTAGGGTATGGGTTAGTGTTAGGGTTAGGGTTAGTTTTAGGGTTAGGGCTCGTTTTAGGGTACGGGTTAGGATTAGGGTACGTGTCAGGGTTAGGGTAGGGGTTAGGGTTAGGGTACGCGTTAGGGTTAGGTTAGTTATTAAACCTATCGCACTCTCTAGACACCCCTTAGCATGTAAAGGAATATTATTTGGGGTTCAGCCATATCGAAGAGTTTAGACACTAGGATAAGATAAGGAACACACCCATTATAAAGAAATCACGTTAGGATTCTCTTTTTAAGCTGTTCCTTAAAACACTAGTGCTTAGGAAATCTATTGGAGGGAAAAGCAGTCAGGGGTAGTCTAGGGTTAGGGTTAGGCTTCGGGTTAGGGTTAGGGTAGGGCTTAGGGTACGGGTTCGAGGAGGGGTTCGGGTATGGCGTAGGGTATGGGTTAGGGTTAGGGTTCGCGTTAGTGTTAGGGTTAGGGCTCGGTTTAGGGTACGGGTTAGGATTAGGGTACGTGTTAGGGTTACGGTAGGGGTTAGGGTTAGGGTACGCGTTAGGGTTAGGGTAGTTATTAAACCTATCCCACCCTCTAGATACCCCTTAGCACGTAAAGGAATATTATTTGGGGGTCCAGCCATGGAGAAGAGTTTAGACACTAGGATAAGATAAGGAACACACCCATTATAAAGAAATCACATTAGGATTCTCTTTTTAAGCTGTTCCTTAAAACACTAGTGCTTAGGAAATCTATTGGAGGCAGAAGCAATCAAGGGTATTCTAGGGTTAGGGTTAGGCTTAGGTTTAGGCTTAGGGTACGGCTGAGGGTACGGGTTCGGGGAGGGGTTCGGGTACGGCGTAGGGTATGGGTTAGGGTTAGGGTTCGGTTTAGTGTTAGGGTTAGGGCTCGGTTTAGGGTACGGGTTAGGATTAGGGTACGTGTTAGGGTTAGGGTAGGGGTTAGGGTTAGGGTACGCGTTAGGGTTAGGGTAGTTATTAAACCTATCCCACTCTCTAGGTACCCCTTAGTATGCAAAGGAATATTATTTGGGGTTCCAGCCATGGAGAAGAGTTTAGACACTAGGATAAGATAAGGAACACACCCATTATAAAGAAATCACATTAGGATTCTCTTTTTAAGCTGTTCCTTAAAACACTAGTGCTTAGGAAATCTATTGGAGGCAGAAGCAGTCAAGGGTAGCCTAGGGTTAGGGTTAGGCTTAGGGTTAGGGTTAGGGTACGGCTTAGGGTTCGGGTTCGGGGAGGGGTTCGGGTACGGCGTAGGGTATAGGTTAGGGTTAGGGTTCGGGTTAGTGTTAGGGTTAGGGCTCGGTTTAGGGTACGGGTTAGGATTAGGGTACGTGTTAGGGTTAGGGTAGGGGTTAGGGTTAGGGTACGCGCTAGGGTTAGGGTAGTTATTAAACCTATGTCACTCTCTAGATACCCCTTAGCACGTAAAGGAATATTATTTGGGGGTCCAGCCATGGAGAAGAGTTTAGACACTAGGATAAGATAAGAAACACACCCATTATAAAGAAATCACATTAGGATTCTCTTTTTAAGCTGTTCCTTAAAACACTAGTGCTTCGGAAATCTATTGGAGGCAGAAGCAGTCAAGGGTAGCCTAGGGTTAGTGTTAGGCTTAGGTTTAGGCTTAGGGTACGGCTGAGGGTACGGGTTCGGGGAGGGGTTCGGGTACGGCGTAGGGTATGGGTTAGGGTTAGGGTTCGGTTTAGTGTTAGGGTTAGGGCTCGGTTTAGGGTACGGGTTAGGATTAGGGTACGTGTTAGGGTTAGGGTAGGGGTTAGGGTTAGGGTACGCGTTAGGGTTAAGGTAGTTATTAAACCTATCCCACTCTCTAGATAGCCCTTAGCACGTAAAGGAATATTACCTGGGGGTCCAGCCATGGAGAAGAGTTTAGACACTAGGATAAGATAAGGAACACACCCATTATAAAGAAATCACGTTAGGATTCTCTTTTTAAGCTGGTCTTTAAAACACTAGTGCTTAGGAAATCTATTGGAGGCAGAAGCAGTGAAGGGTAGCCGAGGGTTAGGTTTAGGCTTAGGGTTAGGGTTAGGGTACGGCTTAGGGTACGGGTTCGGGGAGGGGTTTGGGTATGGCGTAGGGTATGGGTTAGTGTTAGGGTTAGGGTTAGTTTTAGGTTTAGGGCTCGTTTTAGGGTACGGGTTAGGATTAGGGTACGTGTCAGGGTTAGGGTAGGGGTTAGGGTTAGGGTACGCGTTAGGGTTAGGTTAGTTATTAAACCTATCGCACTCTCTAGACACCCCTTAGCATGTAAAGGAATATTATTTGGGGTTCAGCCATAGAGAAGAGTTTAGACACTAGGATAAGATAAGGAACACACCCATTATAAAGAAATCACGTTAGGATTCTCTTTTTAAGCTGTTCCTTAAAACACTAGTGCTTAGGAAATCTATTGGAGGCAAAAGCAGTCAGGGGTAGTCTAGGGTTAGGGTTAGGCTTCGGGTTAGGGTTAGGGTAGGGCTTAGGGTACGGGTTCGAGGAGGGGTTCGGGTATGGCGTAGGGTATGGGTTAGGGTTAGGGTTCGCGTTAGTGTTAGGGTTAGGGCTCGGTTTAGGGTACGGGTTAGGATTAGGGTACGTGTTAGGGTTACGGTAGGGGTTAGGGTTAGGGTACGCGTTAGGGTTAGGGTAGTTATTAAACCTATCCCACCCTCTAGATACCCCTTAGCACGTAAAGGAATATTATTTGGGGGTCCAGCCATGGAGAAGAGTTTAGACACTAGGATAAGATAAGGAACACACCCATTATAAAGAAATCACGTTAGGATTCTCTTTTTAAGCTGGTCTTTAAAACACTAGTGCTTAGGAAATCTATTGGAGGCAGAAGCAGTGAAGGGTAGCCGAGGGTTAGGTTTAGGCTTAGGGTTAGGGTTAGGGTACGGCTTAGGGTACGGGTTCGGGGTGGGGTTTGGGTATGGCGTAGGGTATGGGTTAGTGTTAGGGTTAGGGTTAGTTTTAGGTTTAGGGCTCGTTTTAGGGTACGGGTTAGGATTAGGGTACGTGTCAGGGTTAGGGTAGGGGTTAGGGTTAGGGTACGCGTTAGGGTTAGGTTAGTTATTAAACCTATCGCACTCTCTAGACACCCCTTAGCATGTAAAGGAATATTATTTGGGGTTCAGCCATATCGAAGAGTTTAGACACTAGGATAAGATAAGGAACACACCCATTATAAAGAAATCACGTTAGGATTCTCTTTTTAAGCTGTTCCTTAAAACACTAGTGCTTAGGAAATCTATTGGAGGCAAAAGCAGTCAGGGGTAGTCTAGGGTTAGGGTTAGGCTTCGGGTTAGGGTTAGGGTAGGGCTTAGGGTACGGGTTCGAGGAGGGGTTCGGGTATGGCGTAGGGTATGGGTTAGGGTTAGGGTTCGCGTTAGTGTTAGGGTTAGGGCTCGGTTTAGGGTACGGGTTAGGATTAGGGTACGTGTTAGGGTTACGGTAGGGGTTAGGGTTAGGGTACGCGTTAGGGTTAGGGTAGTTATTAAACCTATCCCACCCTCTAGATACCCCTTAGCACGTAAAGGAATATTATTTGGGGGTCCAGCCATGGAGAAGAGTTTAGACACTAGGATAAGATAAGGAACACACCCATTATAAAGAAATCACATTAGGATTCTCTTTTTAAGCTGTTCCTTAAAACACTAGTGCTTAGGAAATCTATTGGAGGCAGAAGCAATCAAGGGTATTCTAGGGTTAGGGTTAGGCTTAGGTTTAGGCTTAGGGTACGGCTGAGGGTACGGGTTCGAGGAGGGGTTCGGGTACGGCGTAGGGTATGGGTTAGGGTTAGGGTTAGGGTTAGTGTTAGGGTTAGGGCTCGGTTTAGGGTACGGGTTAGGATTAGGGTACGTGTTAGGGTTAGGGTAGGGGTTAGGGTTAGGGTACGCGTTAGGGTTAGGGTAGTTATTAAACCTATCCCACTCTCTAGGTACCCCTTAGTATGCAAAGGAATATTATTTGGGGTTCCAGCCATGGAGAAGAGTTTAGACACTAGGATAAGATAAGGAACACACCCATTATAAAGAAATCACATTAGGATTCTCTTTTTAAGCTGTTCCTTAAAACACTAGTGCTTAGGAAATCTATTGGAGGCAGAAGCAGTCAAGGGTAGCCTAGGGTTAGGGTTAGGCTTAGGGTTAGGGTTAGGGTACGGCTTAGGGTTCGGGTTCGGGGAGGGGTTCGGGTACGGCGTAGGGTATAGGTTAGGGTTAGGGTTCGGGTTAGTGTTACGGTTAGGGCTCGGTTTAGGGTACGGGTTAGGATTAGGGTACGTGTTAGGGTTAGGGTAGGGGTTAGGGTTAGGGTACGCGCTAGGGTTAGGGTAGTTATTAAACCTATGTCACTCTCTAGATACCCCTTAGCACGTAAAGGAATATTATTTGGGGGTCCAGCCATGGAGAAGAGTTTAGACACTAGGATAAGATAAGAAACACACCCATTATAAAGAAATCACATTAGGATTCTCTTTTTAAGCTGTTCCTTAAAACACTAGTGCTTCGGAAATCTATTGGAGGCAGAAGCAGTCAAGGGTAGCCTAGGGTTAGTGTTAGGCTTAGGTTTAGGCTTAGGGTACGGCTGAGGGTACGGGTTCGGGGAGGGGTTCGGGTACGGCGTAGGGTATGGGTTAGGGTTAGGGTTCGGTTTAGTGTTAGGGTTAGGGCTCGGTTTAGGGTACGGGTTAGGATTAGGGTACGTGTTAGGGTTAGGGTAGGGGTTAGGGTTAGGGTACGCGTTAGGGTTAGGGTAGTTATTAAACCTATCCCACTCTCTAGATAGCCCTTAGCACGTAAAGGAATATTACCTGGGGGTCCAGCCATGGAGAAGAGTTTAGACACTAGGATAAGATAAGGAACACACCCATTATAAAGAAATCACGTTAGGATTCTCTTTTTAAGCTGGTCTTTAAAACACTAGTGCTTAGGAAATCTATTGGAGGCAGAAGCAGTGAAGGGTAGCCGAGGGTTAGGTTTAGGCTTAGGGTTAGGGTTAGGGTACGGCTTAGGGTACGGGTTCGGGGAGGGGTTTGGGTATGGCGTAGGGTATGGGTTAGTGTTAGGGTTAGGGTTAGTTTTAGGTTTAGGGCTCGTTTTAGGGTACGGGTTAGGATTAGGGTACGTGTTAGGGTTAGGGTAGGGGTTAGGGTTAGGGTACGCGTTAGGGTTAGGGTAGTTATTAAACCTATCGCACTCTCTAGACACCCCTTAGCATGTAAAGGAATATTATTTGGGGTTCAGCCATAGAGAAGAGTTTAGACACTAGGATAAGATAAGGAACACACCCATTATAAAGAAATCACGTTAGGATTCTCTTTTTAAGCTGTTCCTTAAAACACTAGTGCTTAGGAAATCTATTGGAGGCAAAAGCAGTCAGGGGTAGTCTAGGGTTAGGGTTAGGCTACGGGTTAGGGTTAGGGTAGGGCTTAGGGTACGGGTTCGAGGAGGGGTTCGGGTATGGCGTAGGGTATGGGTTAGGGTTAGGGTTCGCGTTAGTGTTAGGGTTAGGGCTCGGTTTAGGGTACGGGTTAGGATTAGGGTACGTGTTAGGGTTACGGTAGGGGTTAGGGTTAGGGTACGCGTTAGGGTTAGGGTAGTTACTAAACCCATCCCACTCTCTAGGTACCCCTTAGTATGCAAAGGAATATTATTTGGGGTTCCAGCCATGGAGAAGTGTTTAGACACTAGGATAAGATAAGGAACACACCCATTATAAAGAAATCACATTAGGATTCTCTTTTTAAGCTGTTCCTTAAAACACTAGTGCTTCGGAAATCTATTGGAGGCAGAAGCAGTCAAGGGTAGCCTAGGGTTAGTGTTAGGCTTAGGTTTAGGCTTAGGGTACGGCTGAGGGTACGGGTTCGGGGAGGGGTTCGGGTACGGCGTAGGGTATGGGTTAGGGTTAGGGTTCGGTTTAGTGTTAGGGTTAGGGCTCGGTTTAGGGTACGGGTTAGGATTAGGGGACGTGTTAGGGTTAGGGTAGGGGTTAGGGTTAGGGTACGCGTTAGGGTTAGGGTAGTTATTAAACCTATCCCACTCTCTAGATAGCCCTTAGCACGTAAAGGAATATTACCTGGGGGTCCAGCCATGGAGAAGAGTTTAGACACTAGGATAAGATAAGGAACACACCCATTATAAAGAAATCACGTTAGGATTCTCTTTTTAAGCTGGTCTTTAAAACACTAGTGCTTAGGAAATCTATTGGAGGCAGAGGCAGTGAAGGGTAGCCGAGGGTTAGGTTTAGGCTTAGGGTTAGGGTTAGGGTACGGCTTAGGGTACGGGTTCGGGGAGGGGTTTGGGTATGGCATAGGGTATGGGTTAGTGTTAGGGTTAGGGTTAGTTTTAGGTTTAGGGCTCGTTTTAGGGTACGGGTTAGGATTAGGGTACGTGTTAGGGTTAGGGTAGGGGTTAGGGTTAGGGTACGCGTTAGGGTTAGGGTAGTTATTAAACCTATCGCACTCTCTAGACACCCCTTAGCATGTAAAGGAATATTATTTGGGGTTCAGCCATAGAGAAGAGTTTAGACACTAGGATAAGATAAGGAACACACCCAGTATAAAGAAATCACGTTAGGATTCTCTTTTTAAGCTGTTCCTTAAAACACTAGTGCTTAGGAAATCTATTGGAGGCAAAAGCAGTCAGGGGTAGTCTAGGGTTAGGGTTAGGCTTCGGGTTAGGGTTAGGGTAGGGCTTAGGGTACGGGTTCGAGGAGGGGTTCGGGTATGGCGTAGGGTATGGGTTAGGGTTAGGGTTCGCGTTAGTGTTAGGGTTAGGGCTCGGTTTAGGGTACGGGTTAGGATTAGGGTACGTGTTAGGGTTAGGGTAGGGGTTAGGGTTAGGGTACGCGCTAGGGTTAGGGTAGTTATTAAACCTATGTCACTCTCTAGATACCCCTTAGCACGTAAAGGAATATTATTTGGGGGTCCAGCCATGGAGAAGAGTTTAGACACTAGGATAAGATAAGGAACACACCCATTATAAAGAAATCACATTAGGATTCTCTTTTTAAGCTGTTCCTTAAAACACTAGTGCTTAGGAAATCTATTGGAGGCAGAAGCAATCAAGGGTATTCTAGGGTTAGGGTTAGGCTTAGGTTTAGGCTTAGGGTACGGCTGAGGGTACGGGTTCGAGGAGGGGTTCGGGTACGGCGTAGGGTATGGGTTAGGGTTAGGGTTAGGGTTAGTGTTAGGGTTAGGGCTCGGTTTAGGGTACGGGTTAGGATTAGGGTATGTGTTAGGGTTAGGGTAGGGGTTAGGGTTAGGGTACGCGTTAGGGTTAGGGTAGTTATTAAACCTATCCCACTCTCTAGGTACCCCTTAGTATGCAAAGGAATATTATTTGGGGTTCCAGCCATGGAGAAGAGTTTAGACACTAGGATAAGATAAGGAACACACCCATTATAAAGAAATCACATTAGGATTCTCTTTTTAAGCTGTTCCTTAAAACACTAGTGCTTCGGAAATCTATTGGAGGCAGAAGCAGTCAAGGGTAGCCTAGGGTTAGTGTTAGGCTTAGGTTTAGGCTTAGGGTACGGCTGAGGGTACGGGTTCGGGGAGGGGTTCGGGTACGGCGTAGGGTATGGGTTAGGGTTAGGGTTCGGTTTAGTGTTAGGGTTAGGGCTCGGTTTAGGGTACGGGTTAGGATTAGGGTACGTGTTAGGGTTAGGGTAGGGGTTAGGGTTAGGGTACGCGTTAGGGTTAGGGTAGTTATTAAACCTATCCCACTCTCTAGATAGCCCTTAGCACGTAAAGGAATATTACCTGGGGGTCCAGCCATGGAGAAGAGTTTAGACACTAGGATAAGATAAGGAACACACCCATTATAAAGAAATCACGTTAGGATTCTCTTTTTAAGCTGGTCTTTAAAACACTAGTGCTTAGGAAATCTATTGGAGGCAGAAGCAGTGAAGGGTAGCCGAGGGTTAGGTTTAGGCTTAGGGTTAGGGTTAGGGTACGGCTTAGGGTACGGGTTCGGGGAGGGGTTTGGGTATGGCGTAGGGTATGGGTTAGTGTTAGGGTTAGGGTTAGTTTTAGGTTTAGGGCTCGTTTTAGGGTACGGGTTAGGATTAGGGTACGTGTTAGGGTTAGGGTAGGGGTTAGGGTTAGGGTACGCGTTAGGGTTAGGGTAGTTATTAAACCTATCGCACTCTCTAGACACCCCTTAGCATGTAAAGGAATATTATTTGGGGTTCAGCCATAGAGAAAAATTTAGACACTAGGATAAGATAAGGAACACACCCATTATAAAGAAATCACGTTAGGATTCTCTTTTTAAGCTGTTCCTTAAAACACTAGTGCTTAGGAAATCTATTGGAGGCAAAAGCAGTCAGGGGTAGTCTAGGGTTAGGGTTAGGCTTCGGGTTAGGGTTAGGGTAGGGCTTAGGGTACGGGTTCGAGGAGGGGTTCGGGTATGGCGTAGGGTATGGGTTAGGGTTAGGGTTCGCATTAGTGTTAGGGTTAGGGCTCGGTTTAGGGTACGGGTTAGGATTAGGGTACGTGTTAGGGTTACGGTAGGGGTTAGGGTTAGGGTACGCGTTAGGGTTAGGGTAGTTATTAAACCTATCCCACCCTCTAGATACCCCTTAGCACGTAAAGGAATATTATTTGGGGGTCCAGCCATGGAGAAGAGTTTAGACACTAGGATAAGATAAGGAACACACCCATTATAAAGAAATCACATTAGGATTCTCTTTTTAAGCTGTTCCTTAAAACACTAGTGCTTAGGAAATCTATTGGAGGCAGAAGCAATCAAGGGTATTCTAGGGTTAGGGTTAGGCTTAGGTTTAGGCTTAGGGTACGGCTGAGGGTACGGGTTCGAGGAGGGGTTCGGGTACGGCGTAGGGTATGGGTTAGGGTTAGGGTTAGGGTTAGTGTTAGGGTTAGGGCTCGGTTTAGGGTACGGGTTAGGATTAGGGTACGTGTTAGGGTTAGGGTAGGGGTTAGGGTTAGGGTACGCGTTAGGGTTAGGGTAGTTATTAAACCTATCCCACTCTCTAGGTACCCCTTAGTATGCAAAGGAATATTATTTGGGGTTCCAGCCATGGAGAAGAGTTTAGACACTAGGATAAGATAAGGAACACACCCATTATAAAGAAATCACATTAGGATTCTCTTTTTAAGCTGTTCCTTAAAACACTAGTGCTTCGGAAATCTATTGGAGGCAGAAGCAGTCAAGGGTAGCCTAGGGTTAGTGTTAGGCTTAGGTTTAGGCTTAGGGTACGGCTGAGGGTACGGGTTCGGGGAGGGGTTCGGGTACGGCGTAGGGTATGGGTTAGGGTTAGGGTTCGGTTTAGTGTTAGGGTTAGGGCTCGGTTTAGGGTACGGGTTAGGATTAGGGTACGTGTTAGGGTTAGGGTAGGGGTTAGGGTTAGGGTACGCGTTAGGGTTAGGGTAGTTATTAAACCTATCCCACTCTCTAGATAGCCCTTAGCACGTAAAGGAATATTACCTGGGGGTCCAGCCATGGAGAAGAGTTTAGACACTAGGATAAGATAAGGAACACACCCATTATAAAGAAATCACGTTAGGATTCTCTTTTTAAGCTGGTCTTTAAAACACTAGTGCTTAGGAAATCTATTGGAGGCAGAAGCAGTGAAGGGTAGCCGAGGGTTAGGTTTAGGCTTAGGGTTAGGTTTAGGGTACGGCTTAGGGTACGGGTTCGGGGAGGGGTTTGGGTATGGCGTAGGGTATGGGTTAGTGTTAGGGTTAGGGTTAGTTTTAGGTTTAGGGCTCGTTTTAGGGTACGGGTTAGGATTAGGGTACGTGTTAGGGTTAGGGTAGGGGTTAGGGTTAGGGTACGCGTTAGGGTTAGGGTAGTTATTAAACCTATCGCACTCTCTAGACACCCCTTAGCATGTAAAGGAATATTATTTGGGGTTCAGCCATAGAGAAGAGTTTAGACACTAGGATAAGATAAGGAACACACCCATTATAAAGAAATCACGTTAGGATTCTCTTTTTAAGCTGTTCCTTAAAACACTAGTGCTTAGGAAATCTATTGGAGGCAAAAGCAGTCAGGGGTAGTCTAGGGTTAGGGTTAGGCTTCGGGTTAGGGTTAGGGTAGGGCTTAGGGTACGGGTTCGAGGAGGGGTTCGGGTATGGCGTAGGGTATGGGTTAGGGTTAGGGTTCGCGTTAGTGTTAGGGTTAGGGCTCGGTTTAGGGTACGGGTTAGGATTAGGGTACGTGTTAGGGTTACGGTAGGGGTTAGGGTTAGGGTACGCGTTAGGGTTAGGGTAGTTATTAAACCTATCCCACCCTCTAGATACCCCTTAGCACGTAAAGGAATATTATTTGGGGGTCCAGCCATGGAGAAGAGTTTAGACACTAGGATAAGATAAGGAACACACCCATTATAAAGAAATCACATTAGGATTCTCTTTTTAAGCTGTTCCTTAAAACACTAGTGCTTAGGAAATCTATTGGAGGCAGAAGCAATCAAGGGTATTCTAGGGTTAGGGTTAGGCTTAGGTTTAGGCTTAGGTTACGGCTGAGGGTACGGGTTCGAGGAGGGGTTCGGGTACGGCGTAGGGTATGGATTAGGGTTAGGGTTAGGGTTAGTGTTAGGGTTAGGGCTCGGTTTAGGGTACGGGTTAGGATTAGGGTACGTGTTAGTGTTAGGGTAGGGGTTAGGGTTAGGGTACGCGTTAGGGTTAGGGTAGTTATTAAACCTATCCCACTCTCTAGGTACCCCTTAGTATGCAAAGGAATATTATTTGGGGTTCCAGCCATGGAGAAGAGTTTAGACACTAGGATAAGATAAGGAACACACCCATTATAAAGAAATCACATTAGGATTCTCTTTTTAAGCTGTTCCTTAAAACACTAGTGCTTAGGAAATCTATTGGAGGCAGAAGCAGTCAAGGGTAGCCTAGGGTTAGGGTTAGGCTTAGGGTTAGGGTTAGGGTACGGCTTAGGGTTCGGGTTCGGGGAGGGGTTCGGGTACGGCGTAGGGTATAGGTTAGGGTTAGGGTTCGGGTTAGTGTTAGGGTTAGGGCTCGGTTTAGGGTACGGGTTAGGATTAGGGTACGTGTTAGGGTTAGGGTAGGGGTTAGGGTTAGGGTACGCGCTAGGGTTAGGGTAGTTATTAAACCTATGTCACTCTCTAGATACCCCTTAGCACGTAAAGGAATATTATTTGGGGGTCCAGCCATGGAGAAGAGTTTAGACACTAGGATAAGATAAGAAACACACCCATTATAAAGAAATCACATTAGGATTCTCTTTTTAAGCTGTTCCTTAAAACACTAGTGCTTCGGAAATCTATTGGAGGCAGAAGCAGTCAAGGGTAGCCTAGGGTTAGTGTTAGGCTTAGGTTTAGGCTTAGGGTACGGCTGAGGGTACGGGTTCGGGGAGGGGTTCGGGTACGGCGTAGGGTATGGGTTAGGGTTAGGGTTCGGTTTAGTGTTAGGGTTAGGGCTCGGTTTAGGGTACGGGTTAGGATTAGGGTACGTGTTAGGGTTAGGGTAGGGGTTAGGGTTAGGGTACGCGTTAGGGTTAGGGTAGTTATTAAACCTATCCCACTCTCTAGATAGCCCTTAGCACGTAAAGGAATATTACCTGGGGGTCCAGCCATGGAGAAGAGTTTAGACACTAGGATAAGATAAGGAACACACCCATTATAAAGAAATCACGTTAGGATTCTCTTTTTAAGCTGGTCTTTAAAACACTAGTGCTTAGGAAATCTATTGGAGGCAGAAGCAGTGAAGGGTAGCCGAGGGTTAGGTTTAGGCTTAGGGTTAGGGTTAGGGTACGGCTTAGGGTACGGGTTCGGGGAGGGGTTTGGGTATGGCGTAGGGTATGGGTTAGTGTTAGGGTTAGGGTTAGTTTTAGGTTTAGGGCTCGTTTTAGGGTACGGGTTAGGATTAGGGTACGTGTTAGGGTTAGGGTAGGGGTTAGGGTTAGGGTACGCGTTAGGGTTAGGGTAGTTATTAAACCTATCGCACTCTCTAGACACCCCTTAGCATGTAAAGGAATATTATTTGGGGTTCAGCCATAGAGAAGAGTTTAGACACTAGGATAAGATAAGGAACACACCCATTATAAAGAAATCACGTTAGGATTCTCTTTTTAAGCTGTTCCTTAAAACACTAGTGCTTAGGAAATCTATTGGAGGCAAAAGCAGTCAGGGGTAGTCTAGGGTTAGGGTTAGGCTTCGGGTTAGGGTTAGGGTAGGGCTTAGGGTACGGGTTCGAGGAGGGGTTCGGGTATGGCGTAGGGTATGGGTTAGGGTTAGGGTTCGCGTTAGTGTTAGGGTTAGGGCTCGGTTTAGGGTACGGGTTAGGATTAGGGTACGTGTTAGGGTTACGGTAGGGGTTAGGGTTAGGGTACGCGTTAGGGTTAGGGTAGTTATTAAACCTATCCCACCCTCTAGATACCCCTTAGCACGTAAAGGAATATTATTTGGGGGTCCAGCCATGGAGAAGAGTTTAGACACTAGGATAAGATAAGGAACACACCCATTATAAAGAAATCACATTAGGATTCTCTTTTTAAGCTGTTCCTTAAAACACTAGTGCTTAGGAAATCTATTGGAGGCAGAAGCAATCAAGGGTATTCTAGGGTTAGGGTTAGGCTTAGGTTTAGGCTTAGGGTACGGCTGAGGGTACGGGTTCGAGGAGGGGTTCGGGTACGGCGTAGGGTATGGGTTAGGGTTAGGGTTCGGGTTAGTGTTAGGGTTAGGGCTCGGTTTAGGGTACGGGTTAGGATTAGGGTACGTGTTAGGGTTAGGGTAGGGGTTAGGGTTAGGGTACGCGTTAGGGTTAGGGTAGTTATTAAACCTATCCCACTCTCTAGGTACCCCTTAGTATGCAAAGGAATATTATTTGCGGTTCCAGCCATGGAGAAGAGTTTAGACACTAGGATAAGATAAGGAACACACCCATTATAAAGAAATCACATTAGGATTCTCTTTTTAAGCTGTTCCTTAAAACACTAGTGCTTCGGAAATCTATTGGAGGCAGAAGCAGTCAAGGGTAGCCTAGGGTTAGTGTTAGGCTTAGGTTTAGGCTTAGGGTACGGCTGAGGGTACGGGTTCGGGGAGGGGTTCGGGTACGGCGTAGGGTATGGGTTAGGGTTAGGGTTCGGTTTAGTGTTAGGGTTAGGGCTCGGTTTAGGGTACGGGTTAGGATTAGGGTACGTGTTAGGGTTAGGGTAGGGGTTAGGGTTAGGGTACGCGTTAGGGTTAGGGTAGTTATTAAACCTATCCCACTCTCTAGATAGCCCTTAGCACGTAAAGGAATATTACCTGGGGGTCCAGCCATGGAGAAGAGTTTAGACACTAGGATAAGATAAGGAACACACCCATTATAAAGAAATCACGTTAGGATTCTCTTTTTAAGCTGGTCTTTAAAACACTAGTGCTTAGGAAATCTATTGGAGGCAGAAGCAGTGAAGGGTAGCCGAGGGTTAGATTTAGGCTTAGGGTTAGGGTTAGGGTACGGCTTAGGGTACGGGTTCGGGGAGGGCTTTGGGTATGGCGTAGGGTATGGGTTAGTGTTAGGGTTAGGGTTAGTTTTAGGTTTAGGGCTCGTTTTAGGGTACGGGTTAGGATTAGGGTACGTGTTAGGGTTAGGGTAGGGGTTAGGGTTAGGGTACGCGTTAGGGTTAGGGTAGTTATTAAACCTATCGCACTCTCTAGACACCCCTTAGCATGTAAAGGAATATTATTTGGGGTTCAGCCATAGAGAAGAGTTTAGACACTAGGATAAGATAAGGAACACACCCATTATAAAGAAATCACGTTAGGATTCTCTTTTTAAGCTGTTCCTTAAAACACTAGTGCTTAGGAAATCTATTGGAGGCAAAAGCAGTCAGGGGTAGTCTAGGGTTAGGGTTAGGCTTCGGGTTAGGGTTAGGGTAGGGCTTAGGGTACGGGTTCGAGGAGGGGTTCGGGTATGGCGTAGGGTATGGGTTAGGGTTAGGGTTCGCGTTAGTGTTAGGGTTAGGGCTCGGTTTAGGGTACGGGTTAGGATTAGGGTACGTGTTAGGGTTACGGTAGGGGTTAGGGTTAGGGTACGCGTTAGGGTTAGGGTAGTTATTAAACCTATCCCACCCTCTAGATACCCCTTAGCACGTAAAGGAATATTATTTGGGGGTCCAGCCATGGAGAAGAGTTTAGACACTAGGATAAGATAAGGAACACACCCATTATAAAGAAATCACATTAGGATTCTCTTTTTAAGCTGTTCCTTAAAACACTAGTGCTTAGGAAATCTATTGGAGGCAGAAGCAATCAAGGGTATTCTAGGGTTAGGGTTAGGCTTAGGTTTAGGCTTAGGGTACGGCTGAGGGTACGGGTTCGAGGAGGGGTTCGGGTACGGCGTAGGGTATGGGTTAGGGTTAGGGTTAGGGTTAGTGTTAGGGTTAGGGCTCGGTTTAGGGTACGGGTTAGGATTAGGGTACGTGTTAGGGTTAGGGTAGGGGTTAGGGTTAGGGTACGCGTTAGGGTTAGGGTAGTTATTAAACCTATCCCACTCTCTAGGTACCCCTTAGGATGCAAAGGAATATTATTTGGGGTTCCAGCCATGGAGAAGAGTTTAGACACTAGGATAAGATAAGGAACACACCCATTATAAAGAAATCACATTAGGATTTTCTTTTTAAGCTGTTCCTTAAAACACTAGTGCTTAGGAAATCTATTGGAGGCAGAAGCAGTCAAGGGTAGCCTAGGGTTAGGGTTAGGCTTAGGGTTAGGGTTAGGGTACGGCTTAGGGTTCGGGTTCGGGGAGGGGTTCGGGTACGGCGTAGGGTATAGGTTAGGGTTAGGGTTCGGGTTAGTGTTAGGGTTAGGGCTCGGTTTAGGGTACGGGTTAGGATTAGGGTACGTGTTAGGGTTAGGGTAGGGGTTAGGGTTAGGGTACGCGTTAGGGTTAGGGTAGTTATTAAACCTATCCCACTCTCTAGGTACCCCTTAGTATGCAAAGGAATATTATTTGCGGTTCCAGCCATGGAGAAGAGTTTAGACACTAGGATAAGATAAGGAACACACCCATTATAAAGAAATCACATTAGGATTCTCTTTTTAAGCTGTTCCTTAAAACACTAGTGCTTCGGAAATCTATTGGAGGCAGAAGCAGTCAAGGGTAGCCTAGGGTTAGTGTTAGGCTTAGGTTTAGGCTTAGGGTACGGCTGAGGGTACGGGTTCGGGGAGGGGTTCGGGTACGGCGTAGGGTATGGGTTAGGGTTAGGGTTCGGTTTAGTGTTAGGGTTAGGGCTCGGTTTAGGGTACGGGTTAGGATTAGGGTACGTGTTAGGGTTAGGGTAGGGGTTAGGGTTAGGGTACGCGTTAGGGTTAGGGTAGTTATTAAACCTATCCCACTCTCTAGATAGCCCTTAGCACGTAAAGGAATATTACCTGGGGGTCCAGCCATGGAGAAGAGTTTAGACACTAGGATAAGATAAGGAACACACCCATTATAAAGAAATCACGTTAGGATTCTCTTTTTAAGCTGGTCTTTAAAACACTAGTGCTTAGGAAATCTATTGGAGGCAGAAGCAGTGAAGGGTAGCCGAGGGTTAGATTTAGGCTTAGGGTTAGGGTTAGGGTACGGCTTAGGGTACGGGTTCGGGGAGGGCTTTGGGTATGGCGTAGGGTATGGGTTAGTGTTAGGGTTAGGGTTAGTTTTAGGTTTAGGGCTCGTTTTAGGGTACGGGTTAGGATTAGGGTACGTGTTAGGGTTAGGGTAGGGGTTAGGGTTAGGGTACGCGTTAGGGTTAGGGTAGTTATTAAACCTATCGCACTCTCTAGACACCCCTTAGCATGTAAAGGAATATTATTTGGGGTTCAGCCATAGAGAAGAGTTTAGACACTAGGATAAGATAAGGAACACACCCATTATAAAGAAATCACGTTAGGATTCTCTTTTTAAGCTGTTCCTTAAAACACTAGTGCTTAGGAAATCTATTGGAGGCAAAAGCAGTCAGGGGTAGTCTAGGGTTAGGGTTAGGCTTCGGGTTAGGGTTAGGGTAGGGCTTAGGGTACGGGTTCGAGGAGGGGTTCGGGTATGGCGTAGGGTATGGGTTAGGGTTAGGGTTCGCGTTAGTGTTAGGGTTAGGGCTCGGTTTAGGGTACGGGTTAGGATTAGGGTACGTGTTAGGGTTACGGTAGGGGTTAGGGTTAGGGTACGCGTTAGGGTTAGGGTAGTTATTAAACCTATCCCACCCTCTAGATACCCCTTAGCACGTAAAGGAATATTATTTGGGGGTCCAGCCATGGAGAAGAGTTTAGACACTAGGATAAGATAAGGAACACACCCATTATAAAGAAATCACATTAGGATTCTCTTTTTAAGCTGTTCCTTAAAACACTAGTGCTTAGGAAATCTATTGGAGGCAGAAGCAATCAAGGGTATTCTAGGGTTAGGGTTAGGCTTAGGTTTAGGCTTAGGGTACGGCTGAGGGTACGGGTTCGAGGAGGGGTTCGGGTACGGCGTAGGGTATGGGTTAGGGTTAGGGTTAGGGTTAGTGTTAGGGTTAGGGCTCGGTTTAGGGTACGGGTTAGGATTAGGGTACGTGTTAGTGTTAGGGTAGGGGTTAGGGTTAGGGTACGCGTTAGGGTTAGGGTAGTTATTAAACCTATCCCACTCTCTAGGTACCCCTTAGTATGCAAAGGAATATTATTTGGGGTTCCAGCCATGGAGAAGAGTTTAGACACTAGGATAAGATAAGGAACACACCCATTATAAAGAAATCACATTAGGATTCTCTTTTTAAGCTGTTCCTTAAAACACTAGTGCTTAGGAAATCTATTGGAGGCAGAAGCAGTCAAGGGTAGCCTAGGGTTAGGGTTAGGCTTAGGGTTAGGGTTAGGGTACGGCTTAGGGTTCGGGTTCGGGGAGGGGTTCGGGTACGGCGTAGGGTATAGGTTAGGGTTAGGGTTCGGGTTAGTGTTAGGGTTAGGGCTCGGTTTAGGGTACGGGTTAGGATTAGGGTACGTGTTAGGGTTAGGGTAGGGGTTAGGGTTAGGGTACGCGCTAGGGTTAGGGTAGTTATTAAACCTATGTCACTCTCTAGATACCCCTTAGCACGTAAAGGAATATTATTTGGGGGTCCAGCCATGGAGAAGAGTTTAGACACTAGGATAAGATAAGAAACACACCCATTATAAAGAAATCACATTAGGATTCTCTTTTTAAGCTGTTCCTTAAAACACTAGTGTTTCGGAAATCTATTGGAGGCAGAAGCAGTCAAGGGTAGCCTAGGGTTAGTGTTAGGCTTAGGTTTAGGCTTAGGGTACGGCTGAGGGTACGGGTTCGGGGAGGGGTTCGGGTACGGCGTAGGGTATGGGTTAGGGTTAGGGTTCGGTTTAGTGTTAGGGTTAGGGCTCGGTTTAGGGTACGGGTTAGGATTAGGGTACGTGTTAGGGTTAGGGTAGGGGTTAGGGTTAGGGTACGCGTTAGGGTTAGGGTAGTTATTAAACCTATCCCACTCTCTAGATAGCCCTTAGCACGTAAAGGAATATTACCTGGGGGTCCAGCCATGGAGAAGAGTTTAGACACTAGGATAAGATAAGGAACACACCCATTATAAAGAAATCACGTTAGGATTCTCTTTTTAAGCTGGTCTTTAAAACACTAGTGCTTAGGAAATCTATTGGAGGCAGAAGCAGTGAAGGGTAGCCGAGGGTTAGGTTTAGGCTTAGGGTTAGGGTTAGGGTACGGCTTAGGGTACGGGTTCGGGGAGGGGTTTGGGTATGGCGTAGGGTATGGGTTAGTGTTAGGGTTAGGGTTAGTTTTAGGTTTAGGGCTCGTTTTAGGGTACGGGTTAGGATTAGGGTACGTGTTAGGGTTAGGGTAGGGGTTAGGGTTAGGGTACGCGTTAGGGTTAGGGTAGTTATTAAACCTATCGCACTCTCTAGACACCCCTTAGCATGTAAAGGAATATTATTTGGGGTTCAGCCATAGAGAAGAGTTTAGACACTAGGATAAGATAAGGAACACACCCATTATAAAGAAATCACGTTAGGATTCTCTTTTTAAGCTGTTCCTTAAAACACTAGTGCTTAGGAAATCTATTGGAGGCAAAAGCAGTCAGGGGTAGTCTAGGGTTAGGGTTAGGCTTCGGGTTAGGGTTAGGGTAGGGCTTAGGGTACGGGTTCGAGGAGGGGTTCGGGTATGGCGTAGGGTATGGGTTAGGGTTAGGGTTCGCGTTAGTGTTAGGGTTAGGGCTCGGTTTAGGGTACGGGTTAGGATTAGGGTACGTGTTAGGGTTACGGTAGGGGTTAGGGTTAGGGTACGCGTTAGGGTTAGGGTAGTTATTAAACCTATCCCACCCTCTAGATACCCCTTAGCACGTAAAGGAATATTATTTGGGGGTCCAGCCATGGAGAAGAGTTTAGACACTAGGATAAGATAAGGAACACACCCATTATAAAGAAATCACATTAGGATTCTCTTTTTAAGCTGTTCCTTAAAACACTAGTGCTTAGGAAATCTATTGGAGGCAGAAGCAATCAAGGGTATTCTAGGGTTAGGGTTAGGCTTAGGTTTAGGCTTAGGTTACGGCTGAGGGTACGGGTTCGAGGAGGGGTTCGGGTACGGCGTAGGGTATGGATTAGGGTTAGGGTTAGGGTTAGTGTTAGGGTTAGGGCTCGGTTTAGGGTACGGGTTAGGATTAGGGTACGTGTTAGTGTTAGGGTAGGGGTTAGGGTTAGGGTACGCGTTAGGGTTAGGGTAGTTATTAAACCTATCCCACTCTCTAGGTACCCCTTAGTATGCAAAGGAATATTATTTGGGGTTCCAGCCATGGAGAAGAGTTTAGACACTAGGATAAGATAAGGAACACACCCATTATAAAGAAATCACATTAGGATTCTCTTTTTAAGCTGTTCCTTAAAACACTAGTGCTTAGGAAATCTATTGGAGGCAGAAGCAGTCAAGGGTAGCCTAGGGTTAGGGTTAGGCTTAGGGTTAGGGTTAGGGTACGGCTTAGGGTTCGGGTTCGGGGAGGGGTTCGGGTACGGCGTAGGGTATAGGTTAGGGTTAGGGTTCGGGTTAGTGTTAGGGTTAGGGCTCGGTTTAGGGTACGGGTTAGGATTAGGGTACGTGTTAGGGTTAGGGTAGGGGTTAGGGTTAGGGTACGTGCTAGGGTTAGGGTAGTTATTAAACCTATGTCACTCTCTAGATACCCCTTAGCACGTAAAGGAATATTATTTGGGGGTCCAGCCATGGAGAAGAGTTTAGACACTAGGATAAGATAAGAAACACACCCATTATAAAGAAATCACATTAGGATTCTCTTTTTAAGCTGTTCCTTAAAACACTAGTGCTTCGGAAATCTATTGGAGGCAGAAGCAGTCAAGGGTAGCCTAGGGTTAGTGTTAGGCTTAGGTTTAGGCTTAGGGTACGGCTGAGGGTACGGGTTCGGGGAGGGGTTCGGGTACGGCGTAGGGTATGGGTTAGGGTTAGGGTTCGGTTTAGTGTTAGGGTTAGGGCTCGGTTTAGGGTACGGGTTAGGATTAGGGTACGTGTTAGGGTTAGGGTAGGGGTTAGGGTTAGGGTACGCGTTAGGGTTAGGGTAGTTATTAAACCTATCCCACTCTCTAGATAGCCCTTAGCACGTAAAGGAATATTACCTGGGGGTCCAGCCATGGAGAAGAGTTTAGACACTAGGATAAGATAAGGAACACACCCATTATAAAGAAATCACGTTAGGATTCTCTTTTTAAGCTGGTCTTTAAAACACTAGTGCTTAGGAAATCTATTGGAGGCAGAAGCAGTGAAGGGTAGCCGAGGGTTAGGTTTAGGCTTAGGGTTAGGGTTAGGGTACGGCTTAGGGTACGGGTTCGGGGAGGGGTTTGGGTATGGCGTAGGGTATGGGTTAGTGTTAGGGTTAGGGTTAGTTTTAGGTTTAGGGCTCGTTTTAGGGTACGGGTTAGGATTAGGGTACGTGTTAGGGTTAGGGTAGGGGTTAGGGTTAGGGTACGCGTTAGGGTTAGGGTAGTTATTAAACCTATCGCACTCTCTAGACACCCCTTAGCATGTAAAGGAATATTATTTGGGGTTCAGCCATAGAGAAGAGTTTAGACACTAGGATAAGATAAGGAACACACCCATTATAAAGAAATCACGTTAGGATTCTCTTTTTAAGCTGTTCCTTAAAACACTAGTGCTTAGGAAATCTATTGGAGGCAAAAGCAGTCAGGGGTAGTCTAGGGTTAGGGTTAGGCTTCGGGTTAGGGTTAGGGTAGGGCTTAGGGTACGGGTTCGAGGAGGGGTTCGGGTATGGCGTAGGGTATGGGTTAGGGTTAGGGTTCGCGTTAGTGTTAGGGTTAGGGCTCGGTTTAGGGTACGGGTTAGGATTAGGGTACGTGTTAGGGTTACGGTAGGGGTTAGGGTTAGGGTACGCGTTAGGGTTAGGGTAGTTATTAAACCTATCCCACCCTCTAGATACCCCTTAGCACGTAAAGGAATATTATTTGGGGGTCCAGCCATGGAGAAGAGTTTAGACACTAGGATAAGATAAGGAACACACCCATTATAAAGAAATCACATTAGGATTCTCTTTTTAAGCTGTTCCTTAAAACACTAGTGCTTAGGAAATCTATTGGAGGCAGAAGCAATCAAGGGTATTCTAGGGTTAGGGTTAGGCTTAGGTTTAGGCTTAGGGTACGGCTGAGGGTACGGGTTCGAGGAGGGGTTCGGGTACGGCGTAGGGTATGGGTTAGGGTTAGGGTTCGGGTTAGTGTTAGGGTTAGGGCTCGGTTTAGGGTACGGGTTAGGATTAGGGTACGTGTTAGGGTTAGGGTAGGGGTTAGGGTTAGGGTACGCGTTAGGGTTAGGGTAGTTATTAAACCTATCCCACTCTCTAGGTACCCCTTAGTATGCAAAGGAATATTATTTGCGGTTCCAGCCATGGAGAAGAGTTTAGACACTAGGATAAGATAAGGAACACACCCATTATAAAGAAATCACATTAGGATTCTCTTTTTAAGCTGTTCCTTAAAACACTAGTGCTTCGGAAATCTATTGGAGGCAGAAGCAGTCAAGGGTAGCCTAGGGTTAGTGTTAGGCTTAGGTTTAGGCTTAGGGTACGGCTGAGGGTACGGGTTCGGGGAGGGGTTCGGGTACGGCGTAGGGTATGGGTTAGGGTTAGGGTTCGGTTTAGTGTTAGGGTTAGGGCTCGGTTTAGGGTACGGGTTAGGATTAGGGTACGTGTTAGGGTTAGGGTAGGGGTTAGGGTTAGGGTACGCGTTAGGGTTAGGGTAGTTATTAAACCTATCCCACTCTCTAGATAGCCCTTAGCACGTAAAGGAATATTACCTGGGGGTCCAGCCATGGAGAAGAGTTTAGACACTAGGATAAGATAAGGAACACACCCATTATAAAGAAATCACGTTAGGATTCTCTTTTTAAGCTGGTCTTTAAAACACTAGTGCTTAGGAAATCTATTGGAGGCAGAAGCAGTGAAGGGTAGCCGAGGGTTAGATTTAGGCTTAGGGTTAGGGTTAGGGTACGGCTTAGGGTACGGGTTCGGGGAGGGCTTTGGGTATGGCGTAGGGTATGGGTTAGTGTTAGGGTTAGGGTTAGTTTTAGGTTTAGGGCTCGTTTTAGGGTACGGGTTAGGATTAGGGTACGTGTTAGGGTTAGGGTAGGGGTTAGGGTTAGGGTACGCGTTAGGGTTAGGGTAGTTATTAAACCTATCGCACTCTCTAGACACCCCTTAGCATGTAAAGGAATATTATTTGGGGTTCAGCCATAGAGAAGAGTTTAGACACTAGGATAAGATAAGGAACACACCCATTATAAAGAAATCACGTTAGGATTCTCTTTTTAAGCTGTTCCTTAAAACACTAGTGCTTAGGAAATCTATTGGAGGCAAAAGCAGTCAGGGGTAGTCTAGGGTTAGGGTTAGGCTTCGGGTTAGGGTTAGGGTAGGGCTTAGGGTACGGGTTCGAGGAGGGGTTCGGGTATGGCGTAGGGTATGGGTTAGGGTTAGGGTTCGCGTTAGTGTTAGGGTTAGGGCTCGGTTTAGGGTACGGGTTAGGATTAGGGTACGTGTTAGGGTTACGGTAGGGGTTAGGGTTAGGGTACGCGTTAGGGTTAGGGTAGTTATTAAACCTATCCCACCCTCTAGATACCCCTTAGCACGTAAAGGAATATTATTTGGGGGTCCAGCCATGGAGAAGAGTTTAGACACTAGGATAAGATAAGGAACACACCCATTATAAAGAAATCACATTAGGATTCTCTTTTTAAGCTGTTCCTTAAAACACTAGTGCTTAGGAAATCTATTGGAGGCAGAAGCAATCAAGGGTATTCTAGGGTTAGGGTTAGGCTTAGGTTTAGGCTTAGGGTACGGCTGAGGGTACGGGTTCGAGGAGGGGTTCGGGTACGGCGTAGGGTATGGGTTAGGGTTAGGGTTAGGGTTAGTGTTAGGGTTAGGGCTCGGTTTAGGGTACGGGTTAGGATTAGGGTACGTGTTAGGGTTAGGGTAGGGGTTAGGGTTAGGGTACGCGTTAGGGTTAGGGTAGTTATTAAACCTATCCCACTCTCTAGGTACCCCTTAGGATGCAAAGGAATATTATTTGGGGTTCCAGCCATGGAGAAGAGTTTAGACACTAGGATAAGATAAGGAACACACCCATTATAAAGAAATCACATTAGGATTTTCTTTTTAAGCTGTTCCTTAAAACACTAGTGCTTAGGAAATCTATTGGAGGCAGAAGCAGTCAAGGGTAGCCTAGGGTTAGGGTTACGCTTAGGGTTAGGGTTAGGGTACGGCTTAGGGTTCGGGTTCGGGGAGGGGTTCGGGTACGGCGTAGGGTATAGGTTAGGGTTAGGGTTCGGGTTAGTGTTAGGGTTAGGGCTCGGTTTAGGGTACGGGTTAGGATTAGGGTACGTGTTAGGGTTAGGGTAGGGGTTAGGGTTAGGGTACGCGTTAGGGTTAGGGTAGTTATTAAACCTATCCCACTCTCTAGGTACCCCTTAGTATGCAAAGGAATATTATTTGCGGTTCCAGCCATGGAGAAGAGTTTAGACACTAGGATAAGATAAGGAACACACCCATTATAAAGAAATCACATTAGGATTCTCTTTTTAAGCTGTTCCTTAAAACACTAGTGCTTCGGAAATCTATTGGAGGCAGAAGCAGTCAAGGGTAGCCTAGGGTTAGTGTTAGGCTTAGGTTTAGGCTTAGGGTACGGCTGAGGGTACGGGTTCGGGGAGGGGTTCGGGTACGGCGTAGGGTATGGGTTAGGGTTAGGGTTCGGTTTAGTGTTAGGGTTAGGGCTCGGTTTAGGGTACGGGTTAGGATTAGGGTACGTGTTAGGGTTAGGGTAGGGGTTAGGGTTAGGGTACGCGTTAGGGTTAGGGTAGTTATTAAACCTATCCCACTCTCTAGATAGCCCTTAGCACGTAAAGGAATATTACCTGGGGGTCCAGCCATGGAGAAGAGTTTAGACACTAGGATAAGATAAGGAACACACCCATTATAAAGAAATCACGTTAGGATTCTCTTTTTAAGCTGGTCTTTAAAACACTAGTGCTTAGGAAATCTATTGGAGGCAGAAGCAGTGAAGGGTAGCCGAGGGTTAGATTTAGGCTTAGGGTTAGGGTTAGGGTACGGCTTAGGGTACGGGTTCGGGGAGGGCTTTGGGTATGGCGTAGGGTATGGGTTAGTGTTAGGGTTAGGGTTAGTTTTAGGTTTAGGGCTCGTTTTAGGGTACGGGTTAGGATTAGGGTACGTGTTAGGGTTAGGGTAGGGGTTAGGGTTAGGGTACGCGTTAGGGTTAGGGTAGTTATTAAACCTATCGCACTCTCTAGACACCCCTTAGCATGTAAAGGAATATTATTTGGGGTTCAGCCATAGAGAAGAGTTTAGACACTAGGATAAGATAAGGAACACACCCATTATAAAGAAATCACGTTAGGATTCTCTTTTTAAGCTGTTCCTTAAAACACTAGTGCTTAGGAAATCTATTGGAGGCAAAAGCAGTCAGGGGTAGTCTAGGGTTAGGGTTAGGCTTCGGGTTAGGGTTAGGGTAGGGCTTAGGGTACGGGTTCGAGGAGGGGTTCGGGTATGGCGTAGGGTATGGGTTAGGGTTAGGGTTCGCGTTAGTGTTAGGGTTAGGGCTCGGTTTAGGGTACGGGTTAGGATTAGGGTACGTGTTAGGGTTACGGTAGGGGTTAGGGTTAGGGTACGCGTTAGGGTTAGGGTAGTTATTAAACCTATCCCACCCTCTAGATACCCCTTAGCACGTAAAGGAATATTATTTGGGGGTCCAGCCATGGAGAAGAGTTTAGACACTAGGATAAGATAAGGAACACACCCATTATAAAGAAATCACATTAGGATTCTCTTTTTAAGCTGTTCCTTAAAACACTAGTGCTTAGGAAATCTATTGGAGGCAGAAGCAATCAAGGGTATTCTAGGGTTAGGGTTAGGCTTAGGTTTAGGCTTAGGGTACGGCTGAGGGTACGGGTTCGAGGAGGGGTTCGGGTACGGCGTAGGGTATGGGTTAGGGTTAGGGTTAGGGTTAGTGTTAGGGTTAGGGCTCGGTTTAGGGTACGGGTTAGGATTAGGGTACGTGTTAGTGTTAGGGTAGGGGTTAGGGTTAGGGTACGCGTTAGGGTTAGGGTAGTTATTAAACCTATCCCACTCTCTAGGTACCCCTTAGTATGCAAAGGAATATTATTTGGGGTTCCAGCCATGGAGAAGAGTTTAGACACTAGGATAAGATAAGGAACACACCCATTATAAAGAAATCACATTAGGATTCTCTTTTTAAGCTGTTCCTTAAAACACTAGTGCTTAGGAAATCTATTGGAGGCAGAAGCAGTCAAGGGTAGCCTAGGGTTAGGGTTAGGCTTAGGGTTAGGGTTAGGGTACGGCTTAGGGTTCGGGTTCGGGGAGGGGTTCGGGTACGGCGTAGGGTATAGGTTAGGGTTAGGGTTCGGGTTAGTGTTAGGGTTAGGGCTCGGTTTAGGGTACGGGTTAGGATTAGGGTACGTGTTAGGGTTAGGGTAGGGGTTAGGGTTAGGGTACGCGCTAGGGTTAGGGTAGTTATTAAACCTATGTCACTCTCTAGATACCCCTTAGCACGTAAAGGAATATTATTTGGGGGTCCAGCCATGGAGAAGAGTTTAGACACTAGGATAAGATAAGAAACACACCCATTATAAAGAAATCACATTAGGATTCTCTTTTTAAGCTGTTCCTTAAAACACTAGTGTTTCGGAAATCTATTGGAGGCAGAAGCAGTCAAGGGTAGCCTAGGGTTAGTGTTAGGCTTAGGTTTAGGCTTAGGGTACGGCTGAGGGTACGGGTTCGGGGAGGGGTTCGGGTACGGCGTAGGGTATGGGTTAGGGTTAGGGTTCGGTTTAGTGTTAGGGTTAGGGCTCGGTTTAGGGTACGGGTTAGGATTAGGGTACGTGTTAGGGTTAGGGTAGGGGTTAGGGTTAGGGTACGCGTTAGGGTTAGGGTAGTTATTAAACCTATCCCACTCTCTAGATAGCCCTTAGCACGTAAAGGAATATTACCTGGGGGTCCAGCCATGGAGAAGAGTTTAGACACTAGGATAAGATAAGGAACACACCCATTATAAAGAAATCACGTTAGGATTCTCTTTTTAAGCTGGTCTTTAAAACACTAGTGCTTAGGAAATCTATTGGAGGCAGAAGCAGTGAAGGGTAGCCGAGGGTTAGGTTTAGGCTTAGGGTTAGGGTTAGGGTACGGCTTAGGGTACGGGTTCGGGGAGGGGTTTGGGTATGGCGTAGGGTATGGGTTAGTGTTAGGGTTAGGGTTAGTTTTAGGTTTAGGGCTCGTTTTAGGGTACGGGTTAGGATTAGGGTACGTGTTAGGGTTAGGGTAGGGGTTAGGGTTAGGGTACGCGTTAGGGTTAGGGTAGTTATTAAACCTATCGCACTCTCTAGACACCCCTTAGCATGTAAAGGAATATTATTTGGGGTTCAGCCATAGAGAAGAGTTTAGACACTAGGATAAGATAAGGAACACACCCATTATAAAGAAATCACGTTAGGATTCTCTTTTTAAGCTGTTCCTTAAAACACTAGTGCTTAGGAAATCTATTGGAGGCAAAAGCAGTCAGGGGTAGTCTAGGGTTAGGGTTAGGCTTCGGGTTAGGGTTAGGGTAGGGCTTAGGGTACGGGTTCGAGGAGGGGTTCGGGTATGGCGTAGGGTATGGGTTAGGGTTAGGGTTCGCGTTAGTGTTAGGGTTAGGGCTCGGTTTAGGGTACGGGTTAGGATTAGGGTACGTGTTAGGGTTACGGTAGGGGTTAGGGTTAGGGTACGCGTTAGGGTTAGGGTAGTTATTAAACCTATCCCACCCTCTAGATACCCCTTAGCACGTAAAGGAATATTATTTGGGGGTCCAGCCATGGAGAAGAGTTTAGACACTAGGATAAGATAAGGAACACACCCATTATAAAGAAATCACATTAGGATTCTCTTTTTAAGCTGTTCCTTAAAACACTAGTGCTTAGGAAATCTATTGGAGGCAGAAGCAATCAAGGGTATTCTAGGGTTAGGGTTAGGCTTAGGTTTAGGCTTAGGGTACGGCTGAGGGTACGGGTTCGAGGAGGGGTTCGGGTACGGCGTAGGGTATGGGTTAGGGTTAGGGTTAGGGTTAGTGTTAGGGTTAGGGCTCGGTTTAGGGTACGGGTTAGGATTAGGGTACGTGTTAGGGTTAGGGTAGGGGTTAGGGTTAGGGTACGCGTTAGGGTTAGGGTAGTTATTAAACCTATCCCACTCTCTAGGTACCCCTTAGGATGCAAAGGAATATTATTTGGGGTTCCAGCCATGGAGAAGAGTTTAGACACTAGGATAAGATAAGGAACACACCCATTATAAAGAAATCACATTAGGATTTTCTTTTTAAGCTGTTCCTTAAAACACTAGTGCTTAGGAAATCTATTGGAGGCAGAAGCAGTCAAGGGTAGCCTAGGGTTAGGGTTAGGCTTAGGGTTAGGGTTAGGGTACGGCTTAGGGTTCGGGTTCGGGGAGGGGTTCGGGTACGGCGTAGGGTATAGGTTAGGGTTAGGGTTCGGGTTAGTGTTAGGGTTAGGGCTCGGTTTAGGGTACGGGTTAGGATTAGGGTACGTGTTAGGGTTAGGGTAGGGGTTAGGGTTAGGGTACGCGTTAGGGTTAGGGTAGTTATTAAACCTATCCCACTCTCTAGATACCCCTTAGCACGTAAAGGAATATTATTTGGGGGTCCAGCCATGGAGAAGAGTTTAGACACTAGGATAAGATAAGAAACACACCCATTATAAAGAAATCACATTAGGATTCTCTTTTTAAGCTGTTCCTTAAAACACTAGTGCTTCGGAAATCTATTGGAGGCAGAAGCAGTCAAGGGTAGCCTAGGGTTAGTGTTAGGCTTAGGTTTAGGCTTAGGGTACGGCTGAGGGTACGGGTTCGGGGAGGGGTTCGGGTACGGCGTAGGGTATGGGTTAGGGTTAGGGTTCGGTTTAGTGTTAGGGTTAGGGCTCGGTTTAGGGTACGGGTTAGGATTAGGGTACGTGTTAGGGTTAGGGTAGGGGTTAGGGTTAGGGTACGCGTTAGGGTTAGGGTAGTTATTAAACCTATCCCACTCTCTAGATAGCCCTTAGCACGTAAAGGAATATTACCTGGGGGTCCAGCCATGGAGAAGAGTTTAGACACTAGGATAAGATAAGGAACACACCCATTATAAAGAAATCACGTTAGGATTCTCTTTTTAAGCTGGTCTTTAAAACACTAGTGCTTAGGAAATCTATTGGAGGCAGAAGCAGTGAAGGGTAGCCGAGGGTTAGATTTAGGCTTAGGGTTAGGGTTAGGGTACGGCTTAGGGTACGGGTTCGGGGAGGGCTTTGGGTATGGCGTAGGGTATGGGTTAGTGTTAGGGTTAGGGTTAGTTTTAGGTTTAGGGCTCGTTTTAGGGTACGGGTTAGGATTAGGGTACGTGTTAGGGTTAGGGTAGGGGTTAGGGTTAGGGTACGTGTTAGGGTTAGGGTAGTTATTAAACCTATCGCACTCTCTAGACACCCCTTAGCATGTAAAGGAATATTATTTGGGGTTCAGCCATAGAGAAGAGTTTAGACACTAGGATAAGATAAGGAACACACCCATTATAAAGAAATCACGTTAGGATTCTCTTTTTAAGCTGTTCCTTAAAACACTAGTGCTTAGGAAATCTATTGGAGGCAAAAGCAGTCAGGGGTAGTCTAGGGTTAGGGTTAGGCTTCGGGTTAGGGTTAGGGTAGGGCTTAGGGTACGGGTTCGAGGAGGGGTTCGGGTATGGCGTAGGGTATGGGTTAGGGTTAGGGTTCGCGTTAGTGTTAGGGTTAGGGCTCGGTTTAGGGTACGGGTTAGGATTAGGGTACGTGTTAGGGTTACGGTAGGGGTTAGGGTTAGGGTACGCGTTAGGGTTAGGGTAGTTATTAAACCTATCCCACCCTCTAGATACCCCTTAGCACGTAAAGGAATATTATTTGGGGGTCCAGCCATGGAGAAGAGTTTAGACACTAGGATAAGATAAGGAACACACCCATTATAAAGAAATCACATTAGGATTCTCTTTTTAAGCTGTTCCTTAAAACACTAGTGCTTAGGAAATCTATTGGAGGCAGAAGCAATCAAGGGTATTCTAGGGTTAGGGTTAGGCTTAGGTTTAGGCTTAGGGTACGGCTGAGGGTACGGGTTCGAGGAGGGGTTCGGGTACGGCGTAGGGTATGGGTTAGGGTTAGGGTTAGGGTTAGTGTTAGGGTTAGGGCTCGGTTTAGGGTACGGGTTAGGATTAGGGTACGTGTTAGGGTTAGGGTAGGGGTTAGGGTTAGGGTACGCGTTAGGGTTAGGGTAGTTATTAAACCTATCCCACTCTCTAGGTACCCCTTAGTATGCAAAGGAATATTATTTGGGGTTCCAGCCATGGAGAAGAGTTTAGACACTAGGATAAGATAAGGAACACACCCATTATAAAGAAATCACATTAGGATTCTCTTTTTAAGCTGTTCCTTAAAACACTAGTGCTTAGGAAATCTATTGGAGGCAGAAGCAGTCAAGGGTAGCCTAGGGTTAGGGTTAGGCTTAGGGTTAGGGTTAGGGTACGGCTTAGGGTTCGGGTTCGGGGAGGGGTTCGGGTACGGCGTAGGGTATAGGTTAGGGTTAGGGTTCGGGTTAGTGTTAGGGTTAGGGCTCGGTTTAGGGTACGGGTTAGGATTAGGGTACGTGTTAGGGTTAGGGTAGGGGTTAGGGTTAGGGTACGCGCTAGGGTTAGGGTAGTTATTATACCTATCCCACCCTCTAGATACCCCTTAGCACGTAAAGGAATATTATTTGGGGGTCCAGCCATGGAGAAGAGTTTAGACACTAGGATAAGATAAGGAACACACCCATTATAAAGAAATCACGTTAGGATTCTCTTTTTAAGCTGGTCTTTAAAACACTAGTGCTTAGGAAATCTATTGGAGGCAGAAGCAGTGAAGGGTAGCCGAGGGTTAGGTTTAGGCTTAGGGTTAGGGTTAGGGTACGGCTTAGGGTACGGGTTCGGGGAGGGGTTTGGGTATGGCGTAGGGTATGGGTTAGTGTTAGGGTTAGGGTTAGTTTTAGGTTTAGGGCTCGTTTTAGGGTACGGGTTAGGATTAGGGTACGTGTTAGGGTTAGGGTAGGGGTTAGGGTTAGGGTACGCGTTAGGGTTAGGGTAGTTATTAAACCTATCGCACTCTCTAGACACCCCTTAGCATGTAAAGGAATATTATTTGGGGTTCAGCCATAGAGAAGAGTTTAGACACTAGGATAAGATAAGGAACACACCCATTATAAAGAAATCACGTTAGGATTCTCTTTTTAAGCTGTTCCTTAAAACACTAGTGCTTAGGAAATCTATTGGAGGCAAAAGCAGTCAGGGGTAGTCTAGGGTTAGGGTTAGGCTTCGGGTTAGGGTTAGGGTAGGGCTTAGGGTACGGGTTCGAGGAGGGGTTCGGGTATGGCGTAGGGTATGGGTTAGGGTTAGGGTTCGCGTTAGTGTTAGGGTTAGGGCTCGGTTTAGGGTACGGGTTAGGATTAGGGTACGTGTTAGGGTTACGGTAGGGGTTAGGGTTAGGGTACGCGTTAGGGTTAGGGTAGTTATTAAACCTATCCCACCCTCTAGATACCCCTTAGCACGTAAAGGAATATTATTTGGGGGTCCAGCCATGGAGAAGAGTTTAGACACTAGGATAAGATAAGGAACACACCCATTATAAAGAAATCACATTAGGATTCTCTTTTTAAGCTGTTCCTTAAAACACTAGTGCTTAGGAAATCTATTGGAGGCAGAAGCAATCAAGGGTATTCTAGGGTTAGGGTTAGGCTTAGGTTTAGGCTTAGGGTACGGCTGAGGGTACGGGTTCGAGGAGGGGTTCGGGTACGGCGTAGGGTATGGGTTAGGGTTAGGGTTAGGGTTAGTGTTAGGGTTAGGGCTCGGTTTAGGGTACGGGTTAGGATTAGGGTACGTGTTAGGGTTAGGGTAGGGGTTAGGGTTAGGGTACGCGTTAGGGTTAGGGTAGTTATTAAACCTATCCCACTCTCTAGGTACCCCTTAGGATGCAAAGGAATATTATTTGGGGTTCCAGCCATGGAGAAGAGTTTAGACACTAGGATAAGATAAGGAACACACCCATTATAAAGAAATCACATTAGGATTTTCTTTTTAAGCTGTTCCTTAAAACACTAGTGCTTAGGAAATCTATTGGAGGCAGAAGCAGTCAAGGGTAGCCTAGGGTTAGGGTTAGGCTTAGGGTTAGGGTTAGGGTACGGCTTAGGGTTCGGGTTCGGGGAGGGGTTCGGGTACGGCGTAGGGTATAGGTTAGGGTTAGGGTTCGGGTTAGTGTTAGGGTTAGGGCTCGGTTTAGGGTACGGGTTAGGATTAGGGTACGTGTTAGGGTTAGGGTAGGGGTTAGGGTTAGGGTACGCGTTAGGGTTAGGGTAGTTATTAAACCTATCCCACTCTCTAGATACCCCTTAGCACGTAAAGGAATATTATTTGGGGGTCCAGCCATGGAGAAGAGTTTAGACACTAGGATAAGATAAGAAACACACCCATTATAAAGAAATCACATTAGGATTCTCTTTTTAAGCTGTTCCTTAAAACACTAGTGCTTCGGAAATCTATTGGAGGCAGAAGCAGTCAAGGGTAGCCTAGGGTTAGTGTTAGGCTTAGGTTTAGGCTTAGGGTACGGCTGAGGGTACGGGTTCGGGGAGGGGTTCGGGTACGGCGTAGGGTATGGGTTAGGGTTAGGGTTCGGTTTAGTGTTAGGGTTAGGGCTCGGTTTAGGGTACGGGTTAGGATTAGGGTACGTGTTAGGGTTAGGGTAGGGGTTAGGGTTAGGGTACGCGTTAGGGTTAGGGTAGTTATTAAACCTATCCCACTCTCTAGATAGCCCTTAGCACGTAAAGGAATATTACCTGGGGGTCCAGCCATGGAGAAGAGTTTAGACACTAGGATAAGATAAGGAACACACCCATTATAAAGAAATCACGTTAGGATTCTCTTTTTAAGCTGGTCTTTAAAACACTAGTGCTTAGGAAATCTATTGGAGGCAGAAGCAGTGAAGGGTAGCCGAGGGTTAGATTTAGGCTTAGGGTTAGGGTTAGGGTACGGCTTAGGGTACGGGTTCGGGGAGGGCTTTGGGTATGGCGTAGGGTATGGGTTAGTGTTAGGGTTAGGGTTAGTTTTAGGTTTAGGGCTCGTTTTAGGGTACGGGTTAGGATTAGGGTACGTGTTAGGGTTAGGGTAGGGGTTAGGGTTAGGGTACGTGTTAGGGTTAGGGTAGTTATTAAACCTATCGCACTCTCTAGACACCCCTTAGCATGTAAAGGAATATTATTTGGGGTTCAGCCATAGAGAAGAGTTTAGACACTAGGATAAGATAAGGAACACACCCATTATAAAGAAATCACGTTAGGATTCTCTTTTTAAGCTGTTCCTTAAAACACTAGTGCTTAGGAAATCTATTGGAGGCAAAAGCAGTCAGGGGTAGTCTAGGGTTAGGGTTAGGCTTCGGGTTAGGGTTAGGGTAGGGCTTAGGGTACGGGTTCGAGGAGGGGTTCGGGTATGGCGTAGGGTATGGGTTAGGGTTAGGGTTCGCGTTAGTGTTAGGGTTAGGGCTCGGTTTAGGGTACGGGTTAGGATTAGGGTACGTGTTAGGGTTACGGTAGGGGTTAGGGTTAGGGTACGCGTTAGGGTTAGGGTAGTTATTAAACCTATCCCACCCTCTAGATACCCCTTAGCACGTAAAGGAATATTATTTGGGGGTCCAGCCATGGAGAAGAGTTTAGACACTAGGATAAGATAAGGAACACACCCATTATAAAGAAATCACATTAGGATTCTCTTTTTAAGCTGTTCCTTAAAACACTAGTGCTTAGGAAATCTATTGGAGGCAGAAGCAATCAAGGGTATTCTAGGGTTAGGGTTAGGCTTAGGTTTAGGCTTAGGGTACGGCTGAGGGTACGGGTTCGAGGAGGGGTTCGGGTACGGCGTAGGGTATGGGTTAGGGTTAGGGTTAGGGTTAGTGTTAGGGTTAGGGCTCGGTTTAGGGTACGGGTTAGGATTAGGGTACGTGTTAGGGTTAGGGTAGGGGTTAGGGTTAGGGTACGCGTTAGGGTTAGGGTAGTTATTAAACCTATCCCACTCTCTAGGTACCCCTTAGTATGCAAAGGAATATTATTTGGGGTTCCAGCCATGGAGAAGAGTTTAGACACTAGGATAAGATAAGGAACACACCCATTATAAAGAAATCACATTAGGATTCTCTTTTTAAGCTGTTCCTTAAAACACTAGTGCTTAGGAAATCTATTGGAGGCAGAAGCAGTCAAGGGTAGCCTAGGGTTAGGGTTAGGCTTAGGGTTAGGGTTAGGGTACGGCTTAGGGTTCGGGTTCGGGGAGGGGTTCGGGTACGGCGTAGGGTATAGGTTAGGGTTAGGGTTCGGGTTAGTGTTAGGGTTAGGGCTCGGTTTAGGGTACGGGTTAGGATTAGGGTACGTGTTAGGGTTAGGGTAGGGGTTAGGGTTAGGGTACGCGCTAGGGTTAGGGTAGTTATTATACCTATCCCACCCTCTAGATACCCCTTAGCACGTAAAGGAATATTATTTGGGGGTCCAGCCATGGAGAAGAGTTTAGACACTAGGATAAGATAAGCAACACACCCATTATAAAGAAATCACATTAGGATTCTCTTTTTAAGCTGTTCCTTAAAACACTAGTGCTTCGGAAATCTATTGGAGGCAGAAGCAGTCAAGGGTAGCCTAGGGTTAGTGTTAGGCTTAGGTTTAGGCTTAGGGTACGGCTGAGGGTACGGGTTCGGGGAGGGGTTCGGGTACGGCGTAGGGTATGGGTTAGGGTTAGGGTTCGGTTTAGTGTTAGGGTTAGGGCTCGGTTTAGGGTACGGGTTAGGATTAGGGTACGTGTTAGGGTTAGGGTAGGGGTTAGGGTTAGGGTACGCGTTAGGGTTAGGGTAGTTAGGGTTAGGGTTAGGGTTAGGGTTAGGGTTAGGGTCAGGAAAAAACGCATACGCCCTTTTTGGCCAAGGGCATCATTGTCGACGTTTTGCCGCTTTTCATGTGCTTTAAAGGCGATTCGAATCGACCTCCTGAAATCTGTTTCCTGCAATTCTGCCTTGCTTTCAAATCCTCTTCGTTGCCTTCCCTCAATATATTTGTGGACGAGAGTTATCATTTATAACTCTGCAGGTTTGTGAATTGCAGTGCCCCTGAGCTCCATTTTTCAACTCGCTTTTTTGGGAGCTGGCCGCAAAAGCGCAGGATTGCCTCAGGCCCTATTCTGCTTCCGGGCGGCAGGCTGAGCCTGTGGTTAATTCTTCTTCCTGATGGGAAAATAGAGTGACCTGTGCCTGTCCCAACACCTAGAGCTAGTCTCTCATTGGCTCCCCCTCTTCCCGTTCATCCTCAGGACAAATTGCAAGCTGTACGGAACGGGAGGTTACAGGTGCTGATTCTCCAAGGAGGGAGATTGCTAGTAAAGCGGCTGGAATGGCGAACCCGAGCACAAGGAGATGAGAAATGAGGTGCGTTTTAGAAACCTTTCCCGATCACATGGTGTACCACCTTCTGGGTTTCTCATGCATGTTTTCGAGGTAGGAAGATGCCCTTGAACCTGGAGATTTGGGACCCATGGGATGGGTAACAGGCAGTATTACTTTAAAGGCTCTGCGTTTGCTCCCCCAACCTCACCAAACCTCTCAGCCCCGAGAGTGTCCACCCTTATGTCTCATCCAGCTGTGGGTCTAGATATGGTCAATCCAGGTTGCATCACAGCCCCTGAACGAATTTTGTAAGAATTTCTCTCTCTTTCACTGTCTGTGTTTCACGGGTTTTTAAAAGTAATTTATTTTTATAATGGGGTTTAGCTGCTTTTCACGGCTGTGTTTCTGCCGCTTTACACCCACTTGACTCACTTCCAGAGAGATATCAATACATAGGTTTTATGATTCTTACTAGTCAGATATATTCTTGTGCGGTGAATAGGGGGTGTGGAGTCCAGTTCACTGAGCAAGGAGTAGGTCTTTCTATTACATATTGGGTTTATGGAACGGTATCTGAGCTCATTTGAAACCCTTGTTTTATGCATCACCCCACCCCACCTTTCCCGTTAAGCAGCCATAGTGTGTTTTGTAAACGTGTGACTCTGTTCTGTTTTGTAATTCAGTTCAAGTGTAGCGGTTTTTACATTCCCTCTATAAGTGATAGCTTATGATAAGTGTCTTTTTCTGTGTGACTTATTTCACTTAGAATCGTCGTAGCTAAAGCCACTCATCATGCTGCTACTAGCCTTATGACATTGATTTCATGGCTGAGTGATATTCCATTGTACATAAGGACCACCACTTCTTTATCCATTTTTCTCTTTCCTGGGATATTTGAGGTGTCATGAAGTGGAGGTTCTTGTCAACAGAGCAGCCCTAAACTTGGGGTGCCTGTGTCTTGCTGATTTTTAGTTTTCCCAATTTATACGCCCATGAGTGGAAGTGCCCTATGTGCTCTAAGCTGTGTTTTTTCGATGTTTCAGGACACACCGTACACTTCTCCAGAGTGGCTGTTGGCAATTTACATCCCGCCCATCAGCGTAGCAAGGCTCCCATTTCTCCATGGCCTGTCCTGCATTTCTGGTTTTGACAGTTTTTTCCGCATGGCCCTTTTGACCGATGGGAAGCGAGACTTCTTTGTAGCGCTGATTTGCCTTTCCAGGTTGCTTGGTTGGCCAAAAAGGGCGTATGCGTTTTTTCCTGAATATATTCAGGAAAAAACGCATACGCCCTTTTTGGCCAAGGGCATCATTTTCGACGTTTTGCCGCTTTTCATGTGCTTTAAAGGCGATTCGAATCGACCTCCTGAAATCTGTTTCCTGCAATTCTGCCTTGCTTTCAGATCCTCTTCGTTGCCTTCCCTCAATATATTTGTGGACGAGAGTTATCATTTATAACTCTGCAGGTTTGTGAATTGCAGTGCCCCTGAGCTCCATTTTTCAACTCGCTTTTTTGGGAGCTGGCCGCAAAAGCGCAGGATTGCCTCAGGCCCTATTCTGCTTCCGGGCGGCAGGCTGAGCCTGTGGTTAATTCTTCTTCCTGATGGGAAAATAGAGTGACCTGTGCCTGTCCCAACACCTAGAGCTAGTCTCTCATTGGCTCCCCCTCTTCCCGTTCATCCTCAGGACAAATTGCAAGCTGTACGGAACGGGAGGTTACAGGTGCTGATTCTCCAAGGAGGGAGATTGCTAGTAAAGCGGCTGGAATGGCGAACCCGAGCACAAGGAGATGAGAAATGAGGTGCGTTTTAGAAACCTTTCCCGATCACATGGTGTACCACCTTCTGGGTTTCTCATGCATGTTTTCGAGGTAGGAAGATGCCCTTGAACCTGGAGATTTGGGACCCATGGGATGGGTAACAGGCAGTATTACTTTAAAGGCTCTGCGTTTGCTCCCCCAACCTCACCAAACCTCTCAGCCCCGAGAGTGTCCACCCTTATGTCTCATCCAGCTGTGGGTCTAGATATGGTCAATCCAGGTTGCATCACAGCCCCTGAACGAATTTTGTAAGAATTTCTCTCTCTTTCACTGTCTTTGTTTCACGGGTTTTTAAAAGTAATTTATTTTTATAATGGGGTTTAGCTGCTTTTCACGGCTGTGTTTCTGCCGCTTTACAGCCACTTGACTCACTTCCAGAGAGATATCAATACATAGGTTTTAAGATTCTTACTAGTCAGATATATTCTTGTGCGGTGAATAGGGGGTGTGGAGTCCAGTTCACTGAGCAAGGAGTAGGTCTTTCTATTACATATTGGGTTTATGGAACGGTATCTGAGCTCATTTGAAACCCTTGTTTTATGCATCACCCCACCCCACCTTTCCCGTTAAGCAGCCATAGTGTGTTTTGTAAACTTGTGACTCTGTTCTGTTTTGTAATTCAGTTCAAGTGTAGCGGTTTTTACATTCCCTCTATAAGTGATAGCTTATGATAAGTGTCTTTTTCTGTGTGACTTATTTCACTTAGAATCGTCGTAGCTAAAGCCACTCATCATGCTGCTACTAGCCTTATGACATTGATTTCATGGCTGAGTGATATTCCATTGTACATAAGGACCACCACTTCTTTATCCATTTTTCTCTTTCCTGGGATATTTGAGGTGTCATGAAGTGGAGGTTCTTGTCAAAAGAGCAGCCCTAAACTTTGGGGTGCCTGTGTCTTGCTGATTTTTAGTTTTCCCAATTTATACGCCCATGAGTGGAAGTGCCCTATGCGCTCTAAGCTGTGTTTTTTCGATGTTTCAGGACACACCGTACCCTTCTCCAGAGTGGCTGTTGGCAATTTACATCCCGCCCATCAGCGTAGCAAGGCTCCCATTTCTCCATGGCCTGTCCTGCATTTCTGGTTTTGACAGTTTTTTCCGCATGGCCCTTTTGACCGATGGGAAGCGAGACTTCTTTGTAGCGCTGATTTGCCTTTCCAGGTTGCTTGGTTGGCCAAAAAGGGCGTATGCGTTTTTTCCTGAATATATTCAGGAAAAAACGCATACGCCCTTTTTGGCCAAGGGCATCATTGTCGACGTTTTGCCGCTTTTCATGTGCTTTAAAGGCGATTCGAATCGACCTCCTGAAATCTGTTTCCTGCAATTCTGCCTTGCTTTCAGATCCTCTTCGTTGCCTTCCCTCAATATATTTGTGGACGAGAGTTATCATTTATAACTCTGCAGGTTTGTGAATTGCAGTGCCCCTGAGCTCCATTTTTCAACTCGCTTTTTTGGGAGCTGGCCGCAAAAGCGCAGGATTGCCTCAGGCCCTATTCTGCTTCCGGGCGGCAGGCTGAGCCTGTGGTTAATTCTTCTTCCTGATGGGAAAATAGAGTGACCTGTGCCTGTCCCAACACCTAGAGCTAGTCTCTCATTGGCTCCCCCTCTTCCCGTTCATCCTCAGGACAAATTGCAAGCTGTACGGAACGGGAGGTTACAGGTGCTGATTCTCCAAGGAGGGAGATTGCTAGTAAAGCGGCTGGAATGGCGAACCCGAGCACAAGGAGATGAGAAATGAGGTGCGTTTTAGAAACCTTTCCCGATCACATGGTGTACCACCTTCTGGGTTTCTCATGCATGTTTTCGAGGTAGGAAGATGCCCTTGAACCTGGAGATTTGGGACCCATGGGATGGGTAACAGGCAGTATTACTTTAAAGGCTCTGCGTTTGCTCCCCCAACCTCACCAAACCTCTCAGCCCCGAGAGTGTCCACCCTTATGTCTCATCCAGCTGTGGGTCTAGATATGGTCAATCCAGGTTGCATCACAGCCCCTGAACGAATTTTGTAAGAATTTCTCTCTCTTTCACTGTCTTTGTTTCACGGGTTTTTAAAAGTAATTTATTTTATAATGGGGTTTAGCTGCTTTTCACGGCTGTGTTTCTGCCGCTTTACAGCCACTTGACTCACTTCCAGAGAGATATCAATACATAGGTTTTAAGATTCTTACTAGTCAGATATATTCTTGTGCGGTGAATAGGGGGTGTGGAGTCCAGTTCACTGAGCAAGGAGTAGGTCTTTCTATTACATATTGGGTTTATGGAACGGT
This sequence comes from Balaenoptera borealis, assembly GCF_965194805.1. Lineage (NCBI taxonomy): Eukaryota > Metazoa > Chordata > Mammalia > Artiodactyla > Balaenopteridae > Balaenoptera > Balaenoptera borealis. Next base: position 238,453 of record NW_028123501.1, on the reverse strand, counting down.
ATCTGAGCTCATTTGAAACCCTTGTTTTATGCATCACCCCACCCCACCTTTCCCGTTAAGCAGCCATAGTGTGTTTTGTAAACTTGTGACTCTGTTCTGTTTTGTAATTCAGTTCAAGTGTAGCGGTTTTTACATTCCCTCTATAAGTGATAGCTTATGATAAGTGTCTTTTTCTGTGTGACTTATTTCACTTAGAATCGTCGTAGCTAAAGCCACTCATCATGCTGCTACTAGCCTTATGACATTGATTTCATGGCTGAGTGATATTCCATTGTACATAAGGACCACCACTTCTTTATCCATTTTTCTCTTTCCTGGGATATTAGAGGTGTCATGAAGTGGAGGTTCTTGTCAAAAGAGCAGCCCTAAACTTTGGGGTGCCTGTGTCTTGCTGATTTTTAGTTTTCCCAATTTATACGCCCATGAGTGGAAGTGCCCTATGCGCTCTAAGCTGTGTTTTTTCGATGTTTCAGGACACACCGTACACTTCTACATAGTGGCTGTTGGCAATTTACATCCCGCCCATCAGCGTAGCAAGGCTCCCATTTCTCCATGGCCTGTCCTGCATTTCTGGTTTTGACAGTTTTTTCCGCATGGCCCTTTTGACCGATGGGAAGCGAGACTTCTTTGTAGCGCTGATTTGCCTTTCCAGGTTGCTTGGTTGGCCAAAAAGGGCGTATGCGTTTTTTCCTGAATATATTCAGGAAAAAACGCATACGCCCTTTTTGGCCAAGGGCATCATTGTCGACGTTTTGCCGCTTTTCATGTGCTTTAAAGGCGATTCGAATCGACCTCCTGAAATCTGTTTCCTGCAATTCTGCCTTGCTTTCAGATCCTCTTCGTTGCCTTCCCTCAATATATTTGTGGACGAGAGTTATCATTTATAACTCTGCAGGTTTGTGAATTGCAGTGCCCCTGAGCTCCATTTTTCAACTCGCTTTTTTGGGAGCTGGCCGCAAAAGCGCAGGATTGCCTCAGGCCCTATTCTGCTTCCGGGCGGCAGGCTGAGCCTGTGGTTAATTCTTCTTCCTGATGGGAAAATAGAGTGACCTGTGCCTGTCCCAACACCTAGAGCTAGTCTCTCATTGGCTCCCCCTCTTCCCGTTCATCCTCAGGACAAATTGCAAGCTGTACGGAACGGGAGGTTACAGGTGCTGATTCTCCAAGGAGGGAGATTGCTAGTAAAGCGGCTGGAATGGCGAACCCGAGCACAAGGAGATGAGAAATGAGGTGCGTTTTAGAAACCTTTCCCGATCACATGGTGTACCACCTTCTGGGTTTCTCATGCATGTTTTCGAGGTAGGAAGATGCCCTTGAACCTGGAGATTTGGGACCCATGGGATGGGTAACAGGCAGTATTACTTTAAAGGCTCTGCGTTTGCTCCCCCAACCTCACCAAACCTCTCAGCCCCGAGAGTGTCCACCCTTATGTCTCATCCAGCTGTGGGTCTAGATATGGTCAATCCAGGTTGCATCACAGCCCCTGAACGAATTTTGTAAGAATTTCTCTCTCTTTCACTGTCTGTGTTTCACGGGTTTTTAAAAGTAATTTATTTTTATAATGGGGTTTAGCTGCTTTTCACGGCTGTGTTTCTGCCGCTTTACACCCACTTGACTCACTTCCAGAGAGATATCAATACATAGGTTTTATGATTCTTACTAGTCAGATATATTCTTGTGCGGTGAATAGGGGGTGTGGAGTCCAGTTCACTGAGCAAGGAGTAGGTCTTTCTATTACATATTGGGTTTATGGAACGGTATCTGAGCTCATTTGAAACCCTTGTTTTATGCATCACCCCACCCCACCTTTCCCGTTAAGCAGCCATAGTGTGTTTTGTAAACGTGTGACTCTGTTCTGTTTTGTAATTCAGTTCAAGTGTAGCGGTTTTTACATTCCCTCTATAAGTGATAGCTTATGATAAGTGTCTTTTTCTGTGTGACTTATTTCACTTAGAATCGTCGTAGCTAAAGCCACTCATCATGCTGCTACTAGCCTTATGACATTGATTTCATGGCTGAGTGATATTCCATTGTACATAAGGACCACCACTTCTTTATCCATTTTTCTCTTTCCTGGGATATTTGAGGTGTCATGAAGTGGAGGTTCTTGTCAACAGAGCAGCCCTAAACTTGGGGTGCCTGTGTCTTGCTGATTTTTAGTTTTCCCAATTTATACGCCCATGAGTGGAAGTGCCCTATGTGCTCTAAGCTGTGTTTTTTCGATGTTTCAGGACACACCGTACACTTCTCCAGAGTGGCTGTTGGCAATTTACATCCCGCCCATCAGCGTAGCAAGGCTCCCATTTCTCCATGGCCTGTCCTGCATTTCTGGTTTTGACAGTTTTTTCCTCATGGCCCTTTTGACCGATGGGAAGCGAGACTTCTTTGTAGCGCTGATTTGCCTTTCCAGGTTGCTTGGTTGGCCAAAAAGGGCGTATGCGTTTTTTCCTGAATATATTCAGGAAAAAACGCATACGCCCTTTTTGGCCAAGGGCATCATTTTCGACGTTTTGCCGCTTTTCATGTGCTTTAAAGGCGATTCGAATCGACCTCCTGAAATCTGTTTCCTGCAATTCTGCCTTGCTTTCAGATCCTCTTCGTTGCCTTCCCTCAATATATTTGTGGACGAGAGTTATCATTTATAACTCTGCAGGTTTGTGAATTGCAGTGCCCCTGAGCTCCATTTTTCAACTCGCTTTTTTGGGAGCTGGCCGCAAAAGCGCAGGATTGCCTCAGGCCCTATTCTGCTTCCGGGCGGCAGGCTGAGCCTGTGGTTAATTCTTCTTCCTGATGGGAAAATAGAGTGACCTGTGCCTGTCCCAACACCTAGAGCTAGTCTCTCATTGGCTCCCCCTCTTCCCGTTCATCCTCAGGACAAATTGCAAGCTGTACGGAACGGGAGGTTACAGGTGCTGATTCTCCAAGGAGGGAGATTGCTAGTAAAGCGGCTGGAATGGCGAACCCGAGCACAAGGAGATGAGAAATGAGGTGCGTTTTAGAAACCTTTCCCGATCACATGGTGTACCACCTTCTGGGTTTCTCATGCATGTTTTCGAGGTAGGAAGATGCCCTTGAACCTGGAGATTTGGGACCCATGGGATGGGTAACAGGCAGTATTACTTTAAAGGCTCTGCGTTTGCTCCCCCAACCTCACCAAACCTCTCAGCCCCGAGAGTGTCCACCCTTATGTCTCATCCAGCTGTGGGTCTAGATATGGTCAATCCAGGTTGCATCACAGCCCCTGAACGAATTTTGTAAGAATTTCTCTCTCTTTCACTGTCTTTGTTTCACGGGTTTTTAAAAGTAATTTATTTTTATAATGGGGTTTAGCTGCTTTTCACGGCTGTGTTTCTGCCGCTTTACAGCCACTTGACTCACTTCCAGAGAGATATCAATACATAGGTTTTAAGATTCTTACTAGTCAGATATATTCTTGTGCGGTGAATAGGGGGTGTGGAGTCCAGTTCACTGAGCAAGGAGTAGGTCTTTCTATTACATATTGGGTTTATGGAACGGTATCTGAGCTCATTTGAAACCCTTGTTTTATGCATCACCCCACCCCACCTTTCCCGTTAAGCAGCCATAGTGTGTTTTGTAAACTTGTGACTCTGTTCTGTTTTGTAATTCAGTTCAAGTGTAGCGGTTTTTACATTCCCTCTATAAGTGATAGCTTATGATAAGTGTCTTTTTCTGTGTGACTTATTTCACTTAGAATCGTCGTAGCTAAAGCCACTCATCATGCTGCTACTAGCCTTATGACATTGATTTCATGGCTGAGTGATATTCCATTGTACATAAGGACCACCACTTCTTTATCCATTTTTCTCTTTCCTGGGATATTTGAGGTGTCATGAAGTGGAGGTTCTTGTCAAAAGAGCAGCCCTAAACTTTGGGGTGCCTGTGTCTTGCTGATTTTTAGTTTTCCCAATTTATACGCCCATGAGTGGAAGTGCCCTATGCGCTCTAAGCTGTGTTTTTTCGATGTTTCAGGACACACCGTACCCTTCTCCAGAGTGGCTGTTGGCAATTTACATCCCGCCCATCAGCGTAGCAAGGCTCCCATTTCTCCATGGCCTGTCCTGCATTTCTGGTTTTGACACTTTTTTCCGCATGGCCCTTTTGACCGATGGGAAGCGAGACTTCTTTGTAGCGCTGATTTGCCTTTCCAGGTTGCTTGGTTGGCCAAAAAGGGCGTATGCGTTTTTTCCTGAATATATTCAGGAAAAAACGCATACGCCCTTTTTGGCCAAGGGCATCATTGTCGACGTTTTGCCGCTTTTCATGTGCTTTAAAGGCGATTCGAATCGACCTCCTGAAATCTGTTTCCTGCAATTCTGCCTTGCTTTCAGATCCTCTTCGTTGCCTTCCCTCAATATATTTGTGGACGAGAGTTATCATTTATAACTCTGCAGGTTTGTGAATTGCAGTGCCCCTGAGCTCCATTTTTCAACTCGCTTTTTTGGGAGCTGGCCGCAAAAGCGCAGGATTGCCTCAGGCCCTATTCTGCTTCCGGGCGGCAGGCTGAGCCTGTGGTTAATTCTTCTTCCTGATGGGAAAATAGAGTGACCTGTGCCTGTCCCAACACCTAGAGCTAGTCTCTCATTGGCTCCCCCTCTTCCCGTTCATCCTCAGGACAAATTGCAAGCTGTACGGAACGGGAGGTTAAAGGTGCTGATTCTCCAAGGAGGGAGATTGCTAGTAAAGCGGCTGGAATGGCGAACCCGACCACAAGGAGATGAGAAATGAGGTGCGTTTTAGAAACCTTTCCCGATCACATGGTGTACCACCTTCTGGGTTTCTCATGCATGTTTTCGAGGTAGGAAGATGCCCTTGAACCTGGAGATTTGGGACCCATGGGATGGGTAACAGGCAGTATTACTTTAAAGGCTCTGCGTTTGCTCCCCCAACCTCACCAAACCTCTCAGCCCCGAGAGTGTCCACCCTTATGTCTCATCCAGCTGTGGGTCTAGATATGGTCAATCCAGGTTGCATCACAGCCCCTGAACGAATTTTGTAAGAATTTCTCTCTCTTTCACTGTCTGTGTTTCACGGGTTTTTAAAAGTAATTTATTTTTATAATGGGGTTTAGCTGCTTTTCACGGCTGTGTTTCTGCCGCTTTACAGCCACTTGACTCACTTCCAGAGAGATATCAATACATAGGTTTTAAGATTCTTACTAGTCAGATATATTCTTGTGCGGTGAATAGGGGGTGTGGAGTCCAGTTCACTGAGCAAGGAGTAGGTCTTTCTATTACATATTGGGTTTATGGAACGGTATCTGAGCTCATTTGAAACCCTTGTTTTATGCATCACCCCACCCCACCTTTCCCGTTAAGCAGCCATAGTGTGTTTTGTAAACTTGTGACTCTGTTCTGTTTTGTAATTCAGTTCAAGTGTAGCGGTTTTTACATTCCCTCTATAAGTGATAGCTTATGATAAGTGTCTTTTTCTGTGTGACTTATTTCACTTAGAATCGCCGTAGCTAAAGCCACTCATCATGCTGCTACTAGCCTTATGACATTGATTTCATGGCTGAGTGATATTCCATTGTACATAAGGACCACCACTTCTTTATCCATTTTTCTCTTTCCTGGGATATTAGAGGTGTTATGAAGTGGAGGTTCTTGTCAAAAGAGCAGCCCTAAACTTTGGGGTGCCTGTGTCTTGCTGATTTTTAGTTTTCCCAATTTATACGCCCATGAGTGGAAGTGCCCTATGCGCTCTAAGCTGTGTTTTTTCGATGTTTCAGGACACACCGTACCCTTCTCCAGAGTGGCTGTTGGCAATTTACATCCCGCCCATCAGCGTAGCAAGGCTCCCATTTCTCCATGGCCTGTCCTGCATTTCTGGTTTTGACAGTTTTTTCCGCATGGCCCTTTTGACCGATGGGAAGCGAGACTTCTTTGTAGCGCTGATTTGCCTTTCCAGGTTGCTTGGTTGGCCAAAAAGGGCGTATGCGTTTTTTCCTGAATATATTCAGGAAAAAACGCATACGCCCTTTTTGGCCAAGGGCATCATTGTCGACGTTTTGCCGCTTTTCATGTGCTTTAAAGGCGATTCGAATCGACCTCCTGAAATCTGTTTCCTGCAATTCTGCCTTGCTTTCAGATCCTCTTCGTTGCCTTCCCTCAATATATTTGTGGACGAGAGTTATCATTTATAACTCTGCAGGTTTGTGAATTGCAGTGCCCCTGAGCTCCATTTTTCAACTCGCTTTTTTGGGAGCTGGCCGCAAAAGCGCAGGATTGCCTCAGGCCCTATTCTGCTTCCGGGCGGCAGGCTGAGCCTGTGGTTAATTCTTCTTCCTGATGCGAAAATAGAGTGACCTGTGCCTGTCCCAACACCTAGAGCTAGTCTCTCATTGGCTCCCCCTCTTCCCGTTCATCCTCAGGACAAATTGCAAGCTGTACGGAACGGGAGGTTACAGGTGCTGATTCTCCAAGGAGGGAGATTGCTAGTAAAGCGGCTGGAATGGCGAACCCGAGCACAAGGAGATGAGAAATGAGGTGCGTTTTAGAAACCTTTCCCGATCACACGGTGTACCACCTTCTGGGTTTCTCATGCATGTTTTCGAGGTAGGAAGATGCCCTTGAACCTGGAGATTTGGGACCCATGGGATGGGTAACAGGCAGTATTACTTTAAAGGCTCTGCGTTTGCTCCCCCAACCTCACCAAACCTCTCAGCCCCGAGAGTGTCCACCCTTATGTCTCATCCAGCTGTGGGTCTAGATATGGTCAATCCAGGTTGCATCACAGCCCCTGAACGAATTTTGTAAGAATTTCTCTCTCTTTCACTGTCTGTGTTTCACGGGTTTTTAAAAGTAATTTATTTTTATAATGGGGTTTAGCTGCTTTTCACGGCTGTGTTTCTGCCGCTTTACACCCACTTGACTCACTTCCAGAGAGATATCAATACATAGGTTTTAAGATTCTTACTAGTCAGATATATTCTTGTGCGGTGAATAGGGGGTGTGGAGTCCAGTTCACTGAGCAAGGAGTAGGTCTTTCTATTACATATTGGGTTTATGGAACGGTATCTGAGCTCATTTGAAACCCTTGTTTTATGCATCACCCCACCCCACCTTTCCCGTTAAGCAGCCATAGTGTGTTTTGTAAACTTGTGACTCTGTTCTGTTTTGTAATTCAGTTCAAGTGTAGCGGTTTTTACATTCCCTCTATAAGTGATAGCTTATGATAAGTGTCTTTTTCTGTGTGACTTATTTCACTTAGAATCGTCGTAGCTAAAGCCACTCATCATGCTGCTACTAGCCTTATGACATTGATTTCATGGCTGAGTGATATTCCATTGTACATAAGGACCACCACTTCTTTATCCATTTTTCTCTTTCCTGGGATATTAGAGGTGTTATGAAGTGGAGGTTCTTGTCAAAAGAGCAGCCCTAAACTTTGGGGTGCCTGTGTCTTGCTGATTTTTAGTTTTCCCAATTTATACGCCCATGAGTGGAAGTGCCCTATGCGCTCTAAGCTGTGTTTTTTCGATGTTTCAGGACACACCGTACACTTCTCCATAGTGGCTGTTGGCAATTTACATCCCGCCCATCAGCGTAGCAAGGCTCCCATTTCTCCATGGCCTGTCCTGCATTTCTGGTTTTGACAGTTTTTTCCGCATGGCCCTTTTGACCGATGGGAAGCGAGACTTCTTTGTAGCGCTGATTTGCCTTTCCAGGTTGCTTGGTTGGCCAAAAAGGGCGTATGCGTTTTTTCCTGAATATATTCAGGAAAAAACGCATACGCCCTTTTTGGCCAAGGGCATCATTGTCGACGTTTTGCCGCTTTTCATGTGCTTTAAAGGCGATTCGAATCGACCTCCTGAAATCTGTTTCCTGCAATTCTGCCTTGCTTTCAGATCCTCTTCGTTGCCTTCCCTGAATATATTTGTGGACGAGAGTTATCATTTATAACTCTGCAGGTTTGTGAATTGCAGTGCCCCTGAGCTCCATTTTTCAACTCGCTTTTTTGGGAGCTGGCCGCAAAAGCGCAGGATTGCCTCAGGCCCTATTCTGCTTCCGGGCGGCAGGCTGAGCCTGTGGTTAATTCTTCTTCCTGATGGGAAAATAGAGTGACCTGTGCCTGTCCCAACACCTAGAGCTAGTCTCTCATTGGCTCCCCCTCTTCCCGTTCATCCTCAGGACAAATTGCAAGCTGTACGGGAACGGGAGGTTAAAGGTGCTGATTCTCCAAGGAGGGAGATTGCTAGTAAAGCGGCTGGAATGGCGAACCCGACCACAAGGAGATGAGAAATGAGGTGCGTTTTAGAAACCTTTCCCGATCACATGGTGTACCACCTTCTGGGTTTCTCATGCATGTTTTCGAGGTAGGAAGATGCCCTTGAACCTGGAGATTTGGGACCCATGGGATGGGTAACAGGCAGTATTACTTTAAAGGCTCTGCGTTTGCTCCCCCAACCTCACCAAACCTCTCAGCCCCGAGAGTGTCCACCCTTATGTCTCATCCAGCTGTGGGTCTAGATATGGTCAATCCAGGTTGCATCACAGCCCCTGAACGAATTTTGTAAGAATTTCTCTCTCTTTCACTGTCTTTGTTTCACGGGTTTTTAAAAGTAATTTATTTTTATAATGGGGTTTAGCTGCTTTTCACGGCTGTGTTTCTGCCGCTTTACAGCCACTTGACTCACTTCCAGAGAGATATCAATACATAGGTTTTAAGATTCTTACTAGTCAGATATATTCTTGTGCGGTGAATAGGGGGTGTGGAGTCCAGTTCACTGAGCAAGGAGTAGGTCTTTCTATTACATATTGGGTTTATGGAACGGTATCTGAGCTCATTTGAAACCCTTGTTTTATGCATCACCCCACCCCACCTTTCCCGTTAAGCAGCCATAGTGTGTTTTGTAAACTTGTGACTCTGTTCTGTTTTGTAATTCAGTTCAAGTGTAGCGGTTTTTACATTCCCTCTATAAGTGATAGCTTATGATAAGTGTCTTTTTCTGTGTGACTTATTTCACTTAGAATCGTCGTAGCTAAAGCCACTCATCATGCTGCTACTAGCCTTATGACATTGATTTCATGGCTGAGTGATATTCCATTGTACATAAGGACCACCACTTCTTTATCCATTTTTCTCTTTCCTGGGATATTTGAGGTGTCATGAAGTGGAGGTTCTTGTCAAAAGAGCAGCCCTAAACTTTGGGGTGCCTGTGTCTTGCTGATTTTTAGTTTTCCCAATTTATACGCCCATGAGTGGAAGTGCCCTATGCGCTCTAAGCTGTGTTTTTTCGATGTTTCAGGACACACCGTACACTTCTCCATAGTGGCTGTTGGCAATTTACATCCCGCCCATCAGCGTAGCAAGGCTCCCATTTCTCCATGGCCTGTCCTGCATTTCTGGTTTTGACAGTTTTTTCCGCATGGCCCTTTTGACCGATGGGAAGCGAGACTTCTTTGTAGCGCTGATTTGCCTTTCCAGGTTGCTTGGTTGGCCAAAAAGGGCGTATGCGTTTTTTCCTGAATATATTCAGGAAAAAACGCATACGCCCTTTTTGGCCAAGGGCATCATTGTCGACGTTTTGCCGCTTTTCATGTGCTTTAAAGGCGATTCGAATCGACCTCCTGAAATCTGTTTCCTGCAATTCTGCCTTGCTTTCAGATCCTCTTCGTTGCCTTCCCTCAATATATTTGTGGACGAGAGTTATCATTTATAACTCTGCAGGTTTGTGAATTGCAGTGCCCCTGAGCTCCATTTTTCAACTCGCTTTTTTGGGAGCTGGCCGCAAAAGCGCAGGATTGCCTCAGGCCCTATTCTGCTTCCCGGCGGCAGGCTGAGCCTGTGGTTAATTCTTCTTCCTGATGGGAAAATAGAGTGACCTGTGCCTGTCCCAACACCTAGAGCTAGTCTCTCATTGGCTCCCCCTCTTCCCGTTCATCCTCAGGACAAATTGCAAGCTGTACGGAACGGGAGGTTAAAGGTGCTGATTCTCCAAGGAGGGAGATTGCTAGTAAAGCGGCTGGAATGGCGAACCCGACCACAAGGAGATGAGAAATGAGGTGCGTTTTAGAAACCTTTCCCGATCACATGGTGTACCACCTTCTGGGTTTCTCATGCATGTTTTCGAGGTAGGAAGATGCCCTTGAACCTGGAGATTTGGGACCCATGGGATGGGTAACAGGCAGTATTACTTTAAAGGCTCTGCGTTTGCTCCCCCAACCTCACCAAACCTCTCAGCCCCGAGAGTGTCCACCCTTATGTCTCATCCAGCTGTGGGTCTAGATATGGTCAATCCAGGTTGCATCACAGCCCCTGAACGAATTTTGTAAGAATTTCTCTCTCTTTCACTGTCTTTGTTTCACGGGTTTTTAAAAGTAATTTATTTTTATAATGGGGTTTAGCTGCTTTTCACGGCTGTGTTTCTGCCGCTTTACAGCCACTTGACTCACTTCCAGAGAGATATCAATACATAGGTTTTAAGATTCTTACTAGTCAGATATATTCTTGTGCGGTGAATAGGGGGTGTGGAGTCCAGTTCACTGAGCAAGGAGTAGGTCTTTCTATTACATATTGGGTTTATGGAACGGTATCTGAGCTCATTTGAAACCCTTGTTTTATGCATCACCCCACCCCACCTTTCCCGTTAAGCAGCCATAGTGTGTTTTGTAAACTTGTGACTCTGTTCTGTTTTGTAATTCAGTTCAAGTGTAGCGGTTTTTACATTCCCTCTATAAGTGATAGCTTATGATAAGTGTCTTTTTCTGTGTGACTTATTTCACTTAGAATCGTCGTAGCTAAAGCCACTCATCATGCTGCTACTAGCCTTATGACATTGATTTCATGGCTGAGTGATATTCCATTGTACATAAGGACCACCACTTCTTTATCCATTTTTCTCTTTCCTGGGATATTAGAGGTGTCATGAAGTGGAGGTTCTTGTCAAAAGAGCAGCCCTAAACTTTGGGGTGCCTGTGTCTTGCTGATTTTTAGTTTTCCCAATTTATACGCCCATGAGTGGAAGTGCCCTATGCGCTCTAAGCTGTGTTTTTTCGATGTTTCAGGACACACCGTACCCTTCTCCAGAGTGGCTGTTGGCAATTTACATCCCGCCCATCAGCGTAGCAAGGCTCCCATTTCTCCATGGCCTGTCCTGCATTTCTGGTTTTGACAGTTTTTTCCGCATGGCCCTTTTGACCGATGGGAAGCGAGACTTCTTTGTAGCGCTGATTTGCCTTTCCAGGTTGCTTGGTTGGCCAAAAAGGGCGTATGCGTTTTTTCCTGAATATATTCAGGAAAAAACGCATACGCCCTTTTTGGCCAAGGGCATCATTGTCGACGTTTTGCCGCTTTTCATGTGCTTTAAAGGCGATTCGAATCGACCTCCTGAAATCTGTTTCCTGCAATTCTGCCTTGCTTTCAGATCCTCTTCGTTGCCTTCCCTCAATATATTTGTGGACGAGAGTTATCATTTATAACTCTGCAGGTTTGTGAATTGCAGTGCCCCTGAGCTCCATTTTTCAACTCGCTTTTTTGGGAGCTGGCCGCAAAAGCGCAGGATTGCCTCAGGCCCTATTCTGCTTCCCGGCGGCAGGCTGAGCCTGTGGTTAATTCTTCTTCCTGATGGGAAAATAGAGTGACCTGTGCCTGTCCCAACACCTAGAGCTAGTCTCTCATTGGCTCCCCCTCTTCCCGTTCATCCTCAGGACAAATTGCAAGCTGTACGGAACGGGAGGTTAAAGGTGCTGATTCTCCAAGGAGGGAGATTGCTAGTAAAGCGGCTGGAATGGCGAACCCGACCACAAGGAGATGAGAAATGAGGTGCGTTTTAGAAACCTTTCCCGATCACATGGTGTACCACCTTCTGGGTTTCTCATGCATGTTTTCGAGGTAGGAAGATGCCCTTGAACCTGGAGATTTGGGACCCATGGGATGGGTAACAGGCAGTATTACTTTAAAGGCTCTGCGTTTGCTCCCCCAACCTCACCAAACCTCTCAGCCCCGAGAGTGTCCACCCTTATGTCTCATCCAGCTGTGGGTCTAGATATGGTCAATCCAGGTTGCATCACAGCCCCTGAACGAATTTTGTAAGAATTTCTCTCTCTTTCACTGTCTTTGTTTCACGGGTTTTTAAAAGTAATTTATTTTTATAATGGGGTTTAGCTGCTTTTCACGGCTGTGTTTCTGCCGCTTTACAGCCACTTGACTCACTTCCAGAGAGATATCAATACATAGGTTTTAAGATTCTTACTAGTCAGATATATTCTTGTGCGGTGAATAGGGGGTGTGGAGTCCAGTTCACTGAGCAAGGAGTAGGTCTTTCTATTACATATTGGGTTTATGGAACGGTATCTGAGCTCATTTGAAACCCTTGTTTTATGCATCACCCCACCCCACCTTTCCCGTTAAGCAGCCATAGTGTGTTTTGTAAACTTGTGACTCTGTTCTGTTTTGTAATTCAGTTCAAGTGTAGCGGTTTTTACATTCCCTCTATAAGTGATAGCTTATGATAAGTGTCTTTTTCTGTGTGACTTATTTCACTTAGAATCGTCATAGCTAAAGCCACTCATCATGCTGCTACTAGCCTTATGACATTGATTTCATGGCTGAGTGATATTCCATTGTACATAAGGACCACCACTTCTTTATCCATTTTTCTCTTTCCTGGGATATTTGAGGTCTCATGAAGTGGAGGTTCTTGTCAACAGAGCAGCCCTAAACTTTGGGGTGCCTGTGTCTTGCTGATTTTTAGTTTTCCCAATTTATACGCCCATGAGTGGAAGTGCCCTATGCGGTGTAAGCTGTGTTTTTGCGATGTTTCAGGACACACCGTACACTTCTCCATAGTGGCTGTTGGCAATTTACATCCCGCCCATCAGCGTAGCAAGGCTCCCATTTCTCCATGGCCTGTCCTGCATTTCTGGTTTTGACACTTTTTCCGCATGGCCCTTTTGACCGATGGGAAGCGAGACTTCTTTGTAGCGCTGATTTGCCTTTCCAGGTTGCTTGGTTGGCCAAAAAGGGCGTATGCGTTTTTTCCTGAATATATTCAGGAAAAAACGCATACGCCCTTTTTGGCCAAGGGCATCATTGTCGACGTTTTGCCGCTTTTCATGTGCTTTAAAGGCGATTCGAATCGACCTCCTGAAATCTGTTTCCTGCAATTCTGCCTTGCTTTCAGATCCTCTTCGTTGCCTTCCCTCAATATATTTGTGGACGAGAGTTATCATTTATAACTCTGCAGGTTTGTGAATTGCAGTGCCCCTGAGCTCCATTTTTCAACTCGCTTTTTTGGGAGCTGGCCGCAAAAGCGCAGGATTGCCTCAGGCCCTATTCTGGTTCCGGGCGGCAGGCTGAGCCTGTGGTTAATTCTTCTTCCTGATGGGAAAATAGAGTGACCTGTGCCTGTCCCAACACCTAGAGCTAGTCTCTCATTGGCTCCCCCTCTTCCTGTTCATCCTCAGGACAAATTGCAAGCTGTACGGAACGGGAGGTTACAGGTGCTGATTCTCCAAGGAGGGAGATTGCTAGTAAAGCGGCTGGAATGGCGAACCCGAGCACAAGGAGATGAGAAATGAGGTGCGTTTTAGAAACCTTTCCCGATCACACGGTGTACCACCTTCTGGGTTTCTCATGCATATTTTCGAGGTAGGAAGATGCCCTTGAACCTGGAGATTTGGGACCCATGGGATGGGTAACAGGCAGTATTACTTTAAAGGCTCTGCGTTTGCTCCCCCAACCTCACCAAACCTCTCAGCCCCGAGAGTGTCCACCCTTATGTCTCATCCAGCTGTGGGTCTAGATATGGTCAATCCAGGTTGCATCACAGCCCCTGAACGAATTTTGTAAGAATTTCTCTCTCTTTCACTGTCTGTGTTTCACGGGTTTTTAAAAGTAATTTATTTTTATAATGGGGTTTAGCTGCTTTTCACGGCTGTGTTTCTGCCGCTTTACACCCACTTGACTCACTTCCAGAGAGATATCAATACATAGGTTTTAAGATTCTTACTAGTCAGATATATTCTTGTGCGGTGAATAGGGGGTGTGGAGTCCAGTTCACTGAGCAAGGAGTAGGTCTTTCTATTACATATTGGGTTTATGGAACAGTATCTGAGCTCATTTGAAACCCTTGTTTTATGCATCACCCCACCCCACCTTTCCCGTTAAGCAGCCATAGTGTGTTTTGTAAACTTGTGACTCTGTTCTGTTTTGTAATTCAGTTCAAGTGTAGCGGTTTTTACATTCCCTCTATAAGTGATAGCTTATGATAAGTGTCTTTTTCTGTGTGACTTATTTCACTTAGAATCGTCGTAGCTAAAGCCACTCATCATGCTGCTACTAGCCTTATGACATTGATTTCATGGCTGAGTGATATTCCATTGTACATAAGGACCACCACTTCTTTATCCATTTTTCTCTTTCCTGGGATATTTGAGGTGTCATGAAGTGGAGGTTCTTGTCAACAGAGCAGCCCTAAACTTTGGGGTGCCTGTGTCTTGCTGATTTTTAGTTTTCCCAATTTATATGCCCATGAGTGGAAGTGCCCTATGCGCTCTAAGCTGTGTTTTTTCGATGTTTCAGGACACACCGTACACTTCTCCAGAGTGGCTGTTGGCAATTTACATCCCGCCCATCAGCGTAGCAAGGCTCCCATTTCTCCATGGCCTGTCCTGCATTTCTGGTTTTGACACTTTTTTCCGCATGGCCCTTTTGACCGATGGGAAGCGAGACTTCTTTGTAGCGCTGATTTGCCTTTCCAGGTTGCTTGGTTGGCCAAAAAGGGCGTATGCGTTTTTTCCTGAATATATTCAGGAAAAAACGCATACGCCCTTTTTGGCCAAGGGCATCATTGTCGACGTTTTGCCGCTTTTCATGTGCTTTAAAGGCGATTCGAATCGACCTCCTGAAATCTGTTTCCTGCAAATCTGCCTTGCTTTCAGATCCTCTTCGTTGCCTTCCCTCAATATATTTGTGGACGAGAGTTATCATTTATAACTCTGCAGGTTTGTGAATTGCAGTGCCCCTGAGCTCCATTTTTCAACTCGCTTTTTTGGGAGCTGGCCGCAAAAGCGCAGGATTGCCTCAGGCCCTATTCTGCTTCCGGGCGGCAGGCTGAGCCTGTGGTTAATTCTTCTTCCTGATGGGAAAATAGAGTGACCTGTGCCTGTCCCAACACCTAGAGCTAGTCTCTCATTGGCTCCCCCTCTTCCCGTTCATCCTCAGGACAAATTGCAAGCTGTACGGAACGGGAGGTTAAAGGTGCTGATTCTCCAAGGAGGGAGATTGCTAGTAAAGCGGCTGGAATGGCGAACCCGAGCACAAGGAGATGAGAAATGAGGTGCGTTTTAGAAACCTTTCCCGATCACATGGTGTACCACCTTCTGGGTTTCTCATGCATGTTTTCGAGGTAGGAAGATGCCCTTGAACCTGGAGATTTGGGACCCATGGGATGGGTAACAGGCAGTATTACTTTAAAGGCTCTGCGTTTGCTCCCCCAACCTCACCAAACCTCTCAGCCCCGAGAGTGTCCACCCTTATGTCTCATCCAGCTGTGGGTCTAGATATGGTCAATCCAGGTTGCATCACAGCCCCTGAACGAATTTTGTAAGAATTTCTCTCTCTTTCACTGTCTGTGTTTCACGGGTTTTTAAAAGTAATTTATTTTTATAATGGGGTTTAGCTGCTTTTCACGGCTGTGTTTCTGCCGCTTTACACCCACTTGACTCACTTCCAGAGAGATATCAATACATAGGTTTTATGATTCTTACTAGTCAGATATATTCTTGTGCGGTGAATAGGGGGTGTGGAGTCCAGTTCACTGAGCAAGGAGTAGGTCTTTCTATTACATATTGGGTTTATGGAACGGTATCTGAGCTCATTTGAAACCCTTGTTTTATGCATCACCCCACCCCACCTTTCCCGTTAAGCAGCCATAGTGTGTTTTGTAAACGTGTGACTCTGTTCTGTTTTGTAATTCAGTTCAAGTGTAGCGGTTTTTACATTCCCTCTATAAGTGATAGCTTATGATAAGTGTCTTTTTCTGTGTGACTTATTTCACTTAGAATCGTCGTAGCTAAAGCCACTCATCATGCTGCTACTAGCCTTATGACATTGATTTCATGGCTGAGTGATATTCCATTGTACATAAGGACCACCACTTCTTTATCCATTTTTCTCTTTCCTGGGATATTTGAGGTGTCATGAAGTGGAGGTTCTTGTCAACAGAGCAGCCCTAAACTTTGGGGTGCCTGTGTCTTGCTGATTTTTACTTTTCCCAATTTATATGCCCATGAGTGGAAGTGCCCTATGCGCTCTAAGCTGTGTTTTTTCGATGTTTCAGGACACACCGTACAGTTCTCCAGAGTGGCTGTTGGCAATTTACATCCCGCCCATCAGCGCAGCAGGGCTCCCATTTCTCCATGGCCTGTCCTGCATTTCTGGTTTTGACAGTTTTTTCCACATGGCCCTTTTGACCGTTGGGAAGCGAGACTTCATTGTAGCGCTGATTTGCCTTTCCAGGTTGCTTGGTTGGCCAAAAAGGGCGTATGCGTTTTTTCCTGAATATATTCAGGAAAAAACGCATACGCCCTTTTTGGCCAAGGGCATCATTGTCGACGTTTTGCCGCTTTTCATGTGCTTTAAAGGCGATTCGAATCGACCTCCTGAAATCTGTTTCCTGCAATTCTGCCTTGCTTTCAGATCCTCTTCGTTGCCTTCCCTCAATATATTTGTGGACGAGAGTTATCATTTATAACTCTGCAGGTTTGTGAATTGCAGTGCCCCTGAGCTCCATTTTTCAACTCGCTTTTTTGGGAGCTGGCCGCAAAAGCGCAGGATTGCCTCAGGCCCTATTCTGCTTCCGGGCGGCAGGCTGAGCCTGTGGTTAATTCTTCTTCCTGATGGGAAAATAGAGTGACCTGTGCCTGTCCCAACACCTAGAGCTAGTCTCTCATTGGCTCCCCCTCTTCCCGTTCATCCTCAGGACAAATTGCAAGCTGTACGGAACGGGAGGTTAAAGGTGCTGATTCTCCAAGGAGGGAGACTGCCAGTAAAGCGGCTGGAATGGCGAACCCGAGCACAAGGAGATGAGAAATGAGGTGCGTGTTAGAAACCTTTCCCTATCACACGGTGTACCACCTTCTGGGTTTCTCATGCATGTTTTCGAGGTAGGAAGATGCCCTTGAACCTGGAGATTTGGGACCCATGGGATGGGTAACAGGCAGTATTACTTTAAAGGCTCTGCGTTTGCTCCCCCAACCTCACCAAACCTCTCAGCCCCGAGAGTGTCCACCCTTATGTCTGATCCAGCTGTGGGTCTAGATGTGTTCAATCCAGGTTGCATCACAGCCCCTGAACGAATTTTGTAAGAATTTCTCTCTCTTTGACTGTCTTTGTTTCACGGGTTTTTAAAAGTAATTTATTTTTATAATGGGGTTTAGCCGCTTTTCACGGCTGTGTTTATGCCGCTTTACAGCCACTTGACTCACTTCCAGAGAGATATCAATACATAGGTTTTAAGATTCTTACTAGTCAGATATATTCTTGTGCGGTGAATAGGGGGTGTGGAGTCCAGTTCACTTAGCAAGGAGTAGGTCTTTCTATTACATATTGGGTTTATGGAACGGTATCTGAGCTCATTTAAAACCCTTGTTTTATGCATCACCCCACCCCACCTTTCCCGTTAAGCAGCCATAGTGTGTTTCGTAAACGTGTGACTCTGTTCTGTTTTGTAATTCAGTCCAAGTGTAGCGGTTTTTACATTCCCTCTATAAGTGATAGCTTATGATAAGTGTCTTTTTCTGTGTGACTTATTTCACTTAGAATCGTCATAGCTAAAGCCACTCATCATGCTGCTACTAGCCTTATGACATTGATTTCATGGCTGAGTGATATTCCATTGTACATAAGGACCACCACTTCTTTATCCATTTTTCTCTTTCCTGGGATATTTGAGGTCTCATGAAGTGGAGGTTCTTGTCAACAGAGCAGCCCTAAACTTTGGGGTGCCTGTGTCTTGCTGATTTTTAGTTTTCCCAATTTATACGCCCATGAGTGGAAGTGCCCTATGCGGTGTAAGCTGTGTTTTTGCGATGTTTCAGGACACACCGTACACTTCTCCATAGTGGCTGTTGGCAATTTACATCCCGCCCATCAGCGTAGCAAGGCTCCCATTTCTCCATGGCCTGTCCTGCATTTCTGGTTTTGACACTTTTTCCGCATGGCCCTTTTGACCGATGGGAAGCGAGACTTCTTTGTAGCGCTGATTTGCCTTTCCAGGTTGCTTGGTTGGCCAAAAAGGGCGTATGCGTTTTTTCCTGAATATATTCAGGAAAAAACGCATACGCCCTTTTTGGCCAAGGGCATCATTGTCGACGTTTTGCCGCTTTTCATGTGCTTTAAAGGCGATTCGAATCGACCTCCTGAAATCTGTTTCCTGCAATTCTGCCTTGCTTTCAGATCCTCTTCGTTGCCTTCCCTCAATATATTTGTGGACGAGAGTTATCATTTATAACTCTGCAGGTTTGTGAATTGCAGTGCCCCTGAGCTCCATTTTTCAACTCGCTTTTTTGGGAGCTGGCCGCAAAAGCGCAGGATTGCCTCAGGCCCTATTCTGCTTCCGGGCGGCAGGCTGAGCCTGTGGTTAATTCTTCTTCCTGATGCGAAAATAGAGTGACCTGTGCCTGTCCCAACACCTAGAGCTAGTCTCTCATTGGCTCCCCCTCTTCCCGTTCATCCTCAGGACAAATTGCAAGCTGTACGGAACGGGAGGTTACAGGTGCTGATTCTCCAAGGAGGGAGATTGCTAGTAAAGCGGCTGGAATGGCGAACCCGAGCACAAGGAGATGAGAAATGAGGTGCGTTTTAGAAACCTTTCCCGATCACACGGTGTACCACCTTCTGGGTTTCTCATGCATATTTTCGAGGTAGGAAGATGCCCTTGAACCTGGAGATTTGGGACCCATGGGATGGGTAACAGGCAGTATTACTTTAAAGGCTCTGCGTTTTCTCCCCCAACCTCACCAAACCTCTCAGCCCCGAGAGTGTCCACCCTTATGTCTCATCCAGCTGTGGGTCTAGATATGGTCAATCCAGGTTGCATCACAGCCCCTGAACGAATTTTGTAAGAATTTCTCTCTCTTTCACTGTCTGTGTTTCACGGGTTTTTAAAAGTAATTTATTTTTATAATGGGGTTTAGCTGCTTTTCACGGCTGTGTTTCTGCCGCTTTACAGCCACTTGACTCACTTCCAGAGAGATATCAATACATAGGTTTTAAGATTCTTACTAGTCAGATATATTCTTGTGCGGTGAATAGGGGGTGTGGAGTCCAGTTCACTGAGCAAGGAGTAGGTCTTTCTATTACATATTGGGTTTATGGAACAGTATCTGAGCTCATTTGAAACCCTTGTTTTATGCATCACCCCACCCCACCTTTCCCGTTAAGCAGCCATAGTGTGTTTTGTAAACTTGTGACTCTGTTCTGTTTTGTAATTCAGTTCAAGTGTAGCGGTTTTTACATTCCCTCTATAAGTGATAGCTTATGATAAGTGTCTTTTTCTGTGTGACTTATTTCACTTAGAATCGTCGTAGCTAAAGCCACTCATCATGCTGCTACTAGCCTTATGACATTGATTTCATGGCTGAGTGATATTCCATTGTACATAAGGACCACCACTTCTTTATCCATTTTTCTCTTTCCTGGGATATTTGAGGTGTCATGAAGTGGAGGTTCTTGTCAACAGAGCAGCCCTAAACTTTGGGGTGCCTGTGTCTTGCTGATTTTTACTTTTCCCAATTTATATGCCCATGAGTGGAAGTGCCCTATGCGCTCTAAGCTGTGTTTTTTCGATGTTTCAGGACACACCGTACACTTCTCCAGAGTGGCTGTTGGCAATTTACATCCCGCCCATCAGCGTAGCAAGGCTCCCATTTCTCCATGGCCTGTCCTGCATTTCTGGTTTTGACACTTTTTTCCGCATGGCCCTTTTGACCGATGGGAAGCGAGACTTCTTTGTAGCGCTGATTTGCCTTTCCAGGTTGCTTGGTTGGCCAAAAAGGGCGTATGCGTTTTTTCCTGAATATATTCAGGAAAAAACGCATACGCCCTTTTTGGCCAAGGGCATCATTGTCGACGTTTTGCCGCTTTTCATGTGCTTTAAAGGCGATTCGAATCGACCTCCTGAAATCTGTTTCCTGCAAATCTGCCTTGCTTTCAGATCCTCTTCGTTGCCTTCCCTCAATATATTTGTGGACGAGAGTTATCATTTATAACTCTGCAGGTTTGTGAATTGCAGTGCCCCTGAGCTCCATTTTTCAACTCGCTTTTTTGGGAGCTGGCCGCAAAAGCGCAGGATTGCCTCAGGCCCTATTCTGCTTCCGGGCGGCAGGCTGAGCCTGTGGTTAATTCTTCTTCCTGATGGGAAAATAGAGTGACCTGTGCCTGTCCCAACACCTAGAGCTAGTCTCTCATTGGCTCCCCCTCTTCCCGTTCATCCTCAGGACAAATTGCAAGCTGTACGGAACGGGAGGTTAAAGGTGCTGATTCTCCAAGGAGGGAGACTGCCAGTAAAGCGGCTGGAATGGCGAACCCGAGCACAAGGAGATGAGAAATGAGGTGCGTGTTAGAAACCTTTCCCTATCACACGGTGTACCACCTTCTGGGTTTCTCATGCATGTTTTCGAGGTAGGAAGATGCCCTTGAACCTGGAGATTTGGGACCCATGGGATGGGTAACAGGCAGTATTACTTTAAAGGCTCTGCGTTTGCTCCCCCAACCTCACCAAACCTCTCAGCCCCGAGAGTGTCCACCCTTATGTCTGATCCAGCTGTGGGTCTAGATGTGTTCAATCCAGGTTGCATCACAGCCCCTGAACGAATTTTGTAAGAATTTCTCTCTCTTTGACTGTCTTTGTTTCACGGGTTTTTAAAAGTAATTTATTTTTATAATGGGGTTTAGCCGCTTTTCACGGCTGTGTTTATGCCGCTTTACAGCCACTTGACTCACTTCCAGAGAGATATCAATACATAGGTTTTAAGATTCTTACTAGTCAGATATATTCTTGTGCGGTGAATAGGGGGTGTGGAGTCCAGTTCACTTAGCAAGGAGTAGGTCTTTCTATTACATATTGGGTTTATGGAACGGTATCTGAGCTCATTTGAAACCCTTGTTTTATGCATCACCCCACCCCACCTTTCCCGTTAAGCAGCCATAGTGTGTTTCGTACACGTGTGACTCTGTTCTGTTTTGTAATTCAGTCCAAGTGTAGCGGTTTTTACATTCCCTCTATAAGTGATAGCTTATGATAAGTGTCTTTTTCTGTGTGACTTATTTCACTTAGAATCGTCATAGCTAAAGCCACTCATCATGCTGCTACTAGCCTTATGACATTGATTTCATGGCTGAGTGATATTCCATTGTACATAAGGACCACCACTTCTTTATCCATTTTTCTCTTTCCTGGGATATTTGAGGTCTCAGGAAGTGGAGGTTCTTGTCAACAGAGCAGCCCTAAACTTTGGGGTGCCTGTGTCTTGCTGATTTTTAGTTTTCCCAATTTATACGCCCATGAGTGGAAGTGCCCTATGCGGTGTAAGCTGTGTTTTTGCGATGTTTCAGGACACACCGTACACTTCTCCATAGTGGCTGTTGGCAATTTACATCCCGCCCATCAGCGTAGCAAGGCTCCCATTTCTCCATGGCCTGTCCTGCATTTCTGGTTTTGACACTTTTTCCGCATGGCCCTTTTGACCGATGGGAAGCGAGACTTCTTTGTAGCGCTGATTTGCCTTTCCAGGTTGCTTGGTTGGCCAAAAAGGGCGTATGCGTTTTTTCCTGAATATATTCAGGAAAAAACGCATACGCCCTTTTTGGCCAAGGGCATCATTGTCGACGTTTTGCCGCTTTTCATGTGCTTTAAAGGCGATTCGAATCGACCTCCTGAAATCTGTTTCCTGCAATTCTGCCTTGCTTTCAGATCCTCTTCGTTGCCTTCCCTCAATATATTTGTGGACGAGAGTTATCATTTATAACTCTGCAGGTTTGTGAATTGCAGTGCCCCTGAGCTCCATTTTTCAACTCGCTTTTTTGAGAGCTGGCCGCAAAAGCGCAGGATTGCCTCAGGCCCTATTCTGGTTCCGGGCGGCAGGCTGAGCCTGTGGTTAATTCTTCTTCCTGATGGGAAAATAGAGTGACCTGTGCCTGTCCCAACACCTAGAGCTAGTCTCTCATTGGCTCCCCCTCTTCCCGTTCATCCTCAGGACAAATTGCAAGCTGTACGGAACGGGAGGTTACAGGTGCTGATTCTCCAAGGAGGGAGATTGCTAGTAAAGCGGCTGGAATGGCGAACCCGAGCACAAGGAGATGAGAAATGAGGTGCGTTTTAGAAACCTTTCCCGATCACACGGTGTACCACCTTCTGGGTTTCTCATGCATATTTTCGAGGTAGGAAGATGCCCTTGAACCTGGAGATTTGGGACCCATGGGATGGGTAACAGGCAGTATTACTTTAAAGGCTCTGCGTTTGCTCCCCCAACCTCACCAAACCTCTCAGCCCCGAGAGTGTCCACCCTTATGTCTCATCCAGCTGTGGGTCTAGATATGGTCAATCCAGGTTGCATCACAGCCCCTGAACGAATTTTGTAAGAATTTCTCTCTCTTTCACTGTCTGTGTTTCACGGGTTTTTAAAAGTAATTTATTTTTATAATGGGGTTTAGCTGCTTTTCACGGCTGTGTTTCTGCCGCTTTACACCCACTTGACTCACTTCCAGAGAGATATCAATACATAGGTTTTAAGATTCTTACTAGTCAGATATATTCTTGTGCGGTGAATAGGGGGTGTGGAGTCCAGTTCACTGAGCAAGGAGTAGGTCTTTCTATTACATATTGGGTTTATGGAACAGTATCTGAGCTCATTTGAAACCCTTGTTTTATGCATCACCCCACCCCACTTTTCCCGTTAAGCAGCCATAGTGTGTTTTGTAAACTTGTGACTCTGTTCTGTTTTGTAATTCAGTTCAAGTGTAGCGGTTTTTACATTCCCTCTATAAGTGATAGCTTATGATAAGTGTCTTTTTCTGTGTGACTTATTTCACTTAGAATCGTCGTAGCTAAAGCCACTCATCATGCTGCTACTAGCCTTATGACATTGATTTCATGGCTGAGTGATATTCCATTGTACATAAGGACCACCACTTCTTTATCCATTTTTCTCTTTCCTGGGATATTTGAGGTGTCATGAAGTGGAGGTTCTTGTCAACAGAGCAGCCCTAAACTTGGGGTGCCTGTGTCTTGCTGATTTTTAGTTTTCCCAATTTATACGCCCATGAGTGGAAGTGCCCTATGTGCTCTAAGCTGTGTTTTTTCGATGTTTCAGGACACACCGTACACTTCTCCAGAGTGGCTGTTGGCAATTTACATCCCGCCCATCAGCGTAGCAAGGCTCCCATTTCTCCATGGCCTGTCCTGCATTTCTGGTTTTGACAGTTTTTTCCTCATGGCCCTTTTGACCGATGGGAAGCGAGACTTCTTTGTAGCGCTGATTTGCCTTTCCAGGTTGCTTGGTTGGCCAAAAAGGGCGTATGCGTTTTTTCCTGAATATATTCAGGAAAAAACGCATACGCCCTTTTTGGCCAAGGGCATCATTTTCGACGTTTTGCCGCTTTTCATGTGCTTTAAAGGCGATTCGAATCGACCTCCTGAAATCTGTTTCCTGCAATTCTGCCTTGCTTTCAGATCCTCTTCGTTGCCTTCCCTCAATATATTTGTGGACGAGAGTTATCATTTATAACTCTGCAGGTTTGTGAATTGCAGTGCCCCTGAGCTCCATTTTTCAACTCGCTTTTTTGGGAGCTGGCCGCAAAAGCGCAGGATTGCCTCAGGCCCTATTCTGCTTCCGGGCGGCAGGCTGAGCCTGTGGTTAATTCTTCTTCCTGATGGGAAAATAGAGTGACCTGTGCCTGTCCCAACACCTAGAGCTAGTCTCTCATTGGCTCCCCCTCTTCCCGTTCATCCTCAGGACAAATTGCAAGCTGTACGGAACGGGAGGTTACAGGTGCTGATTCTCCAAGGAGGGAGATTGCTAGTAAAGCGGCTGGAATGGCGAACCCGAGCACAAGGAGATGAGAAATGAGGTGCGTTTTAGAAACCTTTCCCGATCACATGGTGTACCACCTTCTGGGTTTCTCATGCATGTTTTCGAGGTAGGAAGATGCCCTTGAACCTGGAGATTTGGGACCCATGGGATGGGTAACAGGCAGTATTACTTTAAAGGCTCTGCGTTTGCTCCCCCAACCTCACCAAACCTCTCAGCCCCGAGAGTGTCCACCCTTATGTCTCATCCAGCTGTGGGTCTAGATATGGTCAATCCAGGTTGCATCACAGCCCCTGAACGAATTTTGTAAGAATTTCTCTCTCTTTCACTGTCTTTGTTTCACGGGTTTTTAAAAGTAATTTATTTTTATAATGGGGTTTAGCTGCTTTTCACGGCTGTGTTTCTGCCGCTTTACAGCCACTTGACTCACTTCCAGAGAGATATCAATACATAGGTTTTAAGATTCTTACTAGTCAGATATATTCTTGTGCGGTGAATAGGGGGTGTGGAGTCCAGTTCACTGAGCAAGGAGTAGGTCTTTCTATTACATATTGGGTTTATGGAACGGTATCTGAGCTCATTTGAAACCCTTGTTTTATGCATCACCCCACCCCACCTTTCCCGTTAAGCAGCCATAGTGTGTTTTGTAAACTTGTGACTCTGTTCTGTTTTGTAATTCAGTTCAAGTGTAGCGGTTTTTACATTCCCTCTATAAGTGATAGCTTATGATAAGTGTCTTTTTCTGTGTGACTTATTTCACTTAGAATCGTCGTAGCTAAAGCCACTCATCATGCTGCTACTAGCCTTATGACATTGATTTCATGGCTGAGTGATATTCCATTGTACATAAGGACCACCACTTCTTTATCCATTTTTCTCTTTCCTGGGATATTTGAGGTGTCATGAAGTGGAGGTTCTTGTCAAAAGAGCAGCCCTAAACTTTGGGGTGCCTGTGTCTTGCTGATTTTTAGTTTTCCCAATTTATACGCCCATGAGTGGAAGTGCCCTATGCGCTCTAAGCTGTGTTTTTTCGATGTTTCAGGACACACCGTACCCTTCTCCAGAGTGGCTGTTGGCAATTTACATCCCGCCCATCAGCGTAGCAAGGCTCCCATTTCTCCATGGCCTGTCCTGCATTTCTGGTTTTGACACTTTTTTCCGCATGGCCCTTTTGACCGATGGGAAGCGAGACTTCTTTGTAGCGCTGATTTGCCTTTCCAGGTTGCTTGGTTGGCCAAAAAGGGCGTATGCGTTTTTTCCTGAATATATTCAGGAAAAAACGCATACGCCCTTTTTGGCCAAGGGCATCATTGTCGACGTTTTGCCGCTTTTCATGTGCTTTAAAGGCGATTCGAATCGACCTCCTGAAATCTGTTTCCTGCAATTCTGCCTTGCTTTCAGATCCTCTTCGTTGCCTTCCCTCAATATATTTGTGGACGAGAGTTATCATTTATAACTCTGCAGGTTTGTGAATTGCAGTGCCCCTGAGCTCCATTTTTCAACTCGCTTTTTTGGGAGCTGGCCGCAAAAGCGCAGGATTGCCTCAGGCCCTATTCTGCTTCCGGGCGGCAGGCTGAGCCTGTGGTTAATTCTTCTTCCTGATGGGAAAATAGAGTGACCTGTGCCTGTCCCAACACCTAGAGCTAGTCTCTCATTGGCTCCCCCTCTTCCCGTTCATCCTCAGGACAAATTGCAAGCTGTACGGAACGGGAGGTTAAAGGTGCTGATTCTCCAAGGAGGGAGATTGCTAGTAAAGCGGCTGGAATGGCGAACCCGACCACAAGGAGATGAGAAATGAGGTGCGTTTTAGAAACCTTTCCCGATCACATGGTGTACCACCTTCTGGGTTTCTCATGCATGTTTTCGAGGTAGGAAGATGCCCTTGAACCTGGAGATTTGGGACCCATGGGATGGGTAACAGGCAGTATTACTTTAAAGGCTCTGCGTTTGCTCCCCCAACCTCACCAAACCTCTCAGCCCCGAGAGTGTCCACCCTTATGTCTCATCCAGCTGTGGGTCTAGATATGGTCAATCCAGGTTGCATCACAGCCCCTGAACGAATTTTGTAAGAATTTCTCTCTCTTTCACTGTCTGTGTTTCACGGGTTTTTAAAAGTAATTTATTTTTATAATGGGGTTTAGCTGCTTTTCACGGCTGTGTTTCTGCCGCTTTACAGCCACTTGACTCACTTCCAGAGAGATATCAATACATAGGTTTTAAGATTCTTACTAGTCAGATATATTCTTGTGCGGTGAATAGGGGGTGTGGAGTCCAGTTCACTGAGCAAGGAGTAGGTCTTTCTATTACATATTGGGTTTATGGAACGGTATCTGAGCTCATTTGAAACCCTTGTTTTATGCATCACCCCACCCCACCTTTCCCGTTAAGCAGCCATAGTGTGTTTTGTAAACTTGTGACTCTGTTCTGTTTTGTAATTCAGTTCAAGTGTAGCGGTTTTTACATTCCCTCTATAAGTGATAGCTTATGATAAGTGTCTTTTTCTGTGTGACTTATTTCACTTAGAATCGCCGTAGCTAAAGCCACTCATCATGCTGCTACTAGCCTTATGACATTGATTTCATGGCTGAGTGATATTCCATTGTACATAAGGACCACCACTTCTTTATCCATTTTTCTCTTTCCTGGGATATTAGAGGTGTTATGAAGTGGAGGTTCTTGTCAAAAGAGCAGCCCTAAACTTTGGGGTGCCTGTGTCTTGCTGATTTTTAGTTTTCCCAATTTATACGCCCATGAGTGGAAGTGCCCTATGCGCTCTAAGCTGTGTTTTTTCGATGTTTCAGGACACACCGTACACTTCTCCATAGTGGCTGTTGGCAATTTACATCCCGCCCATCAGCGTAGCAAGGCTCCCATTTCTCCATGGCCTGTCCTGCATTTCTGGTTTTGACAGTTTTTTCCGCATGGCCCTTTTGACCGATGGGAAGCGAGACTTCTTTGTAGCGCTGATTTGCCTTTCCAGGTTGCTTGGTTGGCCAAAAAGGGCGTATGCGTTTTTTCCTGAATATATTCAGGAAAAAACGCATACGCCCTTTTTGGCCAAGGGCATCATTGTCGACGTTTTGCCGCTTTTCATGTGCTTTAAAGGCGATTCGAATCGACCTCCTGAAATCTGTTTCCTGCAATTCTGCCTTGCTTTCAGATCCTCTTCGTTGCCTTCCCTGAATATATTTGTGGACGAGAGTTATCATTTATAACTCTGCAGGTTTGTGAATTGCAGTGCCCCTGAGCTCCATTTTTCAACTCGCTTTTTTGGGAGCTGGCCGCAAAAGCGCAGGATTGCCTCAGGCCCTATTCTGCTTCCCGGCGGCAGGCTGAGCCTGTGGTTAATTCTTCTTCCTGATGGGAAAATAGAGTGACCTGTGCCTGTCCCAACACCTAGAGCTAGTCTCTCATTGGCTCCCCCTCTTCCCGTTCATCCTCAGGACAAATTGCAAGCTGTACGGAACGGGAGGTTAAAGGTGCTGATTCTCCAAGGAGGGAGATTGCTAGTAAAGCGGCTGGAATGGCGAACCCGACCACAAGGAGATGAGAAATGAGGTGCGTTTTAGAAACCTTTCCCGATCACATGGTGTACCACCTTCTGGGTTTCTCATGCATGTTTTCGAGGTAGGAAGATGCCCTTGAACCTGGAGATTTGGGACCCATGGGATGGGTAACAGGCAGTATTACTTTAAAGGCTCTGCGTTTGCTCCCCCAACCTCACCAAACCTCTCAGCCCCGAGAGTGTCCACCCTTATGTCTCATCCAGCTGTGGGTCTAGATATGGTCAATCCAGGTTGCATCACAGCCCCTGAACGAATTTTGTAAGAATTTCTCTCTCTTTCACTGTCTTTGTTTCACGGGTTTTTAAAAGTAATTTATTTTTATAATGGGGTTTAGCTGCTTTTCACGGCTGTGTTTCTGCCGCTTTACAGCCACTTGACTCACTTCCAGAGAGATATCAATACATAGGTTTTAAGATTCTTACTAGTCAGATATATTCTTGTGCGGTGAATAGGGGGTGTGGAGTCCAGTTCACTGAGCAAGGAGTAGGTCTTTCTATTACATATTGGGTTTATGGAACGGTATCTGAGCTCATTTGAAACCCTTGTTTTATGCATCACCCCACCCCACCTTTCCCGTTAAGCAGCCATAGTGTGTTTTGTAAACTTGTGACTCTGTTCTGTTTTGTAATTCAGTTCAAGTGTAGCGGTTTTTACATTCCCTCTATAAGTGATAGCTTATGATAAGTGTCTTTTTCTGTGTGACTTATTTCACTTAGAATCGCCGTAGCTAAAGCCACTCATCATGCTGCTACTAGCCTTATGACATTGATTTCATGGCTGAGTGATATTCCATTGTACATAAGGACCACCACTTCTTTATCCATTTTTCTCTTTCCTGGGATATTTGAGGTGTCATGAAGTGGAGGTTCTTGTCAAAAGAGCAGCCCTAAACTTTGGGGTGCCTGTGTCTTGCTGATTTTTAGTTTTCCCAATTTATACGCCCATGAGTGGAAGTGCCCTATGCGCTCTAAGCTGTGTTTTTTCGATGTTTCAGGACACACCGTACCCTTCTCCAGAGTGGCTGTTGGCAATTTACATCCCGCCCATCAGCGTAGCAAGGCTCCCATTTCTCCATGGCCTGTCCTGCATTTCTGGTTTTGACAGTTTTTTCCGCATGGCCCTTTTGACCGATGGGAAGCGAGACTTCTTTGTAGCGCTGATTTGCCTTTCCAGGTTGCTTGGTTGGCCAAAAAGGGCGTATGCGTTTTTTCCTGAATATATTCAGGAAAAAACGCATACGCCCTTTTTGGCCAAGGGCATCATTGTCGACGTTTTGCCGCTTTTCATGTGCTTTAAAGGCGATTCGAATCGACCTCCTGAAATCTGTTTCCTGCAATTCTGCCTTGCTTTCAGATCCTCTTCGTTGCCTTCCCTCAATATATTTGTGGACGAGAGTTATCATTTATAACTCTGCAGGTTTGTGAATTGCAGTGCCCCTGAGCTCCATTTTTCAACTCGCTTTTTTGGGAGCTGGCCGCAAAAGCGCAGGATTGCCTCAGGCCCTATTCTGCTTCCGGGCGGCAGGCTGAGCCTGTGGTTAATTCTTCTTCCTGATGCGAAAATAGAGTGACCTGTGCCTGTCCCAACACCTAGAGCTAGTCTCTCATTGGCTCCCCCTCTTCCCGTTCATCCTCAGGACAAATTGCAAGCTGTACGGAACGGGAGGTTACAGGTGCTGATTCTCCAAGGAGGGAGATTGCTAGTAAAGCGGCTGGAATGGCGAACCCGAGCACAAGGAGATGAGAAATGAGGTGCGTTTTAGAAACCTTTCCCGATCACACGGTGTACCACCTTCTGGGTTTCTCATGCATGTTTTCGAGGTAGGAAGATGCCCTTGAACCTGGAGATTTGGGACCCATGGGATGGGTAACAGGCAGTATTACTTTAAAGGCTCTGCGTTTGCTCCCCCAACCTCACCAAACCTCTCAGCCCCGAGAGTGTCCACCCTTATGTCTCATCCAGCTGTGGGTCTAGATATGGTCAATCCAGGTTGCATCACAGCCCCTGAACGAATTTTGTAAGAATTTCTCTCTCTTTCACTGTCTGTGTTTCACGGGTTTTTAAAAGTAATTTATTTTTATAATGGGGTTTAGCTGCTTTTCACGGCTGTGTTTCTGCCGCTTTACACCCACTTGACTCACTTCCAGAGAGATATCAATACATAGGTTTTAAGATTCTTACTAGTCAGATATATTCTTGTGCGGTGAATAGGGGGTGTGGAGTCCAGTTCACTGAGCAAGGAGTAGGTCTTTCTATTACATATTGGGTTTATGGAACGGTATCTGAGCTCATTTGAAACCCTTGTTTTATGCATCACCCCACCCCACCTTTCCCGTTAAGCAGCCATAGTGTGTTTTGTAAACTTGTGACTCTGTTCTGTTTTGTAATTCAGTTCAAGTGTAGCGGTTTTTACATTCCCTCTATAAGTGATAGCTTATGATAAGTGTCTTTTTCTGTGTGACTTATTTCACTTAGAATCGTCGTAGCTAAAGCCACTCATCATGCTGCTACTAGCCTTATGACATTGATTTCATGGCTGAGTGATATTCCATTGTACATAAGGACCACCACTTCTTTATCCATTTTTCTCTTTCCTGGGATATTAGAGGTGTTATGAAGTGGAGGTTCTTGTCAAAAGAGCAGCCCTAAACTTTGGGGTGCCTGTGTCTTGCTGATTTTTAGTTTTCCCAATTTATACGCCCATGAGTGGAAGTGCCCTATGCGCTCTAAGCTGTGTTTTTTCGATGTTTCAGGACACACCGTACACTTCTCCATAGTGGCTGTTGGCAATTTACATCCCGCCCATCAGCGTAGCAAGGCTCCCATTTCTCCATGGCCTGTCCTGCATTTCTGGTTTTGACAGTTTTTTCCGCATGGCCCTTTTGACCGATGGGAAGCGAGACTTCTTTGTAGCGCTGATTTGCCTTTCCAGGTTGCTTGGTTGGCCAAAAAGGGCGTATGCGTTTTTTCCTGAATATATTCAGGAAAAAACGCATACGCCCTTTTTGGCCAAGGGCATCATTGTCGACGTTTTGCCGCTTTTCATGTGCTTTAAAGGCGATTCGAATCGACCTCCTGAAATCTGTTTCCTGCAATTCTGCCTTGCTTTCAGATCCTCTTCGTTGCCTTCCCTGAATATATTTGTGGACGAGAGTTATCATTTATAACTCTGCAGGTTTGTGAATTGCAGTGCCCCTGAGCTCCATTTTTCAACTCGCTTTTTTGGGAGCTGGCCGCAAAAGCGCAGGATTGCCTCAGGCCCTATTCTGCTTCCGGGCGGCAGGCTGAGCCTGTGGTTAATTCTTCTTCCTGATGGGAAAATAGAGTGACCTGTGCCTGTCCCAACACCTAGAGCTAGTCTCTCATTGGCTCCCCCTCTTCCCGTTCATCCTCAGGACAAATTGCAAGCTGTACGGGAACGGGAGGTTAAAGGTGCTGATTCTCCAAGGAGGGAGATTGCTAGTAAAGCGGCTGGAATGGCGAACCCGACCACAAGGAGATGAGAAATGAGGTGCGTTTTAGAAACCTTTCCCGATCACATGGTGTACCACCTTCTGGGTTTCTCATGCATGTTTTCGAGGTAGGAAGATGCCCTTGAACCTGGAGATTTGGGACCCATGGGATGGGTAACAGGCAGTATTACTTTAAAGGCTCTGCGTTTGCTCCCCCAACCTCACCAAACCTCTCAGCCCCGAGAGTGTCCACCCTTATGTCTCATCCAGCTGTGGGTCTAGATATGGTCAATCCAGGTTGCATCACAGCCCCTGAACGAATTTTGTAAGAATTTCTCTCTCTTTCACTGTCTTTGTTTCACGGGTTTTTAAAAGTAATTTATTTTTATAATGGGGTTTAGCTGCTTTTCACGGCTGTGTTTCTGCCGCTTTACAGCCACTTGACTCACTTCCAGAGAGATATCAATACATAGGTTTTAAGATTCTTACTAGTCAGATATATTCTTGTGCGGTGAATAGGGGGTGTGGAGTCCAGTTCACTGAGCAAGGAGTAGGTCTTTCTATTACATATTGGGTTTATGGAACGGTATCTGAGCTCATTTGAAACCCTTGTTTTATGCATCACCCCACCCCACCTTTCCCGTTAAGCAGCCATAGTGTGTTTTGTAAACTTGTGACTCTGTTCTGTTTTGTAATTCAGTTCAAGTGTAGCGGTTTTTACATTCCCTCTATAAGTGATAGCTTATGATAAGTGTCTTTTTCTGTGTGACTTATTTCACTTAGAATCGTCGTAGCTAAAGCCACTCATCATGCTGCTACTAGCCTTATGACATTGATTTCATGGCTGAGTGATATTCCATTGTACATAAGGACCACCACTTCTTTATCCATTTTTCTCTTTCCTGGGATATTTGAGGTGTCATGAAGTGGAGGTTCTTGTCAAAAGAGCAGCCCTAAACTTTGGGGTGCCTGTGTCTTGCTGATTTTTAGTTTTCCCAATTTATACGCCCATGAGTGGAAGTGCCCTATGCGCTCTAAGCTGTGTTTTTTCGATGTTTCAGGACACACCGTACCCTTCTCCAGAGTGGCTGTTGGCAATTTACATCCCGCCCATCAGCGTAGCAAGGCTCCCATTTCTCCATGGCCTGTCCTGCATTTCTGGTTTTGACAGTTTTTTCCGCATGGCCCTTTTGACCGATGGGAAGCGAGACTTCTTTGTAGCGCTGATTTGCCTTTCCAGGTTGCTTGGTTGGCCAAAAAGGGCGTATGCGTTTTTTCCTGAATATATTCAGGAAAAAACGCATACGCCCTTTTTGGCCAAGGGCATCATTGTCGACGTTTTGCCGCTTTTCATGTGCTTTAAAGGCGATTCGAATCGACCTCCTGAAATCTGTTTCCTGCAATTCTGCCTTGCTTTCAGATCCTCTTCGTTGCCTTCCCTCAATATATTTGTGGACGAGAGTTATCATTTATAACTCTGCAGGTTTGTGAATTGCAGTGCCCCTGAGCTCCATTTTTCAACTCGCTTTTTTGGGAGCTGGCCGCAAAAGCGCAGGATTGCCTCAGGCCCTATTCTGCTTCCGGGCGGCAGGCTGAGCCTGTGGTTAATTCTTCTTCCTGATGCGAAAATAGAGTGACCTGTGCCTGTCCCAACACCTAGAGCTAGTCTCTCATTGGCTCCCCCTCTTCCCGTTCATCCTCAGGACAAATTGCAAGCTGTACGGAACGGGAGGTTACAGGTGCTGATTCTCCAAGGAGGGAGATTGCTAGTAAAGCGGCTGGAATGGCGAACCCGAGCACAAGGAGATGAGAAATGAGGTGCGTTTTAGAAACCTTTCCCGATCACACGGTGTACCACCTTCTGGGTTTCTCATGCATGTTTTCGAGGTAGGAAGATGCCCTTGAACCTGGAGATTTGGGACCCATGGGATGGGTAACAGGCAGTATTACTTTAAAGGCTCTGCGTTTGCTCCCCCAACCTCACCAAACCTCTCAGCCCCGAGAGTGTCCACCCTTATGTCTCATCCAGCTGTGGGTCTAGATATGGTCAATCCAGGTTGCATCACAGCCCCTGAACGAATTTTGTAAGAATTTCTCTCTCTTTCACTGTCTGTGTTTCACGGGTTTTTAAAAGTAATTTATTTTTATAATGGGGTTTAGCTGCTTTTCACGGCTGTGTTTCTGCCGCTTTACACCCACTTGACTCACTTCCAGAGAGATATCAATACATAGGTTTTAAGATTCTTACTAGTCAGATATATTCTTGTGCGGTGAATAGGGGGTGTGGAGTCCAGTTCACTGAGCAAGGAGTAGGTCTTTCTATTACATATTGGGTTTATGGAACGGTATCTGAGCTCATTTGAAACCCTTGTTTTATGCATCACCCCACCCCACCTTTCCCGTTAAGCAGCCATAGTGTGTTTTGTAAACTTGTGACTCTGTTCTGTTTTGTAATTCAGTTCAAGTGTAGCGGTTTTTACATTCCCTCTATAAGTGATAGCTTATGATAAGTGTCTTTTTCTGTGTGACTTATTTCACTTAGAATCGTCGTAGCTAAAGCCACTCATCATGCTGCTACTAGCCTTATGACATTGATTTCATGGCTGAGTGATATTCCATTGTACATAAGGACCACCACTTCTTTATCCATTTTTCTCTTTCCTGGGATATTAGAGGTGTTATGAAGTGGAGGTTCTTGTCAAAAGAGCAGCCCTAAACTTTGGGGTGCCTGTGTCTTGCTGATTTTTAGTTTTCCCAATTTATACGCCCATGAGTGGAAGTGCCCTATGCGCTCTAAGCTGTGTTTTTTCGATGTTTCAGGACACACCGTACACTTCTCCATAGTGGCTGTTGGCAATTTACATCCCGCCCATCAGCGTAGCAAGGCTCCCATTTCTCCATGGCCTGTCCTGCATTTCTGGTTTTGACAGTTTTTTCCGCATGGCCCTTTTGACCGATGGGAAGCGAGACTTCTTTGTAGCGCTGATTTGCCTTTCCAGGTTGCTTGGTTGGCCAAAAAGGGCGTATGCGTTTTTTCCTGAATATATTCAGGAAAAAACGCATACGCCCTTTTTGGCCAAGGGCATCATTGTCGACGTTTTGCCGCTTTTCATGTGCTTTAAAGGCGATTCGAATCGACCTCCTGAAATCTGTTTCCTGCAATTCTGCCTTGCTTTCAGATCCTCTTCGTTGCCTTCCCTCAATATATTTGTGGACGAGAGTTATCATTTATAACTCTGCAGGTTTGTGAATTGCAGTGCCCCTGAGCTCCATTTTTCAACTCGCTTTTTTGGGAGCTGGCCGCAAAAGCGCAGGATTGCCTCAGGCCCTATTCTGCTTCCCGGCGGCAGGCTGAGCCTGTGGTTAATTCTTCTTCCTGATGGGAAAATAGAGTGACCTGTGCCTGTCCCAACACCTAGAGCTAGTCTCTCATTGGCTCCCCCTCTTCCCGTTCATCCTCAGGACAAATTGCAAGCTGTACGGAACGGGAGGTTAAAGGTGCTGATTCTCCAAGGAGGGAGATTGCTAGTAAAGCGGCTGGAATGGCGAACCCGACCACAAGGAGATGAGAAATGAGGTGCGTTTTAGAAACCTTTCCCGATCACATGGTGTACCACCTTCTGGGTTTCTCATGCATGTTTTCGAGGTAGGAAGATGCCCTTGAACCTGGAGATTTGGGACCCATGGGATGGGTAACAGGCAGTATTACTTTAAAGGCTCTGCGTTTGCTCCCCCAACCTCACCAAACCTCTCAGCCCCGAGAGTGTCCACCCTTATGTCTCATCCAGCTGTGGGTCTAGATATGGTCAATCCAGGTTGCATCACAGCCCCTGAACGAATTTTGTAAGAATTTCTCTCTCTTTCACTGTCTTTGTTTCACGGGTTTTTAAAAGTAATTTATTTTTATAATGGGGTTTAGCTGCTTTTCACGGCTGTGTTTCTGCCGCTTTACAGCCACTTGACTCACTTCCAGAGAGATATCAATACATAGGTTTTAAGATTCTTACTAGTCAGATATATTCTTGTGCGGTGAATAGGGGGTGTGGAGTCCAGTTCACTGAGCAAGGAGTAGGTCTTTCTATTACATATTGGGTTTATGGAACGGTATCTGAGCTCATTTGAAACCCTTGTTTTATGCATCACCCCACCCCACCTTTCCCGTTAAGCAGCCATAGTGTGTTTTGTAAACTTGTGACTCTGTTCTGTTTTGTAATTCAGTTCAAGTGTAGCGGTTTTTACATTCCCTCTATAAGTGATAGCTTATGATAAGTGTCTTTTTCTGTGTGACTTATTTCACTTAGAATCGTCGTAGCTAAAGCCACTCATCATGCTGCTACTAGCCTTATGACATTGATTTCATGGCTGAGTGATATTCCATTGTACATAAGGACCACCACTTCTTTATCCATTTTTCTCTTTCCTGGGATATTAGAGGTGTCATGAAGTGGAGGTTCTTGTCAAAAGAGCAGCCCTAAACTTTGGGGTGCCTGTGTCTTGCTGATTTTTAGTTTTCCCAATTTATACGCCCATGAGTGGAAGTGCCCTATGCGCTCTAAGCTGTGTTTTTTCGATGTTTCAGGACACACCGTACCCTTCTCCAGAGTGGCTGTTGGCAATTTACATCCCGCCCATCAGCGTAGCAAGGCTCCCATTTCTCCATGGCCTGTCCTGCATTTCTGGTTTTGACAGTTTTTTCCGCATGGCCCTTTTGACCGATGGGAAGCGAGACTTCTTTGTAGCGCTGATTTGCCTTTCCAGGTTGCTTGGTTGGCCAAAAAGGGCGTATGCGTTTTTTCCTGAATATATTCAGGAAAAAACGCATACGCCCTTTTTGGCCAAGGGCATCATTGTCGACGTTTTGCCGCTTTTCATGTGCTTTAAAGGCGATTCGAATCGACCTCCTGAAATCTGTTTCCTGCAATTCTGCCTTGCTTTCAGATCCTCTTCGTTGCCTTCCCTCAATATATTTGTGGACGAGAGTTATCATTTATAACTCTGCAGGTTTGTGAATTGCAGTGCCCCTGAGCTCCATTTTTCAACTCGCTTTTTTGGGAGCTGGCCGCAAAAGCGCAGGATTGCCTCAGGCCCTATTCTGCTTCCCGGCGGCAGGCTGAGCCTGTGGTTAATTCTTCTTCCTGATGGGAAAATAGAGTGACCTGTGCCTGTCCCAACACCTAGAGCTAGTCTCTCATTGGCTCCCCCTCTTCCCGTTCATCCTCAGGACAAATTGCAAGCTGTACGGAACGGGAGGTTAAAGGTGCTGATTCTCCAAGGAGGGAGATTGCTAGTAAAGCGGCTGGAATGGCGAACCCGACCACAAGGAGATGAGAAATGAGGTGCGTTTTAGAAACCTTTCCCGATCACATGGTGTACCACCTTCTGGGTTTCTCATGCATGTTTTCGAGGTAGGAAGATGCCCTTGAACCTGGAGATTTGGGACCCATGGGATGGGTAACAGGCAGTATTACTTTAAAGGCTCTGCGTTTGCTCCCCCAACCTCACCAAACCTCTCAGCCCCGAGAGTGTCCACCCTTATGTCTCATCCAGCTGTGGGTCTAGATATGGTCAATCCAGGTTGCATCACAGCCCCTGAACGAATTTTGTAAGAATTTCTCTCTCTTTCACTGTCTTTGTTTCACGGGTTTTTAAAAGTAATTTATTTTTATAATGGGGTTTAGCTGCTTTTCACGGCTGTGTTTCTGCCGCTTTACAGCCACTTGACTCACTTCCAGAGAGATATCAATACATAGGTTTTAAGATTCTTACTAGTCAGATATATTCTTGTGCGGTGAATAGGGGGTGTGGAGTCCAGTTCACTGAGCAAGGAGTAGGTCTTTCTATTACATATTGGGTTTATGGAACGGTATCTGAGCTCATTTGAAACCCTTGTTTTATGCATCACCCCACCCCACCTTTCCCGTTAAGCAGCCATAGTGTGTTTTGTAAACTTGTGACTCTGTTCTGTTTTGTAATTCAGTTCAAGTGTAGCGGTTTTTACATTCCCTCTATAAGTGATAGCTTATGATAAGTGTCTTTTTCTGTGTGACTTATTTCACTTAGAATCGTCATAGCTAAAGCCACTCATCATGCTGCTACTAGCCTTATGACATTGATTTCATGGCTGAGTGATATTCCATTGTACATAAGGACCACCACTTCTTTATCCATTTTTCTCTTTCCTGGGATATTTGAGGTCTCATGAAGTGGAGGTTCTTGTCAACAGAGCAGCCCTAAACTTTGGGGTGCCTGTGTCTTGCTGATTTTTAGTTTTCCCAATTTATACGCCCATGAGTGGAAGTGCCCTATGCGGTGTAAGCTGTGTTTTTGCGATGTTTCAGGACACACCGTACACTTCTCCATAGTGGCTGTTGGCAATTTACATCCCGCCCATCAGCGTAGCAAGGCTCCCATTTCTCCATGGCCTGTCCTGCATTTCTGGTTTTGACACTTTTTCCGCATGGCCCTTTTGACCGATGGGAAGCGAGACTTCTTTGTAGCGCTGATTTGCCTTTCCAGGTTGCTTGGTTGGCCAAAAAGGGCGTATGCGTTTTTTCCTGAATATATTCAGGAAAAAACGCATACGCCCTTTTTGGCCAAGGGCATCATTGTCGACGTTTTGCCGCTTTTCATGTGCTTTAAAGGCGATTCGAATCGACCTCCTGAAATCTGTTTCCTGCAATTCTGCCTTGCTTTCAGATCCTCTTCGTTGCCTTCCCTCAATATATTTGTGGACGAGAGTTATCATTTATAACTCTGCAGGTTTGTGAATTGCAGTGCCCCTGAGCTCCATTTTTCAACTCGCTTTTTTGGGAGCTGGCCGCAAAAGCGCAGGATTGCCTCAGGCCCTATTCTGGTTCCGGGCGGCAGGCTGAGCCTGTGGTTAATTCTTCTTCCTGATGGGAAAATAGAGTGACCTGTGCCTGTCCCAACACCTAGAGCTAGTCTCTCATTGGCTCCCCCTCTTCCTGTTCATCCTCAGGACAAATTGCAAGCTGTACGGAACGGGAGGTTACAGGTGCTGATTCTCCAAGGAGGGAGATTGCTAGTAAAGCGGCTGGAATGGCGAACCCGAGCACAAGGAGATGAGAAATGAGGTGCGTTTTAGAAACCTTTCCCGATCACACGGTGTACCACCTTCTGGGTTTCTCATGCATATTTTCGAGGTAGGAAGATGCCCTTGAACCTGGAGATTTGGGACCCATGGGATGGGTAACAGGCAGTATTACTTTAAAGGCTCTGCGTTTGCTCCCCCAACCTCACCAAACCTCTCAGCCCCGAGAGTGTCCACCCTTATGTCTCATCCAGCTGTGGGTCTAGATATGGTCAATCCAGGTTGCATCACAGCCCCTGAACGAATTTTGTAAGAATTTCTCTCTCTTTCACTGTCTGTGTTTCACGGGTTTTTAAAAGTAATTTATTTTTATAATGGGGTTTAGCTGCTTTTCACGGCTGTGTTTCTGCCGCTTTACACCCACTTGACTCACTTCCAGAGAGATATCAATACATAGGTTTTAAGATTCTTACTAGTCAGATATATTCTTGTGCGGTGAATAGGGGGTGTGGAGTCCAGTTCACTGAGCAAGGAGTAGGTCTTTCTATTACATATTGGGTTTATGGAACAGTATCTGAGCTCATTTGAAACCCTTGTTTTATGCATCACCCCACCCCACCTTTCCCGTTAAGCAGCCATAGTGTGTTTTGTAAACTTGTGACTCTGTTCTGTTTTGTAATTCAGTTCAAGTGTAGCGGTTTTTACATTCCCTCTATAAGTGATAGCTTATGATAAGTGTCTTTTTCTGTGTGACTTATTTCACTTAGAATCGTCGTAGCTAAAGCCACTCATCATGCTGCTACTAGCCTTATGACATTGATTTCATGGCTGAGTGATATTCCATTGTACATAAGGACCACCACTTCTTTATCCATTTTTCTCTTTCCTGGGATATTTGAGGTGTCATGAAGTGGAGGTTCTTGTCAACAGAGCAGCCCTAAACTTTGGGGTGCCTGTGTCTTGCTGATTTTTAGTTTTCCCAATTTATATGCCCATGAGTGGAAGTGCCCTATGCGCTCTAAGCTGTGTTTTTTCGATGTTTCAGGACACACCGTACACTTCTCCAGAGTGGCTGTTGGCAATTTACATCCCGCCCATCAGCGTAGCAAGGCTCCCATTTCTCCATGGCCTGTCCTGCATTTCTGGTTTTGACACTTTTTTCCGCATGGCCCTTTTGACCGATGG
The DNA here is from genome assembly GCF_965194805.1 of Balaenoptera borealis. Classification (NCBI taxonomy): domain Eukaryota; kingdom Metazoa; phylum Chordata; class Mammalia; order Artiodactyla; family Balaenopteridae; genus Balaenoptera; species Balaenoptera borealis. Next base: position 199,146 of record NW_028123501.1, on the reverse strand, counting down.
GAAGCGAGACTTCTTTGTAGCGCTGATTTGCCTTTCCAGGTTGCTTGGTTGGCCAAAAAGGGCGTATGCGTTTTTTCCTGAATATATTCAGGAAAAAACGCATACGCCCTTTTTGGCCAAGGGCATCATTGTCGACGTTTTGCCGCTTTTCATGTGCTTTAAAGGCGATTCGAATCGACCTCCTGAAATCTGTTTCCTGCAAATCTGCCTTGCTTTCAGATCCTCTTCGTTGCCTTCCCTCAATATATTTGTGGACGAGAGTTATCATTTATAACTCTGCAGGTTTGTGAATTGCAGTGCCCCTGAGCTCCATTTTTCAACTCGCTTTTTTGGGAGCTGGCCGCAAAAGCGCAGGATTGCCTCAGGCCCTATTCTGCTTCCGGGCGGCAGGCTGAGCCTGTGGTTAATTCTTCTTCCTGATGGGAAAATAGAGTGACCTGTGCCTGTCCCAACACCTAGAGCTAGTCTCTCATTGGCTCCCCCTCTTCCCGTTCATCCTCAGGACAAATTGCAAGCTGTACGGAACGGGAGGTTAAAGGTGCTGATTCTCCAAGGAGGGAGATTGCTAGTAAAGCGGCTGGAATGGCGAACCCGAGCACAAGGAGATGAGAAATGAGGTGCGTTTTAGAAACCTTTCCCGATCACATGGTGTACCACCTTCTGGGTTTCTCATGCATGTTTTCGAGGTAGGAAGATGCCCTTGAACCTGGAGATTTGGGACCCATGGGATGGGTAACAGGCAGTATTACTTTAAAGGCTCTGCGTTTGCTCCCCCAACCTCACCAAACCTCTCAGCCCCGAGAGTGTCCACCCTTATGTCTCATCCAGCTGTGGGTCTAGATATGGTCAATCCAGGTTGCATCACAGCCCCTGAACGAATTTTGTAAGAATTTCTCTCTCTTTCACTGTCTGTGTTTCACGGGTTTTTAAAAGTAATTTATTTTTATAATGGGGTTTAGCTGCTTTTCACGGCTGTGTTTCTGCCGCTTTACACCCACTTGACTCACTTCCAGAGAGATATCAATACATAGGTTTTATGATTCTTACTAGTCAGATATATTCTTGTGCGGTGAATAGGGGGTGTGGAGTCCAGTTCACTGAGCAAGGAGTAGGTCTTTCTATTACATATTGGGTTTATGGAACGGTATCTGAGCTCATTTGAAACCCTTGTTTTATGCATCACCCCACCCCACCTTTCCCGTTAAGCAGCCATAGTGTGTTTTGTAAACGTGTGACTCTGTTCTGTTTTGTAATTCAGTTCAAGTGTAGCGGTTTTTACATTCCCTCTATAAGTGATAGCTTATGATAAGTGTCTTTTTCTGTGTGACTTATTTCACTTAGAATCGTCGTAGCTAAAGCCACTCATCATGCTGCTACTAGCCTTATGACATTGATTTCATGGCTGAGTGATATTCCATTGTACATAAGGACCACCACTTCTTTATCCATTTTTCTCTTTCCTGGGATATTTGAGGTGTCATGAAGTGGAGGTTCTTGTCAACAGAGCAGCCCTAAACTTTGGGGTGCCTGTGTCTTGCTGATTTTTACTTTTCCCAATTTATATGCCCATGAGTGGAAGTGCCCTATGCGCTCTAAGCTGTGTTTTTTCGATGTTTCAGGACACACCGTACAGTTCTCCAGAGTGGCTGTTGGCAATTTACATCCCGCCCATCAGCGCAGCAGGGCTCCCATTTCTCCATGGCCTGTCCTGCATTTCTGGTTTTGACAGTTTTTTCCACATGGCCCTTTTGACCGTTGGGAAGCGAGACTTCATTGTAGCGCTGATTTGCCTTTCCAGGTTGCTTGGTTGGCCAAAAAGGGCGTATGCGTTTTTTCCTGAATATATTCAGGAAAAAACGCATACGCCCTTTTTGGCCAAGGGCATCATTGTCGACGTTTTGCCGCTTTTCATGTGCTTTAAAGGCGATTCGAATCGACCTCCTGAAATCTGTTTCCTGCAATTCTGCCTTGCTTTCAGATCCTCTTCGTTGCCTTCCCTCAATATATTTGTGGACGAGAGTTATCATTTATAACTCTGCAGGTTTGTGAATTGCAGTGCCCCTGAGCTCCATTTTTCAACTCGCTTTTTTGGGAGCTGGCCGCAAAAGCGCAGGATTGCCTCAGGCCCTATTCTGCTTCCGGGCGGCAGGCTGAGCCTGTGGTTAATTCTTCTTCCTGATGGGAAAATAGAGTGACCTGTGCCTGTCCCAACACCTAGAGCTAGTCTCTCATTGGCTCCCCCTCTTCCCGTTCATCCTCAGGACAAATTGCAAGCTGTACGGAACGGGAGGTTAAAGGTGCTGATTCTCCAAGGAGGGAGACTGCCAGTAAAGCGGCTGGAATGGCGAACCCGAGCACAAGGAGATGAGAAATGAGGTGCGTGTTAGAAACCTTTCCCTATCACACGGTGTACCACCTTCTGGGTTTCTCATGCATATTTTCGAGGTAGGAAGATGCCCTTGAACCTGGAGATTTGGGACCCATGGGATGGGTAACAGGCAGTATTACTTTAAAGGCTCTGCGTTTTCTCCCCCAACCTCACCAAACCTCTCAGCCCCGAGAGTGTCCACCCTTATGTCTCATCCAGCTGTGGGTCTAGATATGGTCAATCCAGGTTGCATCACAGCCCCTGAACGAATTTTGTAAGAATTTCTCTCTCTTTCACTGTCTGTGTTTCACGGGTTTTTAAAAGTAATTTATTTTTATAATGGGGTTTAGCTGCTTTTCACGGCTGTGTTTCTGCCGCTTTACAGCCACTTGACTCACTTCCAGAGAGATATCAATACATAGGTTTTAAGATTCTTACTAGTCAGATATATTCTTGTGCGGTGAATAGGGGGTGTGGAGTCCAGTTCACTGAGCAAGGAGTAGGTCTTTCTATTACATATTGGGTTTATGGAACAGTATCTGAGCTCATTTGAAACCCTTGTTTTATGCATCACCCCACCCCACCTTTCCCGTTAAGCAGCCATAGTGTGTTTTGTAAACTTGTGACTCTGTTCTGTTTTGTAATTCAGTTCAAGTGTAGCGGTTTTTACATTCCCTCTATAAGTGATAGCTTATGATAAGTGTCTTTTTCTGTGTGACTTATTTCACTTAGAATCGTCGTAGCTAAAGCCACTCATCATGCTGCTACTAGCCTTATGACATTGATTTCATGGCTGAGTGATATTCCATTGTACATAAGGACCACCACTTCTTTATCCATTTTTCTCTTTCCTGGGATATTTGAGGTGTCATGAAGTGGAGGTTCTTGTCAACAGAGCAGCCCTAAACTTTGGGGTGCCTGTGTCTTGCTGATTTTTACTTTTCCCAATTTATATGCCCATGAGTGGAAGTGCCCTATGCGCTCTAAGCTGTGTTTTTTCGATGTTTCAGGACACACCGTACACTTCTCCAGAGTGGCTGTTGGCAATTTACATCCCGCCCATCAGCGTAGCAAGGCTCCCATTTCTCCATGGCCTGTCCTGCATTTCTGGTTTTGACACTTTTTTCCGCATGGCCCTTTTGACCGATGGGAAGCGAGACTTCTTTGTAGCGCTGATTTGCCTTTCCAGGTTGCTTGGTTGGCCAAAAAGGGCGTATGCGTTTTTTCCTGAATATATTCAGGAAAAAACGCATACGCCCTTTTTGGCCAAGGGCATCATTGTCGACGTTTTGCCGCTTTTCATGTGCTTTAAAGGCGATTCGAATCGACCTCCTGAAATCTGTTTCCTGCAAATCTGCCTTGCTTTCAGATCCTCTTCGTTGCCTTCCCTCAATATATTTGTGGACGAGAGTTATCATTTATAACTCTGCAGGTTTGTGAATTGCAGTGCCCCTGAGCTCCATTTTTCAACTCGCTTTTTTGGGAGCTGGCCGCAAAAGCGCAGGATTGCCTCAGGCCCTATTCTGCTTCCGGGCGGCAGGCTGAGCCTGTGGTTAATTCTTCTTCCTGATGGGAAAATAGAGTGACCTGTGCCTGTCCCAACACCTAGAGCTAGTCTCTCATTGGCTCCCCCTCTTCCCGTTCATCCTCAGGACAAATTGCAAGCTGTACGGAACGGGAGGTTAAAGGTGCTGATTCTCCAAGGAGGGAGACTGCCAGTAAAGCGGCTGGAATGGCGAACCCGAGCACAAGGAGATGAGAAATGAGGTGCGTGTTAGAAACCTTTCCCTATCACACGGTGTACCACCTTCTGGGTTTCTCATGCATGTTTTCGAGGTAGGAAGATGCCCTTGAACCTGGAGATTTGGGACCCATGGGATGGGTAACAGGCAGTATTACTTTAAAGGCTCTGCGTTTGCTCCCCCAACCTCACCAAACCTCTCAGCCCCGAGAGTGTCCACCCTTATGTCTGATCCAGCTGTGGGTCTAGATGTGTTCAATCCAGGTTGCATCACAGCCCCTGAACGAATTTTGTAAGAATTTCTCTCTCTTTGACTGTCTTTGTTTCACGGGTTTTTAAAAGTAATTTATTTTTATAATGGGGTTTAGCCGCTTTTCACGGCTGTGTTTATGCCGCTTTACAGCCACTTGACTCACTTCCAGAGAGATATCAATACATAGGTTTTAAGATTCTTACTAGTCAGATATATTCTTGTGCGGTGAATAGGGGGTGTGGAGTCCAGTTCACTTAGCAAGGAGTAGGTCTTTCTATTACATATTGGGTTTATGGAACGGTATCTGAGCTCATTTGAAACCCTTGTTTTATGCATCACCCCACCCCACCTTTCCCGTTAAGCAGCCATAGTGTGTTTCGTAAACGTGTGACTCTGTTCTGTTTTGTAATTCAGTCCAAGTGTAGCGGTTTTTACATTCCCTCTATAAGTGATAGCTTATGATAAGTGTCTTTTTCTGTGTGACTTATTTCACTTAGAATCGTCATAGCTAAAGCCACTCATCATGCTGCTACTAGCCTTATGACATTGATTTCATGGCTGAGTGATATTCCATTGTACATAAGGACCACCACTTCTTTATCCATTTTTCTCTTTCCTGGGATATTTGAGGTCTCATGAAGTGGAGGTTCTTGTCAACAGAGCAGCCCTAAACTTTGGGGTGCCTGTGTCTTGCTGATTTTTAGTTTTCCCAATTTATACGCCCATGAGTGGAAGTGCCCTATGCGGTGTAAGCTGTGTTTTTGCGATGTTTCAGGACACACCGTACACTTCTCCATAGTGGCTGTTGGCAATTTACATCCCGCCCATCAGCGTAGCAAGGCTCCCATTTCTCCATGGCCTGTCCTGCATTTCTGGTTTTGACACTTTTTCCGCATGGCCCTTTTGACCGATGGGAAGCGAGACTTCTTTGTAGCGCTGATTTGCCTTTCCAGGTTGCTTGGTTGGCCAAAAAGGGCGTATGCGTTTTTTCCTGAATATATTCAGGAAAAAACGCATACGCCCTTTTTGGCCAAGGGCATCATTGTCGACGTTTTGCCGCTTTTCATGTGCTTTAAAGGCGATTCGAATCGACCTCCTGAAATCTGTTTCCTGCAATTCTGCCTTGCTTTCAGATCCTCTTCGTTGCCTTCCCTCAATATATTTGTGGACGAGAGTTATCATTTATAACTCTGCAGGTTTGTGAATTGCAGTGCCCCTGAGCTCCATTTTTCAACTCGCTTTTTTGAGAGCTGGCCGCAAAAGCGCAGGATTGCCTCAGGCCCTATTCTGGTTCCGGGCGGCAGGCTGAGCCTGTGGTTAATTCTTCTTCCTGATGGGAAAATAGAGTGACCTGTGCCTGTCCCAACACCTAGAGCTAGTCTCTCATTGGCTCCCCCTCTTCCCGTTCATCCTCAGGACAAATTGCAAGCTGTACGGAACGGGAGGTTACAGGTGCTGATTCTCCAAGGAGGGAGATTGCTAGTAAAGCGGCTGGAATGGCGAACCCGAGCACAAGGAGATGAGAAATGAGGTGCGTTTTAGAAACCTTTCCCGATCACACGGTGTACCACCTTCTGGGTTTCTCATGCATATTTTCGAGGTAGGAAGATGCCCTTGAACCTGGAGATTTGGGACCCATGGGATGGGTAACAGGCAGTATTACTTTAAAGGCTCTGCGTTTGCTCCCCCAACCTCACCAAACCTCTCAGCCCCGAGAGTGTCCACCCTTATGTCTCATCCAGCTGTGGGTCTAGATATGGTCAATCCAGGTTGCATCACAGCCCCTGAACGAATTTTGTAAGAATTTCTCTCTCTTTCACTGTCTGTGTTTCACGGGTTTTTAAAAGTAATTTATTTTTATAATGGGGTTTAGCTGCTTTTCACGGCTGTGTTTCTGCCGCTTTACACCCACTTGACTCACTTCCAGAGAGATATCAATACATAGGTTTTAAGATTCTTACTAGTCAGATATATTCTTGTGCGGTGAATAGGGGGTGTGGAGTCCAGTTCACTGAGCAAGGAGTAGGTCTTTCTATTACATATTGGGTTTATGGAACAGTATCTGAGCTCATTTGAAACCCTTGTTTTATGCATCACCCCACCCCACTTTTCCCGTTAAGCAGCCATAGTGTGTTTTGTAAACTTGTGACTCTGTTCTGTTTTGTAATTCAGTTCAAGTGTAGCGGTTTTTACATTCCCTCTATAAGTGATAGCTTATGATAAGTGTCTTTTTCTGTGTGACTTATTTCACTTAGAATCGTCGTAGCTAAAGCCACTCATCATGCTGCTACTAGCCTTATGACATTGATTTCATGGCTGAGTGATATTCCATTGTACATAAGGACCACCACTTCTTTATCCATTTTTCTCTTTCCTGGGATATTTGAGGTGTCATGAAGTGGAGGTTCTTGTCAACAGAGCAGCCCTAAACTTTGGGGTGCCTGTGTCTTGCTGATTTTTAGTTTTCCCAATTTATATGCCCATGAGTGGAAGTGCCCTATGCGCTCTAAGCTGTGTTTTTTCGATGTTTCAGGACACACCGTACACTTCTCCAGAGTGGCTGTTGGCAATTTACATCCCGCCCATCAGCGTAGCAAGGCTCCCATTTCTCCATGGCCTGTCCTGCATTTCTGGTTTTGACATTTTTTTCCGCATGGCCCTTTTGACCGATGGGAAGCGAGACTTCTTTGTAGCGCTGATTTGCCTTTCCAGGTTGCTTGGTTGGCCAAAAAGGGCGTATGCGTTTTTTCCTGAATATATTCAGGAAAAAACGCATACGCCCTTTTTGGCCAAGGGCATCATTGTCGACGTTTTGCCGCTTTTCATGTGCTTTAAAGGCGATTCGAATCGACCTCCTGAAATCTGTTTCCTGCAATTCTGCCTTGCTTTCAGATCCTCTTCGTTGCCTTCCCTCAATATATTTGTGGACGAGAGTTATCATTTATAACTCTGCAGGTTTGTGAATTGCAGTGCCCCTGAGCTCCATTTTTCAACTCGCTTTTTTGGGAGCTGGCCGCAAAAGCGCAGGATTGCCTCAGGCCCTATTCTGCTTCCGGGCGGCAGGCTGAGCCTGTGGTTAATTCTTCTTCCTGATGGGAAAATAGAGTGACCTGTGCCTGTCCCAACACCTAGAGCTAGTCTCTCATTGGCTCCCCCTCTTCCCGTTCATCCTCAGGACAAATTGCAAGCTGTACGGAACGGGAGGTTACAGGTGCTGATTCTCCAAGGAGGGAGATTGCTAGTAAAGCGGCTGGAATGGCGAACCCGAGCACAAGGAGATGAGAAATGAGGTGCGTTTTAGAAACCTTTCCCGATCACACGGTGTACCACCTTCTGGGTTTCTCATGCATGTTTTCGAGGTAGGAAGATGCCCTTGAACCTGGAGATTTGGGACCCATGGGATGGGTAACAGGCAGTATTACTTTAAAGGCTCTGCGTTTGCTCCCCCAACCTCACCAAACCTCTCAGCCCCGAGAGTGTCCACCCTTATGTCTCATCCAGCTGTGGGTCTAGATATGGTCAATCCAGGTTGCATCACAGCCCCTGAACGAATTTTGTAAGAATTTCTCTCTCTTTCACTGTCTGTGTTTCACGGGTTTTTAAAAGTAATTTATTTTTATAATGGGGTTTAGCTGCTTTTCACGGCTGTGTTTCTGCCGCTTTACACCCACTTGACTCACTTCCAGAGAGATATCAATACATAGGTTTTATGATTCTTACTAGTCAGATATATTCTTGTGCGGTGAATAGGGGGTGTGGAGTCCAGTTCACTGAGCAAGGAGTAGGTCTTTCTATTACATATTGGGTTTATGGAACGGTATCTGAGCTCATTTGAAACCCTTGTTTTATGCATCACCCCACCCCACCTTTCCCGTTAAGCAGCCATAGTGTGTTTTGTAAACGTGTGACTCTGTTCTGTTTTGTAATTCAGTTCAAGTGTAGCGGTTTTTACATTCCCTCTATAAGTGATAGCTTATGATAAGTGTCTTTTTCTGTGTGACTTATTTCACTTAGAATCGTCGTAGCTAAAGCCACTCATCATGCTGCTACTAGCCTTATGACATTGATTTCATGGCTGAGTGATATTCCATTGTACATAAGGACCACCACTTCTTTATCCATTTTTCTCTTTCCTGGGATATTTGAGGTGTCATGAAGTGGAGGTTCTTGTCAACAGAGCAGCCCTAAACTTGGGGTGCCTGTGTCTTGCTGATTTTTAGTTTTCCCAATTTATACGCCCATGAGTGGAAGTGCCCTATGTGCTCTAAGCTGTGTTTTTTCGATGTTTCAGGACACACCGTACACTTCTCCAGAGTGGCTGTTGGCAATTTACATCCCGCCCATCAGCGTAGCAAGGCTCCCATTTCTCCATGGCCTGTCCTGCATTTCTGGTTTTGACAGTTTTTTCCGCATGGCCCTTTTGACCGATGGGAAGCGAGACTTCTTTGTAGCGCTGATTTGCCTTTCCAGGTTGCTTGGTTGGCCAAAAAGGGCGTATGCGTTTTTTCCTGAATATATTCAGGAAAAAACGCATACGCCCTTTTTGGCCAAGGGCATCATTTTCGACGTTTTGCCGCTTTTCATGTGCTTTAAAGGCGATTCGAATCGACCTCCTGAAATCTGTTTCCTGCAATTCTGCCTTGCTTTCAGATCCTCTTCGTTGCCTTCCCTCAATATATTTGTGGACGAGAGTTATCATTTATAACTCTGCAGGTTTGTGAATTGCAGTGCCCCTGAGCTCCATTTTTCAACTCGCTTTTTTGGGAGCTGGCCGCAAAAGCGCAGGATTGCCTCAGGCCCTATTCTGCTTCCGGGCGGCAGGCTGAGCCTGTGGTTAATTCTTCTTCCTGATGGGAAAATAGAGTGACCTGTGCCTGTCCCAACACCTAGAGCTAGTCTCTCATTGGCTCCCCCTCTTCCCGTTCATCCTCAGGACAAATTGCAAGCTGTACGGAACGGGAGGTTACAGGTGCTGATTCTCCAAGGAGGGAGATTGCTAGTAAAGCGGCTGGAATGGCGAACCCGAGCACAAGGAGATGAGAAATGAGGTGCGTTTTAGAAACCTTTCCCGATCACATGGTGTACCACCTTCTGGGTTTTTCATGTATGTTTTCGAGGTAGGAAGATGCCCTTGAACCTGGAGATTTGGGACCCATGGGATGGGTAACAGGCAGTATTACTTTAAAGGCTCTGCGTTTGCTCCCCCAACCTCACCAAACCTCTCAGCCCCGAGAGTGTCCACCCTTATGTCTCATCCAGCTGTGGGTCTAGATATGGTCAATCCAGGTTGCATCACAGCCCCTGAACGAATTTTGTAAGAATTTCTCTCTCTTTCACTGTCTTTGTTTCACGGGTTTTTAAAAGTAATTTATTTTTATAATGGGGTTTAGCTGCTTTTCACGGCTGTGTTTCTGCCGCTTTACAGCCACTTGACTCACTTCCAGAGAGATATCAATACATAGGTTTTAAGATTCTTACTAGTCAGATATATTCTTGTGCGGTGAATAGGGGGTGTGGAGTCCAGTTCACTGAGCAAGGAGTAGGTCTTTCTATTACATATTGGGTTTATGGAACGGTATCTGAGCTCATTTGAAACCCTTGTTTTATGCATCACCCCACCCCACCTTTCCCGTTAAGCAGCCATAGTGTGTTTTGTAAACTTGTGACTCTGTTCTGTTTTGTAATTCAGTTCAAGTGTAGCGGTTTTTACATTCCCTCTATAAGTGATAGCTTATGATAAGTGTCTTTTTCTGTGTGACTTATTTCACTTAGAATCGTCGTAGCTAAAGCCACTCATCATGCTGCTACTAGCCTTATGACATTGATTTCATGGCTGAGTGATATTCCATTGTACATAAGGACCACCACTTCTTTATCCATTTTTCTCTTTCCTGGGATATTTGAGGTGTCATGAAGTGGAGGTTCTTGTCAAAAGAGCAGCCCTAAACTTTGGGGTGCCTGTGTCTTGCTGATTTTTAGTTTTCCCAATTTATACGCCCATGAGTGGAAGTGCCCTATGCGCTCTAAGCTGTGTTTTTTCGATGTTTCAGGACACACCGTACCCTTCTCCAGAGTGGCTGTTGGCAATTTACATCCCGCCCATCAGCGTAGCAAGGCTCCCATTTCTCCATGGCCTGTCCTGCATTTCTGGTTTTGACAGTTTTTTCCGCATGGCCCTTTTGACCGATGGGAAGCGAGACTTCTTTGTAGCGCTGATTTGCCTTTCCAGGTTGCTTGGTTGGCCAAAAAGGGCGTATGCGTTTTTTCCTGAATATATTCAGGAAAAAACGCATACGCCCTTTTTGGCCAAGGGCATCATTGTCGACGTTTTGCCGCTTTTCATGTGCTTTAAAGGCGATTCGAATCGACCTCCTGAAATCTGTTTCCTGCAATTCTGCCTTGCTTTCAGATCCTCTTCGTTGCCTTCCCTCAATATATTTGTGGACGAGAGTTATCATTTATAACTCTGCAGGTTTGTGAATTGCAGTGCCCCTGAGCTCCATTTTTCAACTCGCTTTTTTGGGAGCTGGCCGCAAAAGCGCAGGATTGCCTCAGGCCCTATTCTGCTTCCGGGCGGCAGGCTGAGCCTGTGGTTAATTCTTCTTCCTGATGGGAAAATAGAGTGACCTGTGCCTGTCCCAACACCTAGAGCTAGTCTCTCATTGGCTCCCCCTCTTCCCGTTCATCCTCAGGACAAATTGCAAGCTGTACGGAACGGGAGGTTACAGGTGCTGATTCTCCAAGGAGGGAGATTGCTAGTAAAGCGGCTGGAATGGCGAACCCGAGCACAAGGAGATGAGAAATGAGGTGCGTTTTAGAAACCTTTCCCGATCACACGGTGTACCACCTTCTGGGTTTCTCATGCATGTTTTCGAGGTAGGAAGATGCCCTTGAACCTGGAGATTTGGGACCCATGGGATGGGTAACAGGCAGTATTACTTTAAAGGCTCTGCGTTTGCTCCCCCAACCTCACCAAACCTCTCAGCCCCGAGAGTGTCCACCCTTATGTCTCATCCAGCTGTGGGTCTAGATATGGTCAATCCAGGTTGCATCACAGCCCCTGAACGAATTTTGTAAGAATTTCTCTCTCTTTCACTGTCTGTGTTTCACGGGTTTTTAAAAGTAATTTATTTTTATAATGGGGTTTAGCTGCTTTTCACGGCTGTGTTTCTGCCGCTTTACACCCACTTGACTCACTTCCAGAGAGATATCAATACATAGGTTTTATGATTCTTACTAGTCAGATATATTCTTGTGCGGTGAATAGGGGGTGTGGAGTCCAGTTCACTGAGCAAGGAGTAGGTCTTTCTATTACATATTGGGTTTATGGAACGGTATCTGAGCTCATTTGAAACCCTTGTTTTATGCATCACCCCACCCCACCTTTCCCGTTAAGCAGCCATAGTGTGTTTTGTAAACGTGTGACTCTGTTCTGTTTTGTAATTCAGTTCAAGTGTAGCGGGTTTTACATTCCCTGTATAAGTGATAGGTTATGATAAGTGTCTTTTTCTGTGTGACTTATTTCACTTAGAATCGCCGTAGCTAAAGCCACTCATCATGCTGCTACTAGCCTTATGACATTGATTTCATGGCTGAGTGATATTCCATTGTACATAAGGACCACCACTTCTTTATCCATTTTTCTCTTTCCTGGGATATTTGAGGTGTCATGAAGTGGAGGTTCTTGTCAACAGAGCAGCCCTAAACTTTGGGGTGCCTGTGTCTTGCTGATTTTTACTTTTCCCAATTTATATGCCCATGAGTGGAAGTGCCCTATGCGCTCTAAGCTGTGTTTTTTCGATGTTTCAGGACACACCGTACAGTTCTCCAGAGTGGCTGTTGGCAATTTACATCCCGCCCATCAGCGCAGCAGGGCTCCCATTTCTCCATGGCCTGTCCTGCATTTCTGGTTTTGACAGTTTTTTCCACATGGCCCTTTTGACCGTTGGGAAGCGAGACTTCATTGTAGCGCTGATTTGCCTTTCCAGGTTGCTTGGTTGGCCAAAAAGGGCGTATGCGTTTTTTCCTGAATATATTCAGGAAAAAACGCATACGCCCTTTTTGGCCAAGGGCATCATTGTCGACGTTTTGCCGCTTTTCATGTGCTTTAAAGGCGATTCGAATCGACCTCCTGAAATCTGTTTCCTGCAATTCTGCCTTGCTTTCAAATCCTCTTCGTTGCCTTCCCTCAATATATTTGTGGACGAGAGTTATCATTTATAACTCTGCAGGTTTGTGAATTGCAGTGCCCCTGAGCTCCATTTTTCAACTCGCTTTTTTGGGAGCTGGCCGCAAAAGCGCAGGATTGCCTCAGGCCCTATTCTGGTTCCGGGCAGCAGGCTGAGCCTGTGGTTAATTCTTCTTCCTGATGAGAAAATAGAGTGACCTGTGCCTGTCCCAACACCTAGAGCTAGTCTCTCATTGGCTCCCCCTCTTCCCGTTCATCCTCAGGACAAATTGCAAGCTGTACGGAACGGGAGGTTAAAGGTGCTGATTCTCCAAGGAGGGAGACTGCCAGTAAAGCGGCTGGAATGGCGAACCCGAGCACAAGGAGATGAGAAATGAGGTGCGTGTTAGAAACCTTTCCCTATCACACGGTGTACCACCTTCTGGGTTTCTCATGCATGTTTTCGAGGTAGGAAGATGCCCTTGAACCTGGAGATTTGGGACCCATGGGATGGGTAACAGGCAGTATTACTTTAAAGGCTCTGCGTTTGCTCCCCCAACCTCACCAAACCTCTCAGCCCCGAGAGTGTCCACCCTTATGTCTGATCCAGCTGTGGGTCTAGATGTGTTCAATCCAGGTTGCATCACAGCCCCTGAACGAATTTTGTAAGAATTTCTCTCTCTTTGACTGTCTTTGTTTCACGGGTTTTTAAAAGTAATTTATTTTTATAATGGGGTTTAGCCGCTTTTCACGGCTGTGTTTATGCCGCTTTACAGCCACTTGACTCACTTCCAGAGAGATATCAATACATAGGTTTTAAGATTCTTACTAGTCAGATATATTCTTGTGCGGTGAATAGGGGGTGTGGAGTCCAGTTCACTTAGCAAGGAGTAGGTCTTTCTATTACATATTGGGTTTATGGAACGGTATCTGAGCTCATTTAAAACCCTTGTTTTATGCATCACCCCACCCCACCTTTCCCGTTAAGCAGCCATAGTGTGTTTCGTAAACGTGTGACTCTGTTCTGTTTTGTAATTCAGTCCAAGTGTAGCGGTTTTTACATTCCCTCTATAAGTGATAGCTTATGATAAGTGTCTTTTTCTGTGTGACTTATTTCACTTAGAATCGTCATAGCTAAAGCCACTCATCATGCTGCTACTAGCCTTATGACATTGATTTCATGGCTGAGTGATATTCCATTGTACATAAGGACCACCACTTCTTTATCCATTTTTCTCTTTCCTGGGATATTTGAGGTCTCATGAAGTGGAGGTTCTTGTCAACAGAGCAGCCCTAAACTTTGGGGTGCCTGTGTCTTGCTGATTTTTACTTTTCCCAATTTATACGCCCATGAGTGGAAGTGCCCTATGCGGTGTAAGCTGTGTTTTTGCGATGTTTCAGGACACACCGTACACTTCTCCATAGTGGCTGTTGGCAATTTACATCCCGCCCATCAGCGTAGCAAGGCTCCCATTTCTCCATGGCCTGTCCTGCATTTCTGGTTTTGACACTTTTTCCGCATGGCCCTTTTGACCGATGGGAAGCGAGACTTCTTTGTAGCGCTGATTTGCCTTTCCAGGTTGCTTGGTTGGCCAAAAAGGGCGTATGCGTTTTTTCCTGAATATATTCAGGAAAAAACGCATACGCCCTTTTTGGCCAAGGGCATCATTGTCGACGTTTTGCCGCTTTTCATGTGCTTTAAAGGCGATTCGAATCGACCTCCTGAAATCTGTTTCCTGCAATTCTGCCTTGCTTTCAGATCCTCTTCGTTGCCTTCCCTCAATATATTTGTGGACGAGAGTTATCATTTATAACTCTGCAGGTTTGTGAATTGCAGTGCCCCTGAGCTCCATTTTTCAACTCGCTTTTTTGGGAGCTGGCCGCAAAAGCGCAGGATTGCCTCAGGCCCTATTCTGCTTCCGGGCGGCAGGCTGAGCCTGTGGTTAATTCTTCTTCCTGATGCGAAAATAGAGTGACCTGTGCCTGTCCCAACACCTAGAGCTAGTCTCTCATTGGCTCCCCCTCTTCCCGTTCATCCTCAGGACAAATTGCAAGCTGTACGGAACGGGAGGTTACAGGTGCTGATTCTCCAAGGAGGGAGATTGCTAGTAAAGCGGCTGGAATGGCGAACCCGAGCACAAGGAGATGAGAAATGAGGTGCGTTTTAGAAACCTTTCCCGATCACACGGTGTACCACCTTCTGGGTTTCTCATGCATATTTTCGAGGTAGGAAGATGCCCTTGAACCTGGAGATTTGGGACCCATGGGATGGGTAACAGGCAGTATTACTTTAAAGGCTCTGCGTTTTCTCCCCCAACCTCACCAAACCTCTCAGCCCCGAGAGTGTCCACCCTTATGTCTCATCCAGCTGTGGGTCTAGATATGGTCAATCCAGGTTGCATCACAGCCCCTGAACGAATTTTGTAAGAATTTCTCTCTCTTTCACTGTCTGTGTTTCACGGGTTTTTAAAAGTAATTTATTTTTATAATGGGGTTTAGCTGCTTTTCACGGCTGTGTTTCTGCCGCTTTACACCCACTTGACTCACTTCCAGAGAGATATCAATACATAGGTTTTAAGATTCTTACTAGTCAGATATATTCTTGTGCGGTGAATAGGGGGTGTGGAGTCCAGTTCACTGAGCAAGGAGTAGGTCTTTCTATTACATATTGGGTTTATGGAACAGTATCTGAGCTCATTTGAAACCCTTGTTTTATGCATCACCCCACCCCACCTTTCCCGTTAAGCAGCCATAGTGTGTTTTGTAAACTTGTGACTCTGTTCTGTTTTGTAATTCAGTTCAAGTGTAGCGGTTTTTACATTCCCTCTATAAGTGATAGCTTATGATAAGTGTCTTTTTCTGTGTGACTTATTTCACTTAGAATCGTCGTAGCTAAAGCCACTCATCATGCTGCTACTAGCCTTATGACATTGATTTCATGGCTGAGTGATATTCCATTGTACATAAGGACCACCACTTCTTTATCCATTTTTCTCTTTCCTGGGATATTTGAGGTGTCATGAAGTGGAGGTTCTTGTCAACAGAGCAGCCCTAAACTTTGGGGTGCCTGTGTCTTGCTGATTTTTACTTTTCCCAATTTATATGCCCATGAGTGGAAGTGCCCTATGCGCTCTAAGCTGTGTTTTTTCGATGTTTCAGGACACACCGTACACTTCTCCAGAGTGGCTGTTGGCAATTTACATCCCGCCCATCAGCGTAGCAAGGCTCCCATTTCTCCATGGCCTGTCCTGCATTTCTGGTTTTGACACTTTTTTCCGCATGGCCCTTTTGACCGATGGGAAGCGAGACTTCTTTGTAGCGCTGATTTGCCTTTCCAGGTTGCTTGGTTGGCCAAAAAGGGCGTATGCGTTTTTTCCTGAATATATTCAGGAAAAAACGCATACGCCCTTTTTGGCCAAGGGCATCATTGTCGACGTTTTGCCGCTTTTCATGTGCTTTAAAGGCGATTCGAATCGACCTCCTGAAATCTGTTTCCTGCAAATCTGCCTTGCTTTCAGATCCTCTTCGTTGCCTTCCCTCAATATATTTGTGGACGAGAGTTATCATTTATAACTCTGCAGGTTTGTGAATTGCAGTGCCCCTGAGCTCCATTTTTCAACTCGCTTTTTTGGGAGCTGGCCGCAAAAGCGCAGGATTGCCTCAGGCCCTATTCTGCTTCCGGGCGGCAGGCTGAGCCTGTGGTTAATTCTTCTTCCTGATGGGAAAATAGAGTGACCTGTGCCTGTCCCAACACCTAGAGCTAGTCTCTCATTGGCTCCCCCTCTTCCCGTTCATCCTCAGGACAAATTGCAAGCTGTACGGAACGGGAGGTTAAAGGTGCTGATTCTCCAAGGAGGGAGACTGCCAGTAAAGCGGCTGGAATGGCGAACCCGAGCACAAGGAGATGAGAAATGAGGTGCGTGTTAGAAACCTTTCCCTATCACACGGTGTACCACCTTCTGGGTTTCTCATGCATGTTTTCGAGGTAGGAAGA
This sequence comes from Balaenoptera borealis, assembly GCF_965194805.1. Classification (NCBI taxonomy): domain Eukaryota; kingdom Metazoa; phylum Chordata; class Mammalia; order Artiodactyla; family Balaenopteridae; genus Balaenoptera; species Balaenoptera borealis. Next base: position 182,623 of record NW_028123501.1, on the reverse strand, counting down.
TGCCCTTGAACCTGGAGATTTGGGACCCATGGGATGGGTAACAGGCAGTATTACTTTAAAGGCTCTGCGTTTGCTCCCCCAACCTCACCAAACCTCTCAGCCCCGAGAGTGTCCACCCTTATGTCTGATCCAGCTGTGGGTCTAGATGTGTTCAATCCAGGTTGCATCACAGCCCCTGAACGAATTTTGTAAGAATTTCTCTCTCTTTGACTGTCTTTGTTTCACGGGTTTTTAAAAGTAATTTATTTTTATAATGGGGTTTAGCCGCTTTTCACGGCTGTGTTTATGCCGCTTTACAGCCACTTGACTCACTTCCAGAGAGATATCAATACATAGGTTTTAAGATTCTTACTAGTCAGATATATTCTTGTGCGGTGAATAGGGGGTGTGGAGTCCAGTTCACTTAGCAAGGAGTAGGTCTTTCTATTACATATTGGGTTTATGGAACGGTATCTGAGCTCATTTGAAACCCTTGTTTTATGCATCACCCCACCCCACCTTTCCCGTTAAGCAGCCATAGTGTGTTTCGTAAACGTGTGACTCTGTTCTGTTTTGTAATTCAGTCCAAGTGTAGCGGTTTTTACATTCCCTCTATAAGTGATAGCTTATGATAAGTGTCTTTTTCTGTGTGACTTATTTCACTTAGAATCGTCATAGCTAAAGCCACTCATCATGCTGCTACTAGCCTTATGACATTGATTTCATGGCTGAGTGATATTCCATTGTACATAAGGACCACCACTTCTTTATCCATTTTTCTCTTTCCTGGGATATTTGAGGTCTCATGAAGTGGAGGTTCTTGTCAACAGAGCAGCCCTAAACTTTGGGGTGCCTGTGTCTTGCTGATTTTTAGTTTTCCCAATTTATACGCCCATGAGTGGAAGTGCCCTATGCGGTGTAAGCTGTGTTTTTGCGATGTTTCAGGACACACCGTACACTTCTCCATAGTGGCTGTTGGCAATTTACATCCCGCCCATCAGCGTAGCAAGGCTCCCATTTCTCCATGGCCTGTCCTGCATTTCTGGTTTTGACACTTTTTCCGCATGGCCCTTTTGACCGATGGGAAGCGAGACTTCTTTGTAGCGCTGATTTGCCTTTCCAGGTTGCTTGGTTGGCCAAAAAGGGCGTATGCGTTTTTTCCTGAATATATTCAGGAAAAAACGCATACGCCCTTTTTGGCCAAGGGCATCATTGTCGACGTTTTGCCGCTTTTCATGTGCTTTAAAGGCGATTCGAATCGACCTCCTGAAATCTGTTTCCTGCAATTCTGCCTTGCTTTCAGATCCTCTTCGTTGCCTTCCCTCAATATATTTGTGGACGAGAGTTATCATTTATAACTCTGCAGGTTTGTGAATTGCAGTGCCCCTGAGCTCCATTTTTCAACTCGCTTTTTTGGGAGCTGGCCGCAAAAGCGCAGGATTGCCTCAGGCCCTATTCTGGTTCCGGGCGGCAGGCTGAGCCTGTGGTTAATTCTTCTTCCTGATGGGAAAATAGAGTGACCTGTGCCTGTCCCAACACCTAGAGCTAGTCTCTCATTGGCTCCCCCTCTTCCCGTTCATCCTCAGGACAAATTGCAAGCTGTACGGAACGGGAGGTTACAGGTGCTGATTCTCCAAGGAGGGAGATTGCTAGTAAAGCGGCTGGAATGGCGAACCCGAGCACAAGGAGATGAGAAATGAGGTGCGTTTTAGAAACCTTTCCCGATCACACGGTGTACCACCTTCTGGGTTTCTCATGCATATTTTCGAGGTAGGAAGATGCCCTTGAACCTGGAGATTTGGGACCCATGGGATGGGTAACAGGCAGTATTACTTTAAAGGCTCTGCGTTTGCTCCCCCAACCTCACCAAACCTCTCAGCCCCGAGAGTGTCCACCCTTATGTCTCATCCAGCTGTGGGTCTAGATATGGTCAATCCAGGTTGCATCACAGCCCCTGAACGAATTTTGTAAGAATTTCTCTCTCTTTCACTGTCTGTGTTTCACGGGTTTTTAAAAGTAATTTATTTTTATAATGGGGTTTAGCTGCTTTTCACGGCTGTGTTTCTGCCGCTTTACACCCACTTGACTCACTTCCAGAGAGATATCAATACATAGGTTTTAAGATTCTTACTAGTCAGATATATTCTTGTGCGGTGAATAGGGGGTGTGGAGTCCAGTTCACTGAGCAAGGAGTAGGTCTTTCTATTACATATTGGGTTTATGGAACAGTATCTGAGCTCATTTGAAACCCTTGTTTTATGCATCACCCCACCCCACTTTTCCCGTTAAGCAGCCATAGTGTGTTTTGTAAACTTGTGACTCTGTTCTGTTTTGTAATTCAGTTCAAGTGTAGCGGTTTTTACATTCCCTCTATAAGTGATAGCTTATGATAAGTGTCTTTTTCTGTGTGACTTATTTCACTTAGAATCGTCGTAGCTAAAGCCACTCATCATGCTGCTACTAGCCTTATGACATTGATTTCATGGCTGAGTGATATTCCATTGTACATAAGGACCACCACTTCTTTATCCATTTTTCTCTTTCCTGGGATATTTGAGGTGTCATGAAGTGGAGGTTCTTGTCAACAGAGCAGCCCTAAACTTTGGGGTGCCTGTGTCTTGCTGATTTTTAGTTTTCCCAATTTATATGCCCATGAGTGGAAGTGCCCTATGCGCTCTAAGCTGTGTTTTTTCGATGTTTCAGGACACACCGTACACTTCTCCAGAGTGGCTGTTGGCAATTTACATCCCGCCCATCAGCGTAGCAAGGCTCCCATTTCTCCATGGCCTGTCCTGCATTTCTGGTTTTGACACTTTTTTCCGCATGGCCCTTTTGACCGATGGGAAGCGAGACTTCTTTGTAGCGCTGATTTGCCTTTCCAGGTTGCTTGGTTGGCCAAAAAGGGCGTATGCGTTTTTTCCTGAATATATTCAGGAAAAAACGCATACGCCCTTTTTGGCCAAGGGCATCATTGTCGACGTTTTGCCGCTTTTCATGTGCTTTAAAGGCGATTCGAATCGACCTCCTGAAATCTGTTTCCTGCAAATCTGCCTTGCTTTCAGATCCTCTTCGTTGCCTTCCCTCAATATATTTGTGGACGAGAGTTATCATTTATAACTCTGCAGGTTTGTGAATTGCAGTGCCCCTGAGCTCCATTTTTCAACTCGCTTTTTTGGGAGCTGGCCGCAAAAGCGCAGGATTGCCTCAGGCCCTATTCTGCTTCCGGGCGGCAGGCTGAGCCTGTGGTTAATTCTTCTTCCTGATGGGAAAATAGAGTGACCTGTGCCTGTCCCAACACCTAGAGCTAGTCTCTCATTGGCTCCCCCTCTTCCCGTTCATCCTCAGGACAAATTGCAAGCTGTACGGAACGGGAGGTTAAAGGTGCTGATTCTCCAAGGAGGGAGACTGCCAGTAAAGCGGCTGGAATGGCGAACCCGAGCACAAGGAGATGAGAAATGAGGTGCGTGTTAGAAACCTTTCCCTATCACACGGTGTACCACCTTCTGGGTTTCTCATGCATGTTTTCGAGGTAGGAAGATGCCCTTGAACCTGGAGATTTGGGACCCATGGGATGGGTAACAGGCAGTATTACTTTAAAGGCTCTGCGTTTGCTCCCCCAACCTCACCAAACCTCTCAGCCCCGAGAGTGTCCACCCTTATGTCTGATCCAGCTGTGGGTCTAGATGTGTTCAATCCAGGTTGCATCACAGCCCCTGAACGAATTTTGTAAGAATTTCTCTCTCTTTGACTGTCTTTGTTTCACGGGTTTTTAAAAGTAATTTATTTTTATAATGGGGTTTAGCCGCTTTTCACGGCTGTGTTTATGCCGCTTTACAGCCACTTGACTCACTTCCAGAGAGATATCAATACATAGGTTTTAAGATTCTTACTAGTCAGATATATTCTTGTGCGGTGAATAGGGGGTGTGGAGTCCAGTTCACTTAGCAAGGAGTAGGTCTTTCTATTACATATTGGGTTTATGGAACGGTATCTGAGCTCATTTGAAACCCTTGTTTTATGCATCACCCCACCCCACCTTTCCCGTTAAGCAGCCATAGTGTGTTTCGTAAACGTGTGACTCTGTTCTGTTTTGTAATTCAGTCCAAGTGTAGCGGTTTTTACATTCCCTCTATAAGTGATAGCTTATGATAAGTGTCTTTTTCTGTGTGACTTATTTCACTTAGAATCGTCATAGCTAAAGCCACTCATCATGCTGCTACTAGCCTTATGACATTGATTTCATGGCTGAGTGATATTCCATTGTACATAAGGACCACCACTTCTTTATCCATTTTTCTCTTTCCTGGGATATTTGAGGTCTCATGAAGTGGAGGTTCTTGTCAACAGAGCAGCCCTAAACTTTGGGGTGCCTGTGTCTTGCTGATTTTTAGTTTTCCCAATTTATACGCCCATGAGTGGAAGTGCCCTATGCGGTGTAAGCTGTGTTTTTGCGATGTTTCAGGACACACCGTACACTTCTCCATAGTGGCTGTTGGCAATTTACATCCCGCCCATCAGCGTAGCAAGGCTCCCATTTCTCCATGGCCTGTCCTGCATTTCTGGTTTTGACACTTTTTCCGCATGGCCCTTTTGACCGATGGGAAGCGAGACTTCTTTGTAGCGCTGATTTGCCTTTCCAGGTTGCTTGGTTGGCCAAAAAGGGCGTATGCGTTTTTTCCTGAATATATTCAGGAAAAAACGCATACGCCCTTTTTGGCCAAGGGCATCATTGTCGACGTTTTGCCGCTTTTCATGTGCTTTAAAGGCGATTCGAATCGACCTCCTGAAATCTGTTTCCTGCAATTCTGCCTTGCTTTCAGATCCTCTTCGTTGCCTTCCCTCAATATATTTGTGGACGAGAGTTATCATTTATAACTCTGCAGGTTTGTGAATTGCAGTGCCCCTGAGCTCCATTTTTCAACTCGCTTTTTTGGGAGCTGGCCGCAAAAGCGCAGGATTGCCTCAGGCCCTATTCTGGTTCCGGGCGGCAGGCTGAGCCTGTGGTTAATTCTTCTTCCTGATGGGAAAATAGAGTGACCTGTGCCTGTCCCAACACCTAGAGCTAGTCTCTCATTGGCTCCCCCTCTTCCCGTTCATCCTCAGGACAAATTGCAAGCTGTACGGAACGGGAGGTTACAGGTGCTGATTCTCCAAGGAGGGAGATTGCTAGTAAAGCGGCTGGAATGGCGAACCCGAGCACAAGGAGATGAGAAATGAGGTGCGTTTTAGAAACCTTTCCCGATCACACGGTGTACCACCTTCTGGGTTTCTCATGCATATTTTCGAGGTAGGAAGATGCCCTTGAACCTGGAGATTTGGGACCCATGGGATGGGTAACAGGCAGTATTACTTTAAAGGCTCTGCGTTTGCTCCCCCAACCTCACCAAACCTCTCAGCCCCGAGAGTGTCCACCCTTATGTCTCATCCAGCTGTGGGTCTAGATATGGTCAATCCAGGTTGCATCACAGCCCCTGAACGAATTTTGTAAGAATTTCTCTCTCTTTCACTGTCTGTGTTTCACGGGTTTTTAAAAGTAATTTATTTTTATAATGGGGTTTAGCTGCTTTTCACGGCTGTGTTTCTGCCGCTTTACACCCACTTGACTCACTTCCAGAGAGATATCAATACATAGGTTTTAAGATTCTTACTAGTCAGATATATTCTTGTGCGGTGAATAGGGGGTGTGGAGTCCAGTTCACTGAGCAAGGAGTAGGTCTTTCTATTACATATTGGGTTTATGGAACAGTATCTGAGCTCATTTGAAACCCTTGTTTTATGCATCACCCCACCCCACTTTTCCCGTTAAGCAGCCATAGTGTGTTTTGTAAACTTGTGACTCTGTTCTGTTTTGTAATTCAGTTCAAGTGTAGCGGTTTTTACATTCCCTCTATAAGTGATAGCTTATGATAAGTGTCTTTTTCTGTGTGACTTATTTCACTTAGAATCGTCGTAGCTAAAGCCACTCATCATGCTGCTACTAGCCTTATGACATTGATTTCATGGCTGAGTGATATTCCATTGTACATAAGGACCACCACTTCTTTATCCATTTTTCTCTTTCCTGGGATATTTGAGGTGTCATGAAGTGGAGGTTCTTGTCAACAGAGCAGCCCTAAACTTTGGGGTGCCTGTGTCTTGCTGATTTTTAGTTTTCCCAATTTATATGCCCATGAGTGGAAGTGCCCTATGCGCTCTAAGCTGTGTTTTTTCGATGTTTCAGGACACACCGTACACTTCTCCAGAGTGGCTGTTGGCAATTTACATCCCGCCCATCAGCGTAGCAAGGCTCCCATTTCTCCATGGCCTGTCCTGCATTTCTGGTTTTGACACTTTTTTCCGCATGGCCCTTTTGACCGATGGGAAGCGAGACTTCTTTGTAGCGCTGATTTGCCTTTCCAGGTTGCTTGGTTGGCCAAAAAGGGCGTATGCGTTTTTTCCTGAATATATTCAGGAAAAAACGCATACGCCCTTTTTGGCCAAGGGCATCATTGTCGACGTTTTGCCGCTTTTCATGTGCTTTAAAGGCGATTCGAATCGACCTCCTGAAATCTGTTTCCTGCAATTCTGCCTTGCTTTCAGATCCTCTTCGTTGCCTTCCCTCAATATATTTGTGGACGAGAGTTATCATTTATAACTCTGCAGGTTTGTGAATTGCAGTGCCCCTGAGCTCCATTTTTCAACTCGCTTTTTTGGGAGCTGGCCGCAAAAGCGCAGGATTGCCTCAGGCCCTATTCTGCTTCCGGGCGGCAGGCTGAGCCTGTGGTTAATTCTTCTTCCTGATGCGAAAATAGAGTGACCTGTGCCTGTCCCAACACCTAGAGCTAGTCTCTCATTGGCTCCCCCTCTTCCCGTTCATCCTCAGGACAAATTGCAAGCTGTACGGAACGGGAGGTTACAGGTGCTGATTCTCCAAGGAGGGAGATTGCTAGTAAAGCGGCTGGAATGGCGAACCCGAGCACAAGGAGATGAGAAATGAGGTGCGTTTTAGAAACCTTTCCCGATCACACGGTGTACCACCTTCTGGGTTTCTCATGCATGTTTTCGAGGTAGGAAGATGCCCTTGAACCTGGAGATTTGGGACCCATGGGATGGGTAACAGGCAGTATTACTTTAAAGGCTCTGCGTTTGCTCCCCCAACCTCACCAAACCTCTCAGCCCCGAGAGTGTCCACCCTTATGTCTCATCCAGCTGTGGGTCTAGATATGGTCAATCCAGGTTGCATCACAGCCCCTGAACGAATTTTGTAAGAATTTCTCTCTCTTTCACTGTCTGTGTTTCACGGGTTTTTAAAAGTAATTTATTTTTATAATGGGGTTTAGCTGCTTTTCACGGCTGTGTTTCTGCCGCTTTACACCCACTTGACTCACTTCCAGAGAGATATCAATACATAGGTTTTATGATTCTTACTAGTCAGATATATTCTTGTGCGGTGAATAGGGGGTGTGGAGTCCAGTTCACTGAGCAAGGAGTAGGTCTTTCTATTACATATTGGGTTTATGGAACGGTATCTGAGCTCATTTGAAACCCTTGTTTTATGCATCACCCCACCCCACCTTTCCCGTTAAGCAGCCATAGTGTGTTTTGTAAACGTGTGACTCTGTTCTGTTTTGTAATTCAGTTCAAGTGTAGCGGTTTTTACATTCCCTCTATAAGTGATAGCTTATGATAAGTGTCTTTTTCTGTGTGACTTATTTCACTTAGAATCGTCGTAGCTAAAGCCACTCATCATGCTGCTACTAGCCTTATGACATTGATTTCATGGCTGAGTGATATTCCATTGTACATAAGGACCACCACTTCTTTATCCATTTTTCTCTTTCCTGGGATATTTGAGGTGTCATGAAGTGGAGGTTCTTGTCAACAGAGCAGCCCTAAACTTGGGGTGCCTGTGTCTTGCTGATTTTTAGTTTTCCCAATTTATACGCCCATGAGTGGAAGTGCCCTATGTGCTCTAAGCTGTGTTTTTTCGATGTTTCAGGACACACCGTACACTTCTCCAGAGTGGCTGTTGGCAATTTACATCCCGCCCATCAGCGTAGCAAGGCTCCCATTTCTCCATGGCCTGTCCTGCATTTCTGGTTTTGACAGTTTTTTCCGCATGGCCCTTTTGACCGATGGGAAGCGAGACTTCTTTGTAGCGCTGATTTGCCTTTCCAGGTTGCTTGGTTGGCCAAAAAGGGCGTATGCGTTTTTTCCTGAATATATTCAGGAAAAAACGCATACGCCCTTTTTGGCCAAGGGCATCATTGTCGACGTTTTGCCGCTTTTCATGTGCTTTAAAGGCGATTCGAATCGACCTCCTGAAATCTGTTTCCTGCAATTCTGCCTTGCTTTCAGATCCTCTTCGTTGCCTTCCCTCAATATATTTGTGGACGAGAGTTATCATTTATAACTCTGCAGGTTTGTGAATTGCAGTGCCCCTGAGCTCCATTTTTCAACTCGCTTTTTTGGGAGCTGGCCGCAAAAGCGCAGGATTGCCTCAGGCCCTATTCTGCTTCCGGGCGGCAGGCTGAGCCTGTGGTTAATTCTTCTTCCTGATGGGAAAATAGAGTGACCTGTGCCTGTCCCAACACCTAGAGCTAGTCTCTCATTGGCTCCCCCTCTTCCCGTTCATCCTCAGGACAAATTGCAAGCTGTACGGAACGGGAGGTTACAGGTGCTGATTCTCCAAGGAGGGAGATTGCTAGTAAAGCGGCTGGAATGGCGAACCCGAGCACAAGGAGATGAGAAATGAGGTGCGTTTTAGAAACCTTTCCCGATCACATGGTGTACCACCTTCTGGGTTTCTCATGTATGTTTTCGAGGTAGGAAGATGCCCTTGAACCTGGAGATTTGGGACCCATGGGATGGGTAACAGGCAGTATTACTTTAAAGGCTCTGCGTTTGCTCCCCCAACCTCACCAAACCTCTCAGCCCCGAGAGTGTCCACCCTTATGTCTCATCCAGCTGTGGGTCTAGATATGGTCAATCCAGGTTGCATCACAGCCCCTGAACGAATTTTGTAAGAATTTCTCTCTCTTTCACTGTCTTTGTTTCACGGGTTTTTAAAAGTAATTTATTTTATAATGGGGTTTAGCTGCTTTTCACGGCTGTGTTTCTGCCGCTTTACAGCCACTTGACTCACTTCCAGAGAGATATCAATACATAGGTTTTAAGATTCTTACTAGTCAGATATATTCTTGTGCGGTGAATAGGGGGTGTGGAGTCCAGTTCACTGAGCAAGGAGTAGGTCTTTCTATTACATATTGGGTTTATGGAACGGTATCTGAGCTCATTTGAAACCCTTGTTTTATGCATCACCCCACCCCACCTTTCCCGTTAAGCAGCCATAGTGTGTTTTGTAAACTTGTGACTCTGTTCTGTTTTGTAATTCAGTTCAAGTGTAGCGGTTTTTACATTCCCTCTATAAGTGATAGCTTATGATAAGTGTCTTTTTCTGTGTGACTTATTTCACTTAGAATCGTCGTAGCTAAAGCCACTCATCATGCTGCTACTAGCCTTATGACATTGATTTCATGGCTGAGTGATATTCCATTGTACATAAGGACCACCACTTCTTTATCCATTTTTCTCTTTCCTGGGATATTTGAGGTGTCATGAAGTGGAGGTTCTTGTCAAAAGAGCAGCCCTAAACTTTGGGGTGCCTGTGTCTTGCTGATTTTTAGTTTTCCCAATTTATACGCCCATGAGTGGAAGTGCCCTATGCGCTCTAAGCTGTGTTTTTTCGATGTTTCAGGACACACCGTACACTTCTACATAGTGGCTGTTGGCAATTTACATCCCGCCCATCAGCGTAGCAAGGCTCCCATTTCTCCATGGCCTGTCCTGCATTTCTGGTTTTGACAGTTTTTTCCGCATGGCCCTTTTGACCGATGGGAAGCGAGACTTCTTTGTAGCGCTGATTTGCCTTTCCAGGTTGCTTGGTTGGCCAAAAAGGGCGTATGCGTTTTTTCCTGAATATATTCAGGAAAAAACGCATACGCCCTTTTTGGCCAAGGGCATCATTGTCGACGTTTTGCCGCTTTTCATGTGCTTTAAAGGCGATTCGAATCGACCTCCTGAAATCTGTTTCCTGCAATTCTGCCTTGCTTTCAGATCCTCTTCGTTGCCTTCCCTCAATATATTTGTGGACGAGAGTTATCATTTATAACTCTGCAGGTTTGTGAATTGCAGTGCCCCTGAGCTCCATTTTTCAACTCGCTTTTTTGGGAGCTGGCCGCAAAAGCGCAGGATTGCCTCAGGCCCTATTCTGCTTCCCGGCGGCAGGCTGAGCCTGTGGTTAATTCTTCTTCCTGATGGGAAAATAGAGTGACCTGTGCCTGTCCCAACACCTAGAGCTAGTCTCTCATTGGCTCCCCCTCTTCCCGTTCATCCTCAGGACAAATTGCAAGCTGTACGGAACGGGAGGTTAAAGGTGCTGATTCTCCAAGGAGGGAGATTGCTAGTAAAGCGGCTGGAATGGCGAACCCGAGCACAAGGAGATGAGAAATGAGGTGCGTTTTAGAAACCTTTCCCGATCACACGGTGTACCACCTTCTGGGTTTCTCATGCATGTTTTCGAGGTAGGAAGATGCCCTTGAACCTGGAGATTTGGGACCCATGGGATGGGTAACAGGCAGTATTACTTTAAAGGCTCTGCGTTTGCTCCCCCAACCTCACCAAACCTCTCAGCCCCGAGAGTGTCCACCCTTATGTCTCATCCAGCTGTGGGTCTAGATATGGTCAATCCAGGTTGCATCACAGCCCCTGAACGAATTTTGTAAGAATTTCTCTCTCTTTCACTGTCTTTGTTTCACGGGTTTTTAAAAGTAATTTATTTTTATAATGGGGTTTAGCTGCTTTTCACGGCTGTGTTTCTGCCGCTTTACAGCCACTTGACTCACTTCCAGAGAGATATCAATACATAGGTTTTAAGATTCTTACTAGTCAGATATATTCTTGTGCGGTGAATAGGGGGTGTGGAGTCCAGTTCACTGAGCAAGGAGTAGGTCTTTCTATTACATATTGGGTTTATGGAACGGTATCTGAGCTCATTTGAAACCCTTGTTTTATGCATCACCCCACCCCACCTTTCCCGTTAAGCAGCCATAGTGTGTTTTGTAAACTTGTGACTCTGTTCTGTTTTGTAATTCAGTTCAAGTGTAGCGGTTTTTACATTCCCTCTATAAGTGATAGCTTATGATAAGTGTCTTTTTCTGTGTGACTTATTTCACTTAGAATCGCCGTAGCTAAAGCCACTCATCATGCTGCTACTAGCCTTATGACATTGATTTCATGGCTGAGTGATATTCCATTGTACATAAGGACCACCACTTCTTTATCCATTTTTCTCTTTCCTGGGATATTAGAGGTGTTATGAAGTGGAGGTTCTTGTCAAAAGAGCAGCCCTAAACTTTGGGGTGCCTGTGTCTTGCTGATTTTTAGTTTTCCCAATTTATACGCCCATGAGTGGAAGTGCCCTATGCGCTCTAAGCTGTGTTTTTTCGATGTTTCAGGACACACCGTACACTTCTCCATAGTGGCTGTTGGCAATTTACATCCCGCCCATCAGCGTAGCAAGGCTCCCATTTCTCCATGGCCTGTCCTGCATTTCTGGTTTTGACAGTTTTTTCCGCATGGCCCTTTTGACCGATGGGAAGCGAGACTTCTTTGTAGCGCTGATTTGCCTTTCCAGGTTGCTTGGTTGGCCAAAAAGGGCGTATGCGTTTTTTCCTGAATATATTCAGGAAAAAACGCATACGCCCTTTTTGGCCAAGGGCATCATTGTCGACGTTTTGCCGCTTTTCATGTGCTTTAAAGGCGATTCGAATCGACCTCCTGAAATCTGTTTCCTGCAATTCTGCCTTGCTTTCAGATCCTCTTCGTTGCCTTCCCTCAATATATTTGTGGACGAGAGTTATCATTTATAACTCTGCAGGTTTGTGAATTGCAGTGCCCCTGAGCTCCATTTTTCAACTCGCTTTTTTGGGAGCTGGCCGCAAAAGCGCAGGATTGCCTCAGGCCCTATTCTGCTTCCCGGCGGCAGGCTGAGCCTGTGGTTAATTCTTCTTCCTGATGGGAAAATAGAGTGACCTGTGCCTGTCCCAACACCTAGAGCTAGTCTCTCATTGGCTCCCCCTCTTCCCGTTCATCCTCAGGACAAATTGCAAGCTGTACGGAACGGGAGGTTAAAGGTGCTGATTCTCCAAGGAGGGAGATTGCTAGTAAAGCGGCTGGAATGGCGAACCCGACCACAAGGAGATGAGAAATGAGGTGCGTTTTAGAAACCTTTCCCGATCACATGGTGTACCACCTTCTGGGTTTCTCATGCATGTTTTCGAGGTAGGAAGATGCCCTTGAACCTGGAGATTTGGGACCCATGGGATGGGTAACAGGCAGTATTACTTTAAAGGCTCTGCGTTTGCTCCCCCAACCTCACCAAACCTCTCAGCCCCGAGAGTGTCCACCCTTATGTCTCATCCAGCTGTGGGTCTAGATATGGTCAATCCAGGTTGCATCACAGCCCCTGAACGAATTTTGTAAGAATTTCTCTCTCTTTCACTGTCTTTGTTTCACGGGTTTTTAAAAGTAATTTATTTTTATAATGGGGTTTAGCTGCTTTTCACGGCTGTGTTTCTGCCGCTTTACAGCCACTTGACTCACTTCCAGAGAGATATCAATACATAGGTTTTAAGATTCTTACTAGTCAGATATATTCTTGTGCGGTGAATAGGGGGTGTGGAGTCCAGTTCACTGAGCAAGGAGTAGGTCTTTCTATTACATATTGGGTTTATGGAACGGTATCTGAGCTCATTTGAAACCCTTGTTTTATGCATCACCCCACCCCACCTTTCCCGTTAAGCAGCCATAGTGTGTTTTGTAAACTTGTGACTCTGTTCTGTTTTGTAATTCAGTTCAAGTGTAGCGGTTTTTACATTCCCTCTATAAGTGATAGCTTATGATAAGTGTCTTTTTCTGTGTGACTTATTTCACTTAGAATCGCCGTAGCTAAAGCCACTCATCATGCTGCTACTAGCCTTATGACATTGATTTCATGGCTGAGTGATATTCCATTGTACATAAGGACCACCACTTCTTTATCCATTTTTCTCTTTCCTGGGATATTTGAGGTGTCATGAAGTGGAGGTTCTTGTCAAAAGAGCAGCCCTAAACTTTGGGGTGCCTGTGTCTTGCTGATTTTTAGTTTTCCCAATTTATACGCCCATGAGTGGAAGTGCCCTATGCGCTCTAAGCTGTGTTTTTTCGATGTTTCAGGACACACCGTACCCTTCTCCAGAGTGGCTGTTGGCAATTTACATCCCGCCCATCAGCGTAGCAAGGCTCCCATTTCTCCATGGCCTGTCCTGCATTTCTGGTTTTGACAGTTTTTTCCGCATGGCCCTTTTGACCGATGGGAAGCGAGACTTCTTTGTAGCGCTGATTTGCCTTTCCAGGTTGCTTGGTTGGCCAAAAAGGGCGTATGCGTTTTTTCCTGAATATATTCAGGAAAAAACGCATACGCCCTTTTTGGCCAAGGGCATCATTGTCGACGTTTTGCCGCTTTTCATGTGCTTTAAAGGCGATTCGAATCGACCTCCTGAAATCTGTTTCCTGCAATTCTGCCTTGCTTTCAGATCCTCTTCGTTGCCTTCCCTCAATATATTTGTGGACGAGAGTTATCATTTATAACTCTGCAGGTTTGTGAATTGCAGTGCCCCTGAGCTCCATTTTTCAACTCGCTTTTTTGGGAGCTGGCCGCAAAAGCGCAGGATTGCCTCAGGCCCTATTCTGCTTCCGGGCGGCAGGCTGAGCCTGTGGTTAATTCTTCTTCCTGATGCGAAAATAGAGTGACCTGTGCCTGTCCCAACACCTAGAGCTAGTCTCTCATTGGCTCCCCCTCTTCCCGTTCATCCTCAGGACAAATTGCAAGCTGTACGGAACGGGAGGTTACAGGTGCTGATTCTCCAAGGAGGGAGATTGCTAGTAAAGCGGCTGGAATGGCGAACCCGAGCACAAGGAGATGAGAAATGAGGTGCGTTTTAGAAACCTTTCCCGATCACACGGTGTACCACCTTCTGGGTTTCTCATGCATGTTTTCGAGGTAGGAAGATGCCCTTGAACCTGGAGATTTGGGACCCATGGGATGGGTAACAGGCAGTATTACTTTAAAGGCTCTGCGTTTGCTCCCCCAACCTCACCAAACCTCTCAGCCCCGAGAGTGTCCACCCTTATGTCTCATCCAGCTGTGGGTCTAGATATGGTCAATCCAGGTTGCATCACAGCCCCTGAACGAATTTTGTAAGAATTTCTCTCTCTTTCACTGTCTTTGTTTCACGGGTTTTTAAAAGTAATTTATTTTTATAATGGGGTTTAGCTGCTTTTCACGGCTGTGTTTCTGCCGCTTTACAGCCACTTGACTCACTTCCAGAGAGATATCAATACATAGGTTTTAAGATTCTTACTAGTCAGATATATTCTTGTGCGGTGAATAGGGGGTGTGGAGTCCAGTTCACTGAGCAAGGAGTAGGTCTTTCTATTACATATTGGGTTTATGGAACGGTATCTGAGCTCATTTGAAACCCTTGTTTTATGCATCACCCCACCCCACCTTTCCCGTTAAGCAGCCATAGTGTGTTTTGTAAACTTGTGACTCTGTTCTGTTTTGTAATTCAGTTCAAGTGTAGCGGTTTTTACATTCCCTCTATAAGTGATAGCTTATGATAAGTGTCTTTTTCTGTGTGACTTATTTCACTTAGAATCGTCGTAGCTAAAGCCACTCATCATGCTGCTACTAGCCTTATGACATTGATTTCATGGCTGAGTGATATTCCATTGTACATAAGGACCACCACTTCTTTATCCATTTTTCTCTTTCCTGGGATATTAGAGGTGTCATGAAGTGGAGGTTCTTGTCAAAAGAGCAGCCCTAAACTTTGGGGTGCCTGTGTCTTGCTGATTTTTAGTTTTCCCAATTTATACGCCCATGAGTGGAAGTGCCCTATGCGCTCTAAGCTGTGTTTTTTCGATGTTTCAGGACACACCGTACACTTCTCCATAGTGGCTGTTGGCAATTTACATCCCGCCCATCAGCGTAGCAAGGCTCCCATTTCTCCATGGCCTGTCCTGCATTTCTGGTTTTGACAGTTTTTTCCGCATGGCCCTTTTGACCGATGGGAAGCGAGACTTCTTTGTAGCGCTGATTTGCCTTTCCAGGTTGCTTGGTTGGCCAAAAAGGGCGTATGCGTTTTTTCCTGAATATATTCAGGAAAAAACGCATACGCCCTTTTTGGCCAAGGGCATCATTGTCGACGTTTTGCCGCTTTTCATGTGCTTTAAAGGCGATTCGAATCGACCTCCTGAAATCTGTTTCCTGCAATTCTGCCTTGCTTTCAGATCCTCTTCGTTGCCTTCCCTCAATATATTTGTGGACGAGAGTTATCATTTATAACTCTGCAGGTTTGTGAATTGCAGTGCCCCTGAGCTCCATTTTTCAACTCGCTTTTTTGGGAGCTGGCCGCAAAAGCGCAGGATTGCCTCAGGCCCTATTCTGCTTCCGGGCGGCAGGCTGAGCCTGTGGTTAATTCTTCTTCCTGATGGGAAAATAGAGTGACCTGTGCCTGTCCCAACACCTAGAGCTAGTCTCTCATTGGCTCCCCCTCTTCCCGTTCATCCTCAGGACAAATTGCAAGCTGTACGGAACGGGAGGTTACAGGTGCTGATTCTCCAAGGAGGGAGATTGCTAGTAAAGCGGCTGGAATGGCGAACCCGAGCACAAGGAGATGAGAAATGAGGTGCGTTTTAGAAACCTTTCCCGATCACACGGTGTACCACCTTCTGGGTTTCTCATGCATGTTTTCGAGGTAGGAAGATGCCCTTGAACCTGGAGATTTGGGACCCATGGGATGGGTAACAGGCAGTATTACTTTAAAGGCTCTGCGTTTGCTCCCCCAACCTCACCAAACCTCTCAGCCCCGAGAGTGTCCACCCTTATGTCTCATCCAGCTGTGGGTCTAGATATGGTCAATCCAGGTTGCATCACAGCCCCTGAACGAATTTTGTAAGAATTTCTCTCTCTTTCACTGTCTGTGTTTCACGGGTTTTTAAAAGTAATTTATTTTTATAATGGGGTTTAGCTGCTTTTCACGGCTGTGTTTCTGCCGCTTTACAGCCACTTGACTCACTTCCAGAGAGATATCAATACATAGGTTTTAAGATTCTTACTAGTCAGATATATTCTTGTGCGGTGAATAGGGGGTGTGGAGTCCAGTTCACTGAGCAAGGAGTAGGTCTTTCTATTACATATTGGGTTTATGGAACGGTATCTGAGCTCATTTGAAACCCTTGTTTTATGCATCACCCCACCCCACCTTTCCCGTTAAGCAGCCATAGTGTGTTTTGTAAACTTGTGACTCTGTTCTGTTTTGTAATTCAGTTCAAGTGTAGCGGTTTTTACATTCCCTCTATAAGTGATAGCTTATGATAAGTGTCTTTTTCTGTGTGACTTATTTCACTTAGAATCGCCGTAGCTAAAGCCACTCATCATGCTGCTACTAGCCTTATGACATTGATTTCATGGCTGAGTGATATTCCATTGTACATAAGGACCACCACTTCTTTATCCATTTTTCTCTTTCCTGGGATATTAGAGGTGTTATGAAGTGGAGGTTCTTGTCAAAAGAGCAGCCCTAAACTTTGGGGTGCCTGTGTCTTGCTGATTTTTAGTTTTCCCAATTTATACGCCCATGAGTGGAAGTGCCCTATGCGCTCTAAGCTGTGTTTTTTCGATGTTTCAGGACACACCGTACACTTCTCCATAGTGGCTGTTGGCAATTTACATCCCGCCCATCAGCGTAGCAAGGCTCCCATTTCTCCATGGCCTGTCCTGCATTTCTGGTTTTGACAGTTTTTTCCGCATGGCCCTTTTGACCGATGGGAAGCGAGACTTCTTTGTAGCGCTGATTTGCCTTTCCAGGTTGCTTGGTTGGCCAAAAAGGGCGTATGCGTTTTTTCCTGAATATATTCAGGAAAAAACGCATACGCCCTTTTTGGCCAAGGGCATCATTGTCGACGTTTTGCCGCTTTTCATGTGCTTTAAAGGCGATTCGAATCGACCTCCTGAAATCTGTTTCCTGCAATTCTGCCTTGCTTTCAGATCCTCTTCGTTGCCTTCCCTCAATATATTTGTGGACGAGAGTTATCATTTATAACTCTGCAGGTTTGTGAATTGCAGTGCCCCTGAGCTCCATTTTTCAACTCGCTTTTTTGGGAGCTGGCCGCAAAAGCGCAGGATTGCCTCAGGCCCTATTCTGCTTCCCGGCGGCAGGCTGAGCCTGTGGTTAATTCTTCTTCCTGATGGGAAAATAGAGTGACCTGTGCCTGTCCCAACACCTAGAGCTAGTCTCTCATTGGCTCCCCCTCTTCCCGTTCATCCTCAGGACAAATTGCAAGCTGTACGGAACGGGAGGTTAAAGGTGCTGATTCTCCAAGGAGGGAGATTGCTAGTAAAGCGGCTGGAATGGCGAACCCGAGCACAAGGAGATGAGAAATGAGGTGCGTTTTAGAAACCTTTCCCGATCACATGGTGTACCACCTTCTGGGTTTCTCATGCATGTTTTCGAGGTAGGAAGATGCCCTTGAACCTGGAGATTTGGGACCCATGGGATGGGTAACAGGCAGTATTACTTTAAAGGCTCTGCGTTTGCTCCCCCAACCTCACCAAACCTCTCAGCCCCGAGAGTGTCCACCCTTATGTCTCATCCAGCTGTGGGTCTAGATATGGTCAATCCAGGTTGCATCACAGCCCCTGAACGAATTTTGTAAGAATTTCTCTCTCTTTCACTGTCTTTGTTTCACGGGTTTTTAAAAGTAATTTATTTTTATAATGGGGTTTAGCTGCTTTTCACGGCTGTGTTTCTGCCGCTTTACAGCCACTTGACTCACTTCCAGAGAGATATCAATACATAGGTTTTAAGATTCTTACTAGTCAGATATATTCTTGTGCGGTGAATAGGGGGTGTGGAGTCCAGTTCACTGAGCAAGGAGTAGGTCTTTCTATTACATATTGGGTTTATGGAACGGTATCTGAGCTCATTTGAAACCCTTGTTTTATGCATCACCCCACCCCACCTTTCCCGTTAAGCAGCCATAGTGTGTTTTGTAAACGTGTGACTCTGTTCTGTTTTGTAATTCAGTTCAAGTGTAGCGGTTTTTACATTCCCTCTATAAGTGATAGCTTATGATAAGTGTCTTTTTCTGTGTGACTTATTTCACTTAGAATCGTCGTAGCTAAAGCCACTCATCATGCTGCTACTAGCCTTATGACATTGATTTCATGGCTGAGTGATATTCCATTGTACATAAGGACCACCACTTCTTTATCCATTTTTCTCTTTCCTGGGATATTTGAGGTGTCATGAAGTGGAGGTTCTTGTCAACAGAGCAGCCCTAAACTTGGGGTGCCTGTGTCTTGCTGATTTTTAGTTTTCCCAATTTATACGCCCATGAGTGGAAGTGCCCTATGTGCTCTAAGCTGTGTTTTTTCGATGTTTCAGGACACACCGTACACTTCTCCAGAGTGGCTGTTGGCAATTTACATCCCGCCCATCAGCGTAGCAAGGCTCCCATTTCTCCATGGCCTGTCCTGCATTTCTGGTTTTGACAGTTTTTTCCGCATGGCCCTTTTGACCGATGGGAAGCGAGACTTCTTTGTAGCGCTGATTTGCCTTTCCAGGTTGCTTGGTTGGCCAAAAAGGGCGTATGCGTTTTTTCCTGAATATATTCAGGAAAAAACGCATACGCCCTTTTTGGCCAAGGGCATCATTTTCGACGTTTTGCCGCTTTTCATGTGCTTTAAAGGCGATTCGAATCGACCTCCTGAAATCTGTTTCCTGCAATTCTGCCTTGCTTTCAGATCCTCTTCGTTGCCTTCCCTCAATATATTTGTGGACGAGAGTTATCATTTATAACTCTGCAGGTTTGTGAATTGCAGTGCCCCTGAGCTCCATTTTTCAACTCGCTTTTTTGGGAGCTGGCCGCAAAAGCGCAGGATTGCCTCAGGCCCTATTCTGCTTCCGGGCGGCAGGCTGAGCCTGTGGTTAATTCTTCTTCCTGATGGGAAAATAGAGTGACCTGTGCCTGTCCCAACACCTAGAGCTAGTCTCTCATTGGCTCCCCCTCTTCCCGTTCATCCTCAGGACAAATTGCAAGCTGTACGGAACGGGAGGTTACAGGTGCTGATTCTCCAAGGAGGGAGATTGCTAGTAAAGCGGCTGGAATGGCGAACCCGAGCACAAGGAGATGAGAAATGAGGTGCGTTTTAGAAACCTTTCCCGATCACATGGTGTACCACCTTCTGGGTTTCTCATGCATGTTTTCGAGGTAGGAAGATGCCCTTGAACCTGGAGATTTGGGACCCATGGGATGGGTAACAGGCAGTATTACTTTAAAGGCTCTGCGTTTGCTCCCCCAACCTCACCAAACCTCTCAGCCCCGAGAGTGTCCACCCTTATGTCTCATCCAGCTGTGGGTCTAGATATGGTCAATCCAGGTTGCATCACAGCCCCTGAACGAATTTTGTAAGAATTTCTCTCTCTTTCACTGTCTTTGTTTCACGGGTTTTTAAAAGTAATTTATTTTTATAATGGGGTTTAGCTGCTTTTCACGGCTGTGTTTCTGCCGCTTTACAGCCACTTGACTCACTTCCAGAGAGATATCAATACATAGGTTTTAAGATTCTTACTAGTCAGATATATTCTTGTGCGGTGAATAGGGGGTGTGGAGTCCAGTTCACTGAGCAAGGAGTAGGTCTTTCTATTACATATTGGGTTTATGGAACGGTATCTGAGCTCATTTGAAACCCTTGTTTTATGCATCACCCCACCCCACCTTTCCCGTTAAGCAGCCATAGTGTGTTTTGTAAACTTGTGACTCTGTTCTGTTTTGTAATTCAGTTCAAGTGTAGCGGTTTTTACATTCCCTCTATAAGTGATAGCTTATGATAAGTGTCTTTTTCTGTGTGACTTATTTCACTTAGAATCGTCGTAGCTAAAGCCACTCATCATGCTGCTACTAGCCTTATGACATTGATTTCATGGCTGAGTGATATTCCATTGTACATAAGGACCACCACTTCTTTATCCATTTTTCTCTTTCCTGGGATATTTGAGGTGTCATGAAGTGGAGGTTCTTGTCAAAAGAGCAGCCCTAAACTTTGGGGTGCCTGTGTCTTGCTGATTTTTAGTTTTCCCAATTTATACGCCCATGAGTGGAAGTGCCCTATGCGCTCTAAGCTGTGTTTTTTCGATGTTTCAGGACACACCGTACCCTTCTCCAGAGTGGCTGTTGGCAATTTACATCCCGCCCATCAGCGTAGCAAGGCTCCCATTTCTCCATGGCCTGTCCTGCATTTCTGGTTTTGACACTTTTTTCCGCATGGCCCTTTTGACCGATGGGAAGCGAGACTTCTTTGTAGCGCTGATTTGCCTTTCCAGGTTGCTTGGTTGGCCAAAAAGGGCGTATGCGTTTTTTCCTGAATATATTCAGGAAAAAACGCATACGCCCTTTTTGGCCAAGGGCATCATTGTCGACGTTTTGCCGCTTTTCATGTGCTTTAAAGGCGATTCGAATCGACCTCCTGAAATCTGTTTCCTGCAATTCTGCCTTGCTTTCAGATCCTCTTCGTTGCCTTCCCTCAATATATTTGTGGACGAGAGTTATCATTTATAACTCTGCAGGTTTGTGAATTGCAGTGCCCCTGAGCTCCATTTTTCAACTCGCTTTTTTG
This sequence comes from Balaenoptera borealis, assembly GCF_965194805.1. Lineage (NCBI taxonomy): Eukaryota > Metazoa > Chordata > Mammalia > Artiodactyla > Balaenopteridae > Balaenoptera > Balaenoptera borealis. The sequence continues at coordinate 161,883 of NW_028123501.1, read as the reverse complement.
GGAGCTGGCCGCAAAAGCGCAGGATTGCCTCAGGCCCTATTCTGCTTCCGGGCGGCAGGCTGAGCCTGTGGTTAATTCTTCTTCCTGATGGGAAAATAGAGTGACCTGTGCCTGTCCCAACACCTAGAGCTAGTCTCTCATTGGCTCCCCCTCTTCCCGTTCATCCTCAGGACAAATTGCAAGCTGTACGGAACGGGAGGTTACAGGTGCTGATTCTCCAAGGAGGGAGATTGCTAGTAAAGCGGCTGGAATGGCGAACCCGAGCACAAGGAGATGAGAAATGAGGTGCGTTTTAGAAACCTTTCCCGATCACACGGTGTACCACCTTCTGGGTTTCTCATGCATATTTTCGAGGTAGGAAGATGCCCTTGAACCTGGAGATTTGGGACCCATGGGATGGGTAACAGGCAGTATTACTTTAAAGGCTCTGCGTTTGCTCCCCCAACCTCACCAAACCTCTCAGCCCCGAGAGTGTCCACCCTTATGTCTCATCCAGCTGTGGGTCTAGATATGGTCAATCCAGGTTGCATCACAGCCCCTGAACGAATTTTGTAAGAATTTCTCTCTCTTTCACTGTCTTTGTTTCACGGGTTTTTAAAAGTAATTTATTTTATAATGGGGTTTAGCTGCTTTTCACGGCTGTGTTTCTGCCGCTTTACAGCCACTTGACTCACTTCCAGAGAGATATCAATACATAGGTTTTAAGATTCTTACTAGTCAGATATATTCTTGTGCGGTGAATAGGGGGTGTGGAGTCCAGTTCACTGAGCAAGGAGTAGGTCTTTCTATTACATATTGGGTTTATGGAACGGTATCTGAGCTCATTTGAAACCCTTGTTTTATGCATCACCCCACCCCACCTTTCCCGTTAAGCAGCCATAGTGTGTTTTGTAAACTTGTGACTCTGTTCTGTTTTGTAATTCAGTTCAAGTGTAGCGGTTTTTACATTCCCTCTATAAGTGATAGCTTATGATAAGTGTCTTTTTCTGTGTGACTTATTTCACTTAGAATCGTCGTAGCTAAAGCCACTCATCATGCTGCTACTAGCCTTATGACATTGATTTCATGGCTGAGTGATATTCCATTGTACATAAGGACCACCACTTCTTTATCCATTTTTCTCTTTCCTGGGATATTAGAGGTGTCATGAAGTGGAGGTTCTTGTCAAAAGAGCAGCCCTAAACTTTGGGGTGCCTGTGTCTTGCTGATTTTTAGTTTTCCCAATTTATACGCCCATGAGTGGAAGTGCCCTATGCGCTCTAAGCTGTGTTTTTTCGATGTTTCAGGACACACCGTACACTTCTCCATAGTGGCTGTTGGCAATTTACATCCCGCCCATCAGCGTAGCAAGGCTCCCATTTCTCCATGGCCTGTCCTGCATTTCTGGTTTTGACAGTTTTTTCCGCATGGCCCTTTTGACCGATGGGAAGCGAGACTTCTTTGTAGCGCTGATTTGCCTTTCCAGGTTGCTTGGTTGGCCAAAAAGGGCGTATGCGTTTTTTCCTGAATATATTCAGGAAAAAACGCATACGCCCTTTTTGGCCAAGGGCATCATTGTCGACGTTTTGCCGCTTTTCATGTGCTTTAAAGGCGATTCGAATCGACCTCCTGAAATCTGTTTCCTGCAATTCTGCCTTGCTTTCAGATCCTCTTCGTTGCCTTCCCTCAATATATTTGTGGACGAGAGTTATCATTTATAACTCTGCAGGTTTGTGAATTGCAGTGCCCCTGAGCTCCATTTTTCAACTCGCTTTTTTGGGAGCTGGCCGCAAAAGCGCAGGATTGCCTCAGGCCCTATTCTGCTTCCCGGCGGCAGGCTGAGCCTGTGGTTAATTCTTCTTCCTGATGGGAAAATAGAGTGACCTGTGCCTGTCCCAACACCTAGAGCTAGTCTCTCATTGGCTCCCCCTCTTCCCGTTCATCCTCAGGACAAATTGCAAGCTGTACGGAACGGGAGGTTAAAGGTGCTGATTCTCCAAGGAGGGAGATTGCTAGTAAAGCGGCTGGAATGGCGAACCCGAGCACAAGGAGATGAGAAATGAGGTGCGTTTTAGAAACCTTTCCCGATCACATGGTGTACCACCTTCTGGGTTTCTCATGCATGTTTTCGAGGTAGGAAGATGCCCTTGAACCTGGAGATTTGGGACCCATGGGATGGGTAACAGGCAGTATTACTTTAAAGGCTCTGCGTTTGCTCCCCCAACCTCACCAAACCTCTCAGCCCCGAGAGTGTCCACCCTTATGTCTCATCCAGCTGTGGGTCTAGATATGGTCAATCCAGGTTGCATCACAGCCCCTGAACGAATTTTGTAAGAATTTCTCTCTCTTTCACTGTCTGTGTTTCACGGGTTTTTAAAAGTAATTTATTTTTATAATGGGGTTTAGCTGCTTTTCACGGCTGTGTTTCTGCCGCTTTACAGCCACTTGACTCACTTCCAGAGAGATATCAATACATAGGTTTTAAGATTCTTACTAGTCAGATATATTCTTGTGCGGTGAATAGGGGGTGTGGAGTCCAGTTCACTGAGCAAGGAGTAGGTCTTTCTATTACATATTGGGTTTATGGAACGGTATCTGAGCTCATTTGAAACCCTTGTTTTATGCATCACCCCACCCCACCTTTCCCGTTAAGCAGCCATAGTGTGTTTTGTAAACTTGTGACTCTGTTCTGTTTTGTAATTCAGTTCAAGTGTAGCGGTTTTTACATTCCCTCTATAAGTGATAGCTTATGATAAGTGTCTTTTTCTGTGTGACTTATTTCACTTAGAATCGCCGTAGCTAAAGCCACTCATCATGCTGCTACTAGCCTTATGACATTGATTTCATGGCTGAGTGATATTCCATTGTACATAAGGACCACCACTTCTTTATCCATTTTTCTCTTTCCTGGGATATTAGAGGTGTTATGAAGTGGAGGTTCTTGTCAAAAGAGCAGCCCTAAACTTTGGGGTGCCTGTGTCTTGCTGATTTTTAGTTTTCCCAATTTATACGCCCATGAGTGGAAGTGCCCTATGCGCTCTAAGCTGTGTTTTTTCGATGTTTCAGGACACACCGTACACTTCTCCATAGTGGCTGTTGGCAATTTACATCCCGCCCATCAGCGTAGCAAGGCTCCCATTTCTCCATGGCCTGTCCTGCATTTCTGGTTTTGACAGTTTTTTCCGCATGGCCCTTTTGACCGATGGGAAGCGAGACTTCTTTGTAGCGCTGATTTGCCTTTCCAGGTTGCTTGGTTGGCCAAAAAGGGCGTATGCGTTTTTTCCTGAATATATTCAGGAAAAAACGCATACGCCCTTTTTGGCCAAGGGCATCATTGTCGACGTTTTGCCGCTTTTCATGTGCTTTAAAGGCGATTCGAATCGACCTCCTGAAATCTGTTTCCTGCAATTCTGCCTTGCTTTCAGATCCTCTTCGTTGCCTTCCCTCAATATATTTGTGGACGAGAGTTATCATTTATAACTCTGCAGGTTTGTGAATTGCAGTGCCCCTGAGCTCCATTTTTCAACTCGCTTTTTTGGGAGCTGGCCGCAAAAGCGCAGGATTGCCTCAGGCCCTATTCTGCTTCCCGGCGGCAGGCTGAGCCTGTGGTTAATTCTTCTTCCTGATGGGAAAATAGAGTGACCTGTGCCTGTCCCAACACCTAGAGCTAGTCTCTCATTGGCTCCCCCTCTTCCCGTTCATCCTCAGGACAAATTGCAAGCTGTACGGAACGGGAGGTTAAAGGTGCTGATTCTCCAAGGAGGGAGATTGCTAGTAAAGCGGCTGGAATGGCGAACCCGACCACAAGGAGATGAGAAATGAGGTGCGTTTTAGAAACCTTTCCCGATCACATGGTGTACCACCTTCTGGGTTTCTCATGCATGTTTTCGAGGTAGGAAGATGCCCTTGAACCTGGAGATTTGGGACCCATGGGATGGGTAACAGGCAGTATTACTTTAAAGGCTCTGCGTTTGCTCCCCCAACCTCACCAAACCTCTCAGCCCCGAGAGTGTCCACCCTTATGTCTCATCCAGCTGTGGGTCTAGATATGGTCAATCCAGGTTGCATCACAGCCCCTGAACGAATTTTGTAAGAATTTCTCTCTCTTTCACTGTCTTTGTTTCACGGGTTTTTAAAAGTAATTTATTTTTATAATGGGGTTTAGCTGCTTTTCACGGCTGTGTTTCTGCCGCTTTACAGCCACTTGACTCACTTCCAGAGAGATATCAATACATAGGTTTTAAGATTCTTACTAGTCAGATATATTCTTGTGCGGTGAATAGGGGGTGTGGAGTCCAGTTCACTGAGCAAGGAGTAGGTCTTTCTATTACATATTGGGTTTATGGAACGGTATCTGAGCTCATTTGAAACCCTTGTTTTATGCATCACCCCACCCCACCTTTCCCGTTAAGCAGCCATAGTGTGTTTTGTAAACTTGTGACTCTGTTCTGTTTTGTAATTCAGTTCAAGTGTAGCGGTTTTTACATTCCCTCTATAAGTGATAGCTTATGATAAGTGTCTTTTTCTGTGTGACTTATTTCACTTAGAATCGCCGTAGCTAAAGCCACTCATCATGCTGCTACTAGCCTTATGACATTGATTTCATGGCTGAGTGATATTCCATTGTACATAAGGACCACCACTTCTTTATCCATTTTTCTCTTTCCTGGGATATTTGAGGTGTCATGAAGTGGAGGTTCTTGTCAAAAGAGCAGCCCTAAACTTTGGGGTGCCTGTGTCTTGCTGATTTTTAGTTTTCCCAATTTATACGCCCATGAGTGGAAGTGCCCTATGCGCTCTAAGCTGTGTTTTTTCGATGTTTCAGGACACACCGTACCCTTCTCCAGAGTGGCTGTTGGCAATTTACATCCCGCCCATCAGCGTAGCAAGGCTCCCATTTCTCCATGGCCTGTCCTGCATTTCTGGTTTTGACAGTTTTTTCCGCATGGCCCTTTTGACCGATGGGAAGCGAGACTTCTTTGTAGCGCTGATTTGCCTTTCCAGGTTGCTTGGTTGGCCAAAAAGGGCGTATGCGTTTTTTCCTGAATATATTCAGGAAAAAACGCATACGCCCTTTTTGGCCAAGGGCATCATTGTCGACGTTTTGCCGCTTTTCATGTGCTTTAAAGGCGATTCGAATCGACCTCCTGAAATCTGTTTCCTGCAATTCTGCCTTGCTTTCAGATCCTCTTCGTTGCCTTCCCTCAATATATTTGTGGACGAGAGTTATCATTTATAACTCTGCAGGTTTGTGAATTGCAGTGCCCCTGAGCTCCATTTTTCAACTCGCTTTTTTGGGAGCTGGCCGCAAAAGCGCAGGATTGCCTCAGGCCCTATTCTGCTTCCGGGCGGCAGGCTGAGCCTGTGGTTAATTCTTCTTCCTGATGCGAAAATAGAGTGACCTGTGCCTGTCCCAACACCTAGAGCTAGTCTCTCATTGGCTCCCCCTCTTCCCGTTCATCCTCAGGACAAATTGCAAGCTGTACGGAACGGGAGGTTACAGGTGCTGATTCTCCAAGGAGGGAGATTGCTAGTAAAGCGGCTGGAATGGCGAACCCGAGCACAAGGAGATGAGAAATGAGGTGCGTTTTAGAAACCTTTCCCGATCACACGGTGTACCACCTTCTGGGTTTCTCATGCATGTTTTCGAGGTAGGAAGATGCCCTTGAACCTGGAGATTTGGGACCCATGGGATGGGTAACAGGCAGTATTACTTTAAAGGCTCTGCGTTTGCTCCCCCAACCTCACCAAACCTCTCAGCCCCGAGAGTGTCCACCCTTATGTCTCATCCAGCTGTGGGTCTAGATATGGTCAATCCAGGTTGCATCACAGCCCCTGAACGAATTTTGTAAGAATTTCTCTCTCTTTCACTGTCTGTGTTTCACGGGTTTTTAAAAGTAATTTATTTTTATAATGGGGTTTAGCTGCTTTTCACGGCTGTGTTTCTGCCGCTTTACACCCACTTGACTCACTTCCAGAGAGATATCAATACATAGGTTTTAAGATTCTTACTAGTCAGATATATTCTTGTGCGGTGAATAGGGGGTGTGGAGTCCAGTTCACTGAGCAAGGAGTAGGTCTTTCTATTACATATTGGGTTTATGGAACGGTATCTGAGCTCATTTGAAACCCTTGTTTTATGCATCACCCCACCCCACCTTTCCCGTTAAGCAGCCATAGTGTGTTTTGTAAACTTGTGACTCTGTTCTGTTTTGTAATTCAGTTCAAGTGTAGCGGTTTTTACATTCCCTCTATAAGTGATAGCTTATGATAAGTGTCTTTTTCTGTGTGACTTATTTCACTTAGAATCGTCGTAGCTAAAGCCACTCATCATGCTGCTACTAGCCTTATGACATTGATTTCATGGCTGAGTGATATTCCATTGTACATAAGGACCACCACTTCTTTATCCATTTTTCTCTTTCCTGGGATATTAGAGGTGTCATGAAGTGGAGGTTCTTGTCAAAAGAGCAGCCCTAAACTTTGGGGTGCCTGTGTCTTGCTGATTTTTAGTTTTCCCAATTTATACGCCCATGAGTGGAAGTGCCCTATGCGCTCTAAGCTGTGTTTTTTCGATGTTTCAGGACACACCGTACACTTCTCCATAGTGGCTGTTGGCAATTTACATCCCGCCCATCAGCGTAGCAAGGCTCCCATTTCTCCATGGCCTGTCCTGCATTTCTGGTTTTGACAGTTTTTTCCGCATGGCCCTTTTGACCGATGGGAAGCGAGACTTCTTTGTAGCGCTGATTTGCCTTTCCAGGTTGCTTGGTTGGCCAAAAAGGGCGTATGCGTTTTTTCCTGAATATATTCAGGAAAAAACGCATACGCCCTTTTTGGCCAAGGGCATCATTGTCGACGTTTTGCCGCTTTTCATGTGCTTTAAAGGCGATTCGAATCGACCTCCTGAAATCTGTTTCCTGCAATTCTGCCTTGCTTTCAGATCCTCTTCGTTGCCTTCCCTCAATATATTTGTGGACGAGAGTTATCATTTATAACTCTGCAGGTTTGTGAATTGCAGTGCCCCTGAGCTCCATTTTTCAACTCGCTTTTTTGGGAGCTGGCCGCAAAAGCGCAGGATTGCCTCAGGCCCTATTCTGCTTCCGGGCGGCAGGCTGAGCCTGTGGTTAATTCTTCTTCCTGATGGGAAAATAGAGTGACCTGTGCCTGTCCCAACACCTAGAGCTAGTCTCTCATTGGCTCCCCCTCTTCCCGTTCATCCTCAGGACAAATTGCAAGCTGTACGGAACGGGAGGTTACAGGTGCTGATTCTCCAAGGAGGGAGATTGCTAGTAAAGCGGCTGGAATGGCGAACCCGAGCACAAGGAGATGAGAAATGAGGTGCGTTTTAGAAACCTTTCCCGATCACATGGTGTACCACCTTCTGGGTTTCTCATGCATGTTTTCGAGGTAGGAAGATGCCCTTGAACCTGGAGATTTGGGACCCATGGGATGGGTAACAGGCAGTATTACTTTAAAGGCTCTGCGTTTGCTCCCCCAACCTCACCAAACCTCTCAGCCCCGAGAGTGTCCACCCTTATGTCTCATCCAGCTGTGGGTCTAGATATGGTCAATCCAGGTTGCATCACAGCCCCTGAACGAATTTTGTAAGAATTTCTCTCTCTTTCACTGTCTGTGTTTCACGGGTTTTTAAAAGTAATTTATTTTTATAATGGGGTTTAGCTGCTTTTCACGGCTGTGTTTCTGCCGCTTTACAGCCACTTGACTCACTTCCAGAGAGATATCAATACATAGGTTTTAAGATTCTTACTAGTCAGATATATTCTTGTGCGGTGAATAGGGGGTGTGGAGTCCAGTTCACTGAGCAAGGAGTAGGTCTTTCTATTACATATTGGGTTTATGGAACGGTATCTGAGCTCATTTGAAACCCTTGTTTTATGCATCACCCCACCCCACCTTTCCCGTTAAGCAGCCATAGTGTGTTTTGTAAACTTGTGACTCTGTTCTGTTTTGTAATTCAGTTCAAGTGTAGCGGTTTTTACATTCCCTCTATAAGTGATAGCTTATGATAAGTGTCTTTTTCTGTGTGACTTATTTCACTTAGAATCGTCGTAGCTAAAGCCACTCATCATGCTGCTACTAGCCTTATGACATTGATTTCATGGCTGAGTGATATTCCATTGTACATAAGGACCACCACTTCTTTATCCATTTTTCTCTTTCCTGGGATATTAGAGGTGTTATGAAGTGGAGGTTCTTGTCAAAAGAGCAGCCCTAAACTTTGGGGTGCCTGTGTCTTGCTGATTTTTAGTTTTCCCAATTTATACGCCCATGAGTGGAAGTGCCCTATGCGCTCTAAGCTGTGTTTTTTCGATGTTTCAGGACACACCGTACACTTCTCCATAGTGGCTGTTGGCAATTTACATCCCGCCCATCAGCGTAGCAAGGCTCCCATTTCTCCATGGCCTGTCCTGCATTTCTGGTTTTGACAGTTTTTTCCGCATGGCCCTTTTGACCGATGGGAAGCGAGACTTCTTTGTAGCGCTGATTTGCCTTTCCAGGTTGCTTGGTTGGCCAAAAAGGGCGTATGCGTTTTTTCCTGAATATATTCAGGAAAAAACGCATACGCCCTTTTTGGCCAAGGGCATCATTGTCGACGTTTTGCCGCTTTTCATGTGCTTTAAAGGCGATTCGAATCGACCTCCTGAAATCTGTTTCCTGCAATTCTGCCTTGCTTTCAGATCCTCTTCGTTGCCTTCCCTCAATATATTTGTGGACGAGAGTTATCATTTATAACTCTGCAGGTTTGTGAATTGCAGTGCCCCTGAGCTCCATTTTTCAACTCGCTTTTTTGGGAGCTGGCCGCAAAAGCGCAGGATTGCCTCAGGCCCTATTCTGCTTCCCGGCGGCAGGCTGAGCCTGTGGTTAATTCTTCTTCCTGATGGGAAAATAGAGTGACCTGTGCCTGTCCCAACACCTAGAGCTAGTCTCTCATTGGCTCCCCCTCTTCCCGTTCATCCTCAGGACAAATTGCAAGCTGTACGGAACGGGAGGTTAAAGGTGCTGATTCTCCAAGGAGGGAGATTGCTAGTAAAGCGGCTGGAATGGCGAACCCGACCACAAGGAGATGAGAAATGAGGTGCGTTTTAGAAACCTTTCCCGATCACATGGTGTACCACCTTCTGGGTTTCTCATGCATGTTTTCGAGGTAGGAAGATGCCCTTGAACCTGGAGATTTGGGACCCATGGGATGGGTAACAGGCAGTATTACTTTAAAGGCTCTGCGTTTGCTCCCCCAACCTCACCAAACCTCTCAGCCCCGAGAGTGTCCACCCTTATGTCTCATCCAGCTGTGGGTCTAGATATGGTCAATCCAGGTTGCATCACAGCCCCTGAACGAATTTTGTAAGAATTTCTCTCTCTTTCACTGTCTTTGTTTCACGGGTTTTTAAAAGTAATTTATTTTTATAATGGGGTTTAGCTGCTTTTCACGGCTGTGTTTCTGCCGCTTTACAGCCACTTGACTCACTTCCAGAGAGATATCAATACATAGGTTTTAAGATTCTTACTAGTCAGATATATTCTTGTGCGGTGAATAGGGGGTGTGGAGTCCAGTTCACTGAGCAAGGAGTAGGTCTTTCTATTACATATTGGGTTTATGGAACGGTATCTGAGCTCATTTGAAACCCTTGTTTTATGCATCACCCCACCCCACCTTTCCCGTTAAGCAGCCATAGTGTGTTTTGTAAACTTGTGACTCTGTTCTGTTTTGTAATTCAGTTCAAGTGTAGCGGTTTTTACATTCCCTCTATAAGTGATAGCTTATGATAAGTGTCTTTTTCTGTGTGACTTATTTCACTTAGAATCGTCGTAGCTAAAGCCACTCATCATGCTGCTACTAGCCTTATGACATTGATTTCATGGCTGAGTGATATTCCATTGTACATAAGGACCACCACTTCTTTATCCATTTTTCTCTTTCCTGGGATATTTGAGGTGTCATGAAGTGGAGGTTCTTGTCAAAAGAGCAGCCCTAAACTTTGGGGTGCCTGTGTCTTGCTGATTTTTAGTTTTCCCAATTTATACGCCCATGAGTGGAAGTGCCCTATGCGCTCTAAGCTGTGTTTTTTCGATGTTTCAGGACACACCGTACCCTTCTCCAGAGTGGCTGTTGGCAATTTACATCCCGCCCATCAGCGTAGCAAGGCTCCCATTTCTCCATGGCCTGTCCTGCATTTCTGGTTTTGACAGTTTTTTCCGCATGGCCCTTTTGACCGATGGGAAGCGAGACTTCTTTGTAGCGCTGATTTGCCTTTCCAGGTTGCTTGGTTGGCCAAAAAGGGCGTATGCGTTTTTTCCTGAATATATTCAGGAAAAAACGCATACGCCCTTTTTGGCCAAGGGCATCATTGTCGACGTTTTGCCGCTTTTCATGTGCTTTAAAGGCGATTCGAATCGACCTCCTGAAATCTGTTTCCTGCAATTCTGCCTTGCTTTCAGATCCTCTTCGTTGCCTTCCCTCAATATATTTGTGGACGAGAGTTATCATTTATAACTCTGCAGGTTTGTGAATTGCAGTGCCCCTGAGCTCCATTTTTCAACTTGCTTTTTTGGGAGCTGGCCGCAAAAGCGCAGGATTGCCTCAGGCCCTATTCTGCTTCCGTGCGGCAGGCTGAGCCTGTGGTTAATTCTTCTTCCTGATGCGAAAATAGAGTGACCTGTGCCTGTCCCAACACCTAGAGCTAGTCTCTCATTGGCTCCCCCTCTTCCCGTTCATCCTCAGGACAAATTGCAAGCTGTACGGAACGGGAGGTTACAGGTGCTGATTCTCCAAGGAGGGAGATTGCTAGTAAAGCGGCTGGAATGGCGAACCCGAGCACAAGGAGATGAGAAATGAGGTGCGTTTTAGAAACCTTTCCCGATCACACGGTGTACCACCTTCTGGGTTTCTCATGCATGTTTTCGAGGTAGGAAGATGCCCTTGAACCTGGAGATTTGGGACCCATGGGATGGGTAACAGGCAGTATTACTTTAAAGGCTCTGCGTTTGCTCCCCCAACCTCACCAAACCTCTCAGCCCCGAGAGTGTCCACCCTTATGTCTCATCCAGCTGTGGGTCTAGATATGGTCAATCCAGGTTGCATCACAGCCCCTGAACGAATTTTGTAAGAATTTCTCTCTCTTTCACTGTCTGTGTTTCACGGGTTTTTAAAAGTAATTTATTTTTATAATGGGGTTTAGCTGCTTTTCACGGCTGTGTTTCTGCCGCTTTACACCCACTTGACTCACTTCCAGAGAGATATCAATACATAGGTTTTAAGATTCTTACTAGTCAGATATATTCTTGTGCGGTGAATAGGGGGTGTGGAGTCCAGTTCACTGAGCAAGGAGTAGGTCTTTCTATTACATATTGGGTTTATGGAACGGTATCTGAGCTCATTTGAAACCCTTGTTTTATGCATCACCCCACCCCACCTTTCCCGTTAAGCAGCCATAGTGTGTTTTGTAAACTTGTGACTCTGTTCTGTTTTGTAATTCAGTTCAAGTGTAGCGGTTTTTACATTCCCTCTATAAGTGATAGCTTATGATAAGTGTCTTTTTCTGTGTGACTTATTTCACTTAGAATCGTCGTAGCTAAAGCCACTCATCATGCTGCTACTAGCCTTATGACATTGATTTCATGGCTGAGTGATATTCCATTGTACATAAGGACCACCACTTCTTTATCCATTTTTCTCTTTCCTGGGATATTAGAGGTGTTATGAAGTGGAGGTTCTTGTCAAAAGAGCAGCCCTAAACTTTGGGGTGCCTGTGTCTTGCTGATTTTTAGTTTTCCCAATTTATACGCCCATGAGTGGAAGTGCCCTATGCGCTCTAAGCTGTGTTTTTTCGATGTTTCAGGACACACCGTACACTTCTCCATAGTGGCTGTTGGCAATTTACATCCCGCCCATCAGCGTAGCAAGGCTCCCATTTCTCCATGGCCTGTCCTGCATTTCTGGTTTTGACAGTTTTTTCCGCATGGCCCTTTTGACCGATGGGAAGCGAGACTTCTTTGTAGCGCTGATTTGCCTTTCCAGGTTGCTTGGTTGGCCAAAAAGGGCGTATGCGTTTTTTCCTGAATATATTCAGGAAAAAACGCATACGCCCTTTTTGGCCAAGGGCATCATTGTCGACGTTTTGCCGCTTTTCATGTGCTTTAAAGGCGATTCGAATCGACCTCCTGAAATCTGTTTCCTGCAATTCTGCCTTGCTTTCAGATCCTCTTCGTTGCCTTCCCTCAATATATTTGTGGACGAGAGTTATCATTTATAACTCTGCAGGTTTGTGAATTGCAGTGCCCCTGAGCTCCATTTTTCAACTCGCTTTTTTGGGAGCTGGCCGCAAAAGCGCAGGATTGCCTCAGGCCCTATTCTGCTTCCGGGCGGCAGGCTGAGCCTGTGGTTAATTCTTCTTCCTGATGCGAAAATAGAGTGACCTGTGCCTGTCCCAACACCTAGAGCTAGTCTCTCATTGGCTCCCCCTCTTCCCGTTCATCCTCAGGACAAATTGCAAGCTGTACGGAACGGGAGGTTACAGGTGCTGATTCTCCAAGGAGGGAGATTGCTAGTAAAGCGGCTGGAATGGCGAACCCGAGCACAAGGAGATGAGAAATGAGGTGCGTTTTAGAAACCTTTCCCGATCACACGGTGTACCACCTTCTGGGTTTCTCATGCATGTTTTCGAGGTAGGAAGATGCCCTTGAACCTGGAGATTTGGGACCCATGGGATGGGTAACAGGCAGTATTACTTTAAAGGCTCTGCGTTTGCTCCCCCAACCTCACCAAACCTCTCAGCCCCGAGAGTGTCCACCCTTATGTCTCATCCAGCTGTGGGTCTAGATATGGTCAATCCAGGTTGCATCACAGCCCCTGAACGAATTTTGTAAGAATTTCTCTCTCTTTCACTGTCTGTGTTTCACGGGTTTTTAAAAGTAATTTATTTTTATAATGGGGTTTAGCTGCTTTTCACGGCTGTGTTTCTGCCGCTTTACACCCACTTGACTCACTTCCAGAGAGATATCAATACATAGGTTTTAAGATTCTTACTAGTCAGATATATTCTTGTGCGGTGAATAGGGGGTGTGGAGTCCAGTTCACTGAGCAAGGAGTAGGTCTTTCTATTACATATTGGGTTTATGGAACGGTATCTGAGCTCATTTGAAACCCTTGTTTTATGCATCACCCCACCCCACCTTTCCCGTTAAGCAGCCATAGTGTGTTTTGTAAACTTGTGACTCTGTTCTGTTTTGTAATTCAGTTCAAGTGTAGCGGTTTTTACATTCCCTCTATAAGTGATAGCTTATGATAAGTGTCTTTTTCTGTGTGACTTATTTCACTTAGAATCGTCGTAGCTAAAGCCACTCATCATGCTGCTACTAGCCTTATGACATTGATTTCATGGCTGAGTGATATTCCATTGTACATAAGGACCACCACTTCTTTATCCATTTTTCTCTTTCCTGGGATATTTGAGGTGTCATGAAGTGGAGGTTCTTGTCAAAAGAGCAGCCCTAAACTTTGGGGTGCCTGTGTCTTGCTGATTTTTAGTTTTCCCAATTTATACGCCCATGAGTGGAAGTGCCCTATGCGCTCTAAGCTGTGTTTTTTCGATGTTTCAGGACACACCGTACCCTTCTCCAGAGTGGCTGTTGGCAATTTACATCCCGCCCATCAGCGTAGCAAGGCTCCCATTTCTCCATGGCCTGTCCTGCATTTCTGGTTTTGACAGTTTTTTCCGCATGGCCCTTTTGACCGATGGGAAGCGAGACTTCTTTGTAGCGCTGATTTGCCTTTCCAGGTTGCTTGGTTGGCCAAAAAGGGCGTATGCGTTTTTTCCTGAATATATTCAGGAAAAAACGCATACGCCCTTTTTGGCCAAGGGCATCATTGTCGACGTTTTGCCGCTTTTCATGTGCTTTAAAGGCGATTGGAATCGACCTCCTGAAATCTGTTTCCTGCAATTCTGCCTTGCTTTCAGATCCTCTTCGTTGCCTTCCCTCAATATATTTGTGGACGAGAGTTATCATTTATAACTCTGCAGGTTTGTGAATTGCAGTGCCCCTGAGCTCCATTTTTCAACTCGCTTTTTTGGGAGCTGGCCGCAAAAGCGCAGGATTGCCTCAGGCCCTATTCTGCTTCCGGGCGGCAGGCTGAGCCTGTGGTTAATTCTTCTTCCTGATGGGAAAATAGAGTGACCTGTGCCTGTCCCAACACCTAGAGCTAGTCTCTCATTGGCTCCCCCTCTTCCCGTTCATCCTCAGGACAAATTGCAAGCTGTACGGAACGGGAGGTTACAGGTGCTGATTCTCCAAGGAGGGAGATTGCTAGTAAAGCGGCTGGAATGGCGAACCCGAGCACAAGGAGATGAGAAATGAGGTGCGTTTTAGAAACCTTTCCCGATCACACGGTGTACCACCTTCTGGGTTTCTCATGCATGTTTTCGAGGTAGGAAGATGCCCTTGAACCTGGAGATTTGGGACCCATGGGATGGGTAACAGGCAGTATTACTTTAAAGGCTCTGCGTTTGCTCCCCCAACCTCACCAAACCTCTCAGCCCCGAGAGTGTCCACCCTTATGTCTCATCCAGCTGTGGGTCTAGATATGGTCAATCCAGGTTGCATCACAGCCCCTGAACGAATTTTGTAAGAATTTCTCTCTCTTTCACTGTCTGTGTTTCACGGGTTTTTAAAAGTAATTTATTTTTATAATGGGGTTTAGCTGCTTTTCACGGCTGTGTTTCTGCCGCTTTACACCCACTTGACTCACTTCCAGAGAGATATCAATACATAGGTTTTAAGATTCTTACTAGTCAGATATATTCTTGTGCGGTGAATAGGGGGTGTGGAGTCCAGTTCACTGAGCAAGGAGTAGGTCTTTCTATTACATATTGGGTTTATGGAACGGTATCTGAGCTCATTTGAAACCCTTGTTTTATGCATCACCCCACCCCACCTTTCCCGTTAAGCAGCCATAGTGTGTTTTGTAAACTTGTGACTCTGTTCTGTTTTGTAATTCAGTTCAAGTGTAGCGGTTTTTACATTCCCTCTATAAGTGATAGCTTATGATAAGTGTCTTTTTCTGTGTGACTTATTTCACTTAGAATCGTCGTAGCTAAAGCCACTCATCATGCTGCTACTAGCCTTATGACATTGATTTCATGGCTGAGTGATATTCCATTGTACATAAGGACCACCACTTCTTTATCCATTTTTCTCTTTCCTGGGATATTTGAGGTGTCATGAAGTGGAGGTTCTTGTCAACAGAGCAGCCCTAAACTTTGGGGTGCCTGTGTCTTGCTGATTTTTAGTTTTCCCAATTTATACGCCCATGAGTGGAAGTGCCCTATGCGCTCTAAGCTGTGTTTTTTCGATGTTTCAGGACACACCGTACCCTTCTCCAGAGTGGCTGTTGGCAATTTACATCCCGCCCATCAGCGTAGCAAGGCTCCCATTTCTCCATGGCCTGTCCTGCATTTCTGGTTTTGACAGTTTTTTCCGCATGGCCCTTTTGACCGATGGGAAGCGAGACTTCTTTGTAGCGCTGATTTGCCTTTCCAGGTTGCTTGGTTGGCCAAAAAGGGCGTATGCGTTTTTTCCTGAATATATTCAGGAAAAAACGCATACGCCCTTTTTGGCCAAGGGCATCATTGTCGACGTTTTGCCGCTTTTCATGTGCTTTAAAGGCGATTCGAATCGACCTCCTGAAATCTGTTTCCTGCAATTCTGCCTTGCTTTCAGATCCTCTTCGTTGCCTTCCCTCAATATATTTGTGGACGAGAGTTATCATTTATAACTCTGCAGGTTTGTGAATTGCAGTGCCCCTGAGCTCCATTTTTCAACTCGCTTTTTTGGGAGCTGGCCGCAAAAGCGCAGGATTGCCTCAGGCCCTATTCTGCTTCCGGGCGGCAGGCTGAGCCTGTGGTTAATTCTTCTTCCTGATGCGAAAATAGAGTGACCTGTGCCTGTCCCAACACCTAGAGCTAGTCTCTCATTGGCTCCCCCTCTTCCCGTTCATCCTCAGGACAAATTGCAAGCTGTACGGAACGGGAGGTTACAGGTGCTGATTCTCCAAGGAGGGAGATTGCTAGTAAAGCGGCTGGAATGGCGAACCCGAGCACAAGGAGATGAGAAATGAGGTGCGTTTTAGAAACCTTTCCCGATCACACGGTGTACCACCTTCTGGGTTTCTCATGCATGTTTTCGAGGTAGGAAGATGCCCTTGAACCTGGAGATTTGGGACCCATGGGATGGGTAACAGGCAGTATTACTTTAAAGGCTCTGCGTTTGCTCCCCCAACCTCACCAAACCTCTCAGCCCCGAGAGTGTCCACCCTTATGTCTCATCCAGCTGTGGGTCTAGATATGGTCAATCCAGGTTGCATCACAGCCCCTGAACGAATTTTGTAAGAATTTCTCTCTCTTTCACTGTCTGTGTTTCACGGGTTTTTAAAAGTAATTTATTTTTATAATGGGGTTTAGCTGCTTTTCACGGCTGTGTTTCTGCCGCTTTACACCCACTTGACTCACTTCCAGAGAGATATCAATACATAGGTTTTAAGATTCTTACTAGTCAGATATATTCTTGTGCGGTGAATAGGGGGTGTGGAGTCCAGTTCACTGAGCAAGGAGTAGGTCTTTCTATTACATATTGGGTTTATGGAACGGTATCTGAGCTCATTTGAAACCCTTGTTTTATGCATCACCCCACCCCACCTTTCCCGTTAAGCAGCCATAGTGTGTTTTGTAAACTTGTGACTCTGTTCTGTTTTGTAATTCAGTTCAAGTGTAGCGGTTTTTACATTCCCTCTATAAGTGATAGCTTATGATAAGTGTCTTTTTCTGTGTGACTTATTTCACTTAGAATCGTCGTAGCTAAAGCCACTCATCATGCTGCTACTAGCCTTATGACATTGATTTCATGGCTGAGTGATATTCCATTGTACATAAGGACCACCACTTCTTTATCCATTTTTCTCTTTCCTGGGATATTTGAGGTGTCATGAAGTGGAGGTTCTTGTCAACAGAGCAGCCCTAAACTTTGGGGTGCCTGTGTCTTGCTGATTTTTAGTTTTCCCAATTTATACGCCCATGAGTGGAAGTGCCCTATGCGCTCTAAGCTGTGTTTTTTCGATGTTTCAGGACACACCGTACACTTCTCCAGAGTGGCTGTTGGCAATTTACATCCCGCCCATCAGCGTAGCAAGGCTCCCATTTCTCCATGGCCTGTCCTGCATTTCTGGTTTTGACAGTTTTTTCCGCATGGCCCTTTTGACCGATGGGAAGCGAGACTTCTTTGTAGCGCTGATTTGCCTTTCCAGGTTGCTTGGTTGGCCAAAAAGGGCGTATGCGTTTTTTCCTGAATATATTCAGGAAAAAACGCATACGCCCTTTTTGGCCAAGGGCATCATTGTCGACGTTTTGCCGCTTTTCATGTGCTTTAAAGGCGATTCGAATCGACCTCCTGAAATCTGTTTCCTGCAATTCTGCCTTGCTTTCAGATCCTCTTCGTTGCCTTCCCTCAATATATTTGTGGACGAGAGTTATCATTTATAACTCTGCAGGTTTGTGAATTGCAGTGCCCCTGAGCTCCATTTTTCAACTCGCTTTTTTGGGAGCTGGCCGCAAAAGCGCAGGATTGCCTCAGGCCCTATTCTGCTTCCGGGCGGCAGGCTGAGCCTGTGGTTAATTCTTCTTCCTGATGCGAAAATAGAGTGACCTGTGCCTGTCCCAACACCTAGAGCTAGTCTCTCATTGGCTCCCCCTCTTCCCGTTCATCCTCAGGACAAATTGCAAGCTGTACGGAACGGGAGGTTACAGGTGCTGATTCTCCAAGGAGGGAGATTGCTAGTAAAGCGGCTGGAATGGCGAACCCGAGCACAAGGAGATGAGAAATGAGGTGCGTTTTAGAAACCTTTCCCGATCACACGGTGTACCACCTTCTGGGTTTCTCATGCATGTTTTCGAGGTAGGAAGATGCCCTTGAACCTGGAGATTTGGGACCCATGGGATGGGTAACAGGCAGTATTACTTTAAAGGCTCTGCGTTTGCTCCCCCAACCTCACCAAACCTCTCAGCCCCGAGAGTGTCCACCCTTATGTCTCATCCAGCTGTGGGTCTAGATATGGTCAATCCAGGTTGCATCACAGCCCCTGAACGAATTTTGTAAGAATTTCTCTCTCTTTCACTGTCTTTGTTTCACGGGTTTTTAAAAGTAATTTATTTTTATAATGGGGTTTAGCCGCTTTTCACGGCTGTGTTTCTGCCGTTTTACACCCACTTGACTCACTTCCAGAGAGATATCAATATATAGGTTTTAAGATTCTTACTAGTCAGATATATTCTTGTGCGGTGAATAGGGGGTGTTGAGTCCAATTCACTGAGCAAGGAGTAGGTCTTTCTATTACATATTGTGTTTATGGAACGGTATCTGAGCTCATTTGAAACCCTTGTTTTATGCATCACCCCACCCCACCTTTCCCGTTAAGCAGCCATAGTGTGTTTTGTAAACTTGTGACTCTGTTCTGTTTTGTAATTCAGTTCAAGTGTAGCGGTTTTTACATTCCCTCTATAAGTGATAGCTTATGATAAGTGTCTTTTTCTGTGTGACTTATTTCACTTAGAATCGTCGTAGCTAAAACCACTCATCATGCTGCTACTAGCCTTATGACATTGATTTCATGGCTGAGTGATATTCCATTGTACATAAGGACCACCACTTCTTTATCCATTTTTCTCTTTCCTGGGATATTTGAGGTGTCATGAAGTGGAGGTTCTTGTCAACAGAGCAGCCCTAAACTTTGGGGTGCCTGTGTCTTGCTGATTTTTAGTTTTCCCAATTTATACGCCCATGAGTGGAAGTGCCCTATGCGCTCTAAGCTGTGTTTTTTCGATGTTTCAGGACACACCGTACACTTCTCCAGAGTGGCTGTTGGCAATTTACATCCCGCCCATCAGCGTAGCAAGGCTCCCATTTCTCCATGGCCTGTCCTGCATTTCTGGTTTTGACACTTTTTTCCGCATGGCCCTTTTGACCGATGGGAAGCGAGACTTCTTTGTAGCGCTGATTTGCCTTTCCAGGTTGCTTGGTTGGCCAAAAAGGGCGTATGCGTTTTTTCCTGAATATATTCAGGAAAAAACGCATACGCCCTTTTTGGCCAAGGGCATCATTGTCGACGTTTTGCCGCTTTTCATGTGCTTTAAAGGCGATTCGAATCGACCTCCTGAAATCTGTTTCCTGCAATTCTGCCTTGCTTTCAGATCCTCTTCGTTGCCTTCCCTCAATATATTTGTGGACGAGAGTTATCATTTATAACTCTGCAGGTTTGTGAATTGCAGTGCCCCTGAGCTCCATTTTTCAACTCGCTTTTTTGGGAGCTGGCCGCAAAAGCGCAGGATTGCCTCAGGCCCTATTCTGCTTCCGGGCGGCAGGCTGAGCCTGTGGTTAATTCTTCTTCCTGATGCGAAAATAGAGTGACCTGTGCCTGTCCCAACACCTAGAGCTAGTCTCTCATTGGCTCCCCCTCTTCCCGTTCATCCTCAGGACAAATTGCAAGCTGTACGGAACGGGAGGTTACAGGTGCTGATTCTCCAAGGAGGGAGATTGCTAGTAAAGCGGCTGGAATGGCGAACCCGAGCACAAGGAGATGAGAAATGAGGTGCGTTTTAGAAACCTTTCCCGATCACACGGTGTACCACCTTCTGGGTTTCTCATGCATGTTTTCGAGGTAGGAAGATGCCCTTGAACCTGGAGATTTGGGACCCATGGGATGGGTAACAGGCAGTATTACTTTAAAGGCTCTGCGTTTGCTCCCCCAACCTCACCAAACCTCTCAGCCCCGAGAGTGTCCACCCTTATGTCTCATCCAGCTGTGGGTCTAGATATGGTCAATCCAGGTTGCATCACAGCCCCTGAACGAATTTTGTAAGAATTTCTCTCTCTTTCACTGTCTGTGTTTCACGGGTTTTTAAAAGTAATTTATTTTTATAATGGGGTTTAGCTGCTTTTCACGGCTGTGTTTCTGCCGCTTTACACCCACTTGACTCACTTCCAGAGAGATATCAATACATAGGTTTTAAGATTCTTACTAGTCAGATATATTCTTGTGCGGTGAATAGGGGGTGTGGAGTCCAGTTCACTGAGCAAGGAGTAGGTCTTTCTATTACATATTGGGTTTATGGAACGGTATCTGAGCTCATTTGAAACCCTTGTTTTATGCATCACCCCACCCCACCTTTCCCGTTAAGCAGCCATAGTGTGTTTTGTAAACTTGTGACTCTGTTCTGTTTTGTAATTCAGTTCAAGTGTAGCGGTTTTTACATTCCCTCTATAAGTGATAGCTTATGATAAGTGTCTTTTTCTGTGTGACTTATTTCACTTAGAATCGTCGTAGCTAAAGCCACTCATCATGCTGCTACTAGCCTTATGACATTGATTTCATGGCTGAGTGATATTCCATTGTACATAAGGACCACCACTTCTTTATCCATTTTTCTCTTTCCTGGGATATTTGAGGTGTCATGAAGTGGAGGTTCTTGTCAACAGAGCAGCCCTAAACTTTGGGGTGCCTGTGTCTTGCTGATTTTTAGTTTTCCCAATTTATACGCCCATGAGTGGAAGTGCCCTATGCGCTCTAAGCTGTGTTTTTTCGATGTTTCAGGACACACCGTACCCTTCTCCAGAGTGGCTGTTGGCAATTTACATCCCGCCCATCAGCGTAGCAAGGCTCCCATTTCTCCATGGCCTGTCCTGCATTTCTGGTTTTGACAGTTTTTTCCGCATGGCCCTTTTGACCGATGGGAAGCGAGACTTCTTTGTAGCGCTGATTTGCCTTTCCAGGTTGCTTGGTTGGCCAAAAAGGGCGTATGCGTTTTTTCCTGAATATATTCAGGAAAAAACGCATACGCCCTTTTTGGCCAAGGGCATCATTGTCGACGTTTTGCCGCTTTTCATGTGCTTTAAAGGCGATTCGAATCGACCTCCTGAAATCTGTTTCCTGCAATTCTGCCTTGCTTTCAGATCCTCTTCGTTGCCTTCCCTCAATATATTTGTGGACGAGAGTTATCATTTATAACTCTGCAGGTTTGTGAATTGCAGTGCCCCTGAGCTCCATTTTTCAACTCGCTTTTTTGGGAGCTGGCCGCAAAAGCGCAGGATTGCCTCAGGCCCTATTCTGCTTCCGGGCGGCAGGCTGAGCCTGTGGTTAATTCTTCTTCCTGATGCGAAAATAGAGTGACCTGTGCCTGTCCCAACACCTAGAGCTAGTCTCTCATTGGCTCCCCCTCTTCCCGTTCATCCTCAGGACAAATTGCAAGCTGTACGGAACGGGAGGTTACAGGTGCTGATTCTCCAAGGAGGGAGATTGCTAGTAAAGCGGCTGGAATGGCGAACCCGAGCACAAGGAGATGAGAAATGAGGTGCGTTTTAGAAACCTTTCCCGATCACACGGTGTACCACCTTCTGGGTTTCTCATGCATGTTTTCGAGGTAGGAAGATGCCCTTGAACCTGGAGATTTGGGACCCATGGGATGGGTAACAGGCAGTATTACTTTAAAGGCTCTGCGTTTGCTCCCCCAACCTCACCAAACCTCTCAGCCCCGAGAGTGTCCACCCTTATGTCTCATCCAGCTGTGGGTCTAGATATGGTCAATCCAGGTTGCATCACAGCCCCTGAACGAATTTTGTAAGAATTTCTCTCTCTTTCACTGTCTGTGTTTCACGGGTTTTTAAAAGTAATTTATTTTTATAATGGGGTTTAGCTGCTTTTCACGGCTGTGTTTCTGCCGCTTTACACCCACTTGACTCACTTCCAGAGAGATATCAATACATAGGTTTTAAGATTCTTACTAGTCAGATATATTCTTGTGCGGTGAATAGGGGGTGTGGAGTCCAGTTCACTGAGCAAGGAGTAGGTCTTTCTATTACATATTGGGTTTATGGAACGGTATCTGAGCTCATTTGAAACCCTTGTTTTATGCATCACCCCACCCCACCTTTCCCGTTAAGCAGCCATAGTGTGTTTTGTAAACTTGTGACTCTGTTCTGTTTTGTAATTCAGTTCAAGTGTAGCGGTTTTTACATTCCCTCTATAAGTGATAGCTTATGATAAGTGTCTTTTTCTGTGTGACTTATTTCACTTAGAATCGTCGTAGCTAAAGCCACTCATCATGCTGCTACTAGCCTTATGACATTGATTTCATGGCTGAGTGATATTCCATTGTACATAAGGACCACCACTTCTTTATCCATTTTTCTCTTTCCTGGGATATTTGAGGTGTCATGAAGTGGAGGTTCTTGTCAACAGAGCAGCCCTAAACTTTGGGGTGCCTGTGTCTTGCTGATTTTTAGTTTTCCCAATTTATACGCCCATGAGTGGAAGTGCCCTATGCGCTCTAAGCTGTGTTTTTTCGATGTTTCAGGACACACCGTACACTTCTCCAGAGTGGCTGTTGGCAATTTACATCCCGCCCATCAGCGTAGCAAGGCTCCCATTTCTCCATGGCCTGTCCTGCATTTCTGGTTTTGACAGTTTTTTCCGCATGGCCCTTTTGACCGATGGGAAGCGAGACTTCTTTGTAGCGCTGATTTGCCTTTCCAGGTTGCTTGGTTGGCCAAAAAGGGCGTATGCGTTTTTTCCTGAATATATTCAGGAAAAAACGCATACGCCCTTTTTGGCCAAGGGCATCATTGTCGACGTTTTGCCGCTTTTCATGTGCTTTAAAGGCGATTCGAATCGACCTCCTGAAATCTGTTTCCTGCAATTCTGCCTTGCTTTCAGATCCTCTTCGTTGCCTTCCCTCAATATATTTGTGGACGAGAGTTATCATTTATAACTCTGCAGGTTTGTGAATTGCAGTGCCCCTGAGCTCCATTTTTCAACTCGCTTTTTTGGGAGCTGGCCGCAAAAGCGCAGGATTGCCTCAGGCCCTATTCTGCTTCCCGGCGGCAGGCTGAGCCTGTGGTTAATTCTTCTTCCTGATGGGAAAATAGAGTGACCTGTGCCTGTCCCAACACCTAGAGCTAGTCTCTCATTGGCTCCCCCTCTTCCCGTTCATCCTCAGGACAAATTGCAAGCTGTACGGGACGGGAGGTTAAAGGTGCTGATTCTCCAAGGAGGGAGATTGCTAGTAAAGCGGCTGGAATGGCGAACCCGACCACAAGGAGATGAGAAATGAGGTGCGTTTTAGAAACCTTTCCCGATCACACGGTGTACCACCTTCTGGGTTTCTCATGCATGTTTTCGAGGTAGGAAGATGCCCTTGAACCTGGAGATTTGGGACCCATGGGATGGGTAACAGGCAGTATTACTTTAAAGGCTCTGCGTTTGCTCCCCCAACCTCACCAAACCTCTCAGCCCCGAGAGTGTCCACCCTTATGTCTCCTCCAGCTGTGGGTCTAGATATGGTCAATCCAGGTTGCATCACAGCCCCTGAACGAATTTTGTAAGAATTTCTCTCTCTTTCACTGTCTTTGTTTCACGGGTTTTTAAAAGTAATTTATTTTTATAATGGGGTTTAGCTGCTTTTCACGGCTGTGTTTCTGCCGCTTTACAGCCACTTGACTCACTTCCAGAGAGATATCAATACATAGGTTTTAAGATTCTTACTAGTCAGATATATTCTTGTGCGGTGAATAGGGGGTGTGGAGTCCAGTTCACTGAGCAAGGAGTAGGTCTTTCTATTACATATTGGGTTTATGGAACGGTATCTGAGCTCATTTGAAACCCTTGTTTTATGCATCACCCCACCCCACCTTTCCCGTTAAGCAGCCATAGTGTGTTTTGTAAACTTGTGACTCTGTTCTGTTTTGTAATTCAGTTCAAGTGTAGCGGTTTTTACATTCCCTCTATAAGTGATAGCTTATGATAAGTGTCTTTTTCTGTGTGACTTATTTCACTTAGAATCGTCGTAGCTAAAGCCACTCATCATGCTGCTACTAGCCTTATGACATTGATTTCATGGCTGAGTGATATTCCATTGTACATAAGGACCACCACTTCTTTATCCATTTTTCTCTTTCCTGGGATATTAGAGGTGTTATGAAGTGGAGGTTCTTGTCAAAAGAGCAGCCCTAAACTTTGGGGTGCCTGTGTCTTGCTGATTTTTAGTTTTCCCAATTTATACGCCCATGAGTGGAAGTGCCCTATGCGCTCTAAGCTGTGTTTTTTCGATGTTTCAGGACACACCGTACACTTCTCCATAGTGGCTGTTGGCAATTTACATCCCGCCCATCAGCGTAGCAAGGCTCCCATTTCTCCATGGCCTGTCCTGCATTTCTGGTTTTGACAGTTTTTTCCGCATGGCCCTTTTGACCGATGGGAAGCGAGACTTCTTTGTAGCGCTGATTTGCCTTTCCAGGTTGCTTGGTTGGCCAAAAAGGGCGTATGCGTTTTTTCCTGACTATATTCAGGAAAAAACGCATACGCCCTTTTTGGCCAAGGGCATCATTGTCGACGTTTTGCCGCTTTTCATGTGCTTTAAAGGCGATTCGAATCGACCTCCTGAAATCTGTTTCCTGCAATTCTGCCTTGCTTTCAGATCCTCTTCGTTGCCTACCCTCAATATATTTGTGGACGAGAGTTATCATTTATAACTCTGCAGGTTTGTGAATTGCAGTGCCCCTGAGCTCCATTTTTCAACTCGCTTTTTTGGGAGCTGGCCGCAAAAGCGCAGGATTGCCTCAGGCCCTATTCTGCTTCCGGGCGGCAGGCTGAGCCTGTGGTTAATTCTTCTTCCTGATGCGAAAATAGAGTGACCTGTGCCTGTCCCAACACCTAGAGCTAGTCTCTCATTGGCTCCCCCTCTTCCCGTTCATCCTCAGGACAAATTGCAAGCTGTACGGAACGGGAGGTTACAGGTGCTGATTCTCCAAGGAGGGAGATTGCTAGTAAAGCGGCTGGAATGGCGAACCCGAGCACAAGGAGATGAGAAATGAGGTGCGTTTTAGAAACCTTTCCCGATCACACGGTGTACCACCTTCTGGGTTTCTCATGCATGTTTTCGAGGTAGGAAGATGCCCTTGAACCTGGAGATTTGGGACCCATGGGATGGGTAACAGGCAGTATTACTTTAAAGGCTCTGCGTTTGCTCCCCCAACCTCACCAAACCTCTCAGCCCCGAGAGTGTCCACCCTTATGTCTCATCCAGCTGTGGGTCTAGATATGGTCAATCCAGGTTGCATCACAGCCCCTGAACGAATTTTGTAAGAATTTCTCTCTCTTTCACTGTCTGTGTTTCACGGGTTTTTAAAAGTAATTTATTTTTATAATGGGGTTTAGCTGCTTTTCACGGCTGTGTTTCTGCCGCTTTACACCCACTTGACTCACTTCCAGAGAGATATCAATACATAGGTTTTAAGATTCTTACTAGTCAGATATATTCTTGTGCGGTGAATAGGGGGTGTGGAGTCCAGTTCACTGAGCAAGGAGTAGGTCTTTCTATTACATATTGGGTTTATGGAACGGTATCTGAGCTCATTTGAAACCCTTGTTTTATGCATCACCCCACCCCACCTTTCCCGTTAAGCAGCCATAGTGTGTTTTGTAAACTTGTGACTCTGTTCTGTTTTGTAATTCAGTTCAAGTGTAGCGGTTTTTACATTCCCTCTATAAGTGATAGCTTATGATAAGTGTCTTTTTCTGTGTGACTTATTTCACTTAGAATCGTCGTAGCTAAAGCCACTCATCATGCTGCTACTAGCCTTATGACATTGATTTCATGGCTGAGTGATATTCCATTGTACATAAGGACCACCACTTCTTTATCCATTTTTCTCTTTCCTGGGATATTTGAGGTGTCATGAAGTGGAGGTTCTTGTCAACAGAGCAGCCCTAAACTTTGGGGTGCCTGTGTCTTGCTGATTTTTAGTTTTCCCAATTTATACGCCCATGAGTGGAAGTGCCCTATGCGCTCTAAGCTGTGTTTTTTCGATGTTTCAGGACACACCGTACACTTCTCCAGAGTGGCTGTTGGCAATTTACATCCCGCCCATCAGCGTAGCAAGGCTCCCATTTCTCCATGGCCTGTCCTGCATTTCTGGTTTTGACAGTTTTTTCCGCATGGCCCTTTTGACCGATGGGAAGCGAGACTTCTTTGTAGCGCTGATTTGCCTTTCCAGGTTGCTTGGTTGGCCAAAAAGGGCGTATGCGTTTTTTCCTGAATATATTCAGGAAAAAACGCATACGCCCTTTTTGGCCAAGGGCATCATTGTCGACGTTTTGCCGCTTTTCATGTGCTTTAAAGGCGATTCGAATCGACCTCCTGAAATCTGTTTCCTGCAATTCTGCCTTGCTTTCAGATCCTCTTCGTTGCCTTCCCTCAATATATTTGTGGACGAGAGTTATCATTTATAACTCTGCAGGTTTGTGAATTGCAGTGCCCCTGAGCTCCATTTTTCAACTCGCTTTTTTGGGAGCTGGCCGCAAAAGCGCAGGATTGCCTCAGGCCCTATTCTGCTTCCCGGCGGCAGGCTGAGCCTGTGGTTAATTCTTCTTCCTGATGGGAAAATAGAGTGACCTGTGCCTGTCCCAACACCTAGAGCTAGTCTCTCATTGGCTCCCCCTCTTCCCGTTCATCCTCAGGACAAATTGCAAGCTGTACGGAACGGGAGGTTACAGGTGCTGATTCTCCAAGGAGGGAGATTGCTAGTAAAGCGGCTGGAATGGCGAACCCGAGCACAAGGAGATGAGAAATGAGGTGCGTTTTAGAAACCTTTCCCGATCACACGGTGTACCACCTTCTGGGTTTCTCATGCATGTTTTCGAGGTAGGAAGATGCCCTTGAACCTGGAGATTTGGGACCCATGGGATGGGTAACAGGCAGTATTACTTTAAAGGCTCTGCGTTTGCTCCCCCAACCTTACCAAACCTCTCAGCCCCGAGAGTGTCCACCCTTATGTCTCCTCCAGCTGTGGGTCTAGATATGGTCAATCCAGGTTGCATCACAGCCCCTGAACGAATTTTGTAAGAATTTCTCTCTCTTTCACTGTCTTTGTTTCACGGGTTTTTAAAAGTAATTTATTTTTATAATGGGGTTTAGCTGCTTTTCACGGCTGTGTTTCTGCCGCTTTACAGCCACTTGACTCACTTCCAGAGAGATATCAATACATAGGTTTTAAGATTCTTACTAGTCAGATATATTCTTGTGCGGTGAATAGGGGGTGTGGAGTCCAGTTCACTGAGCAAGGAGTAGGTCTTTCTATTACATATTGGGTTTATGGAACGGTATCTGAGCTCATTTGAAACCCTTGTTTTATGCATCACCCCACCCCACCTTTCCCGTTAAGCAGCCATAGTGTGTTTTGTAAACGTGTGACTCTGTTCTGTTTTGTAATTCAGTTCAAGTGTAGCGGTTTTTACATTCCCTCTATAAGTGATAGCTTATGATAAGTGTCTTTTTCTGTGTGACTTATTTCACTTAGAATCGTCGTAGCTAAAGCCACTCATCATGCTGCTACTAGCCTTATGACATTGATTTCATGGCTGAGTGATATTCCATTCTACATAAGGACCACCACTTCTTTATCCATTTTTCTCTTTCCTGGGATATTTGAGGTGTCATGAAGTGGAGGTTCTTGTCAACAGAGCAGCCCTAAACTTTGGGGTGCCTGTGTCTTGCTGATTTTTAGTTTTCCCAATTTATACGCCCATGAGTGGAAGTGCCCTATGCGCTCTAAGCTGTGTTTTTTCGATGTTTCAGGACACACCGTACACTTCTCCAGAGTGGCTGTTGGCAATTTACATCCCGCCCATCAGGGTAGCAAGGCTCCCATTTCTCCATGGCCTGTCCTGCATTTCTGGTTTTGACAGTTTTTTCCGCATGGCCCTTTTGACCGATGGGAAGCGAGACTTCTTTGTAGCGCTGATTTGCCTTTCCAGGTTGCTTGGTTGGCCAAAAAGGGCGTATGCGTTTTTTCCTGAATATATTCAGGAAAAAACGCATACGCCCTTTTTGGCCAAGGGCATCATTGTCGACGTTTTGCCGCTTTTCATGTGCTTTAAAGGCGATTGGAATCGACCTCCTGAAATCTGTTTCCTGCAATTCTGCCTTGCTTTCAGATCCTCTTCGTTGCCTTCCCTCAATATATTTGTGGACGAGAGTTATCATTTATAACTCTGCAGGTTTGTGAATTGCAGTGCCCCTGAGCTCCATTTTTCAACTCGCTTTTTTGGGAGCTGGCCGCAAAAGCGCAGGATTGCCTCAGGCCCTATTCTGCTTCCGGGCGGCAGGCTGAGCCTGTGGTTAATTCTTCTTCCTGATGGGAAAATAGAGTGACCTGTGCCTGTCCCAACACCTAGAGCTAGTCTCTCATTGGCTCCCCCTCTTCCCGTTCATCCTCAGGACAAATTGCAAGCTGTACGGAACGGGAGGTTACAGGTGCTGATTCTCCAAGGAGGGAGATTGCTAGTAAAGCGGCTGGAATGGCGAACCCGAGCACAAGGAGATGAGAAATGAGGTGCGTTTTAGAAACCTTTCCCGATCACACGGTGTACCACCTTCTGGGTTTCTCATGCATGTTTTCGAGGTAGGAAGATGCCCTTGAACCTGGAGATTTGGGACCCATGGGATGGGTAACAGGCAGTATTACTTTAAAGGCTCTGCGTTTGCTCCCCCAACCTCACCAAACCTCTCAGCCCCGAGAGTGTCCACCCTTATGTCTCATCCAGCTGTGGGTCTAGATATGGTCAATCCAGGTTGCATCACAGCCCCTGAACGAATTTTGTAAGAATTTCTCTCTCTTTCACTGTCTGTGTTTCACGGGTTTTTAAAAGTAATTTATTTTTATAATGGGGTTTAGCTGCTTTTCACGGCTGTGTTTCTGCCGCTTTACACCCACTTGACTCACTTCCAGAGAGATATCAATACATAGGTTTTAAGATTCTTACTAGTCAGATATATTCTTGTGCGGTGAATAGGGGGTGTGGAGTCCAGTTCACTGAGCAAGGAGTAGGTCTTTCTATTACATATTGGGTTTATGGAACGGTATCTGAGCTCATTTGAAACCCTTGTTTTATGCATCACCCCACCCCACCTTTCCCGTTAAGCAGCCATAGTGTGTTTTGTAAACTTGTGACTCTGTTCTGTTTTGTAATTCAGTTCAAGTGTAGCGGTTTTTACATTCCCTCTATAAGTGATAGCTTATGATAAGTGTCTTTTTCTGTGTGACTTATTTCACTTAGAATCGTCGTAGCTAAAGCCACTCATCATGCTGCTACTAGCCTTATGACATTGATTTCATGGCTGAGTGATATTCCATTGTACATAAGGACCACCACTTCTTTATCCATTTTTCTCTTTCCTGGGATATTTGAGGTGTCATGAAGTGGAGGTTCTTGTCAACAGAGCAGCCCTAAACTTTGGGGTGCCTGTGTCTTGCTGATTTTTAGTTTTCCCAATTTATACGCCCATGAGTGGAAGTGCCCTATGCGCTCTAAGCTGTGTTTTTTCGATGTTTCAGGACACACCGTACACTTCTCCAGAGTGGCTGTTGGCAATTTACATCCCGCCCATCAGCGTAGCAAGGCTCCCATTTCTCCATGGCCTGTCCTGCATTTCTGGTTTTGACACTTTTTTCCGCATGGCCCTTTTGACCGATGGGAAGCGAGACTTCTTTGTAGCGCTGATTTGCCTTTCCAGGTTGCTTGGTTGGCCAAAAAGGGCGTATGCGTTTTTTCCTGAATATATTCAGGAAAAAACGCATACGCCCTTTTTGGCCAAGGGCATCATTGTCGACGTTTTGCCGCTTTTCATGTGCTTTAAAGGCGATTCGAATCGACCTCCTGAAATCTGTTTCCTGCAATTCTGCCTTGCTTTCAGATCCTCTTCGTTGCCTTCCCTCAATATATTTGTGGACGAGAGTTATCATTTATAACTCTGCAGGTTTGTGAATTGCAGTGCCCCTGAGCTCCATTTTTCAACTCGCTTTTTTGGGAGCTGGCCGCAAAAGCGCAGGATTGCCTCAGGCCCTATTCTGCTTCCGGGCTGCAGGCTGAGCCTGTGGTTAATTCTTCTTCCTGATGGGAAAATAGAGTGACCTGTGCCTGTCCCAACACCTAGAGCTAGTCTCTCATTGGCTCCCCCTCTTCCCGTTCATCCTCAGGACAAATTGCAAGCTGTACGGAACGGGAGGTTACAGGTGCTGATTCTCCAAGGAGGGAGATTGCTAGTAAAGCGGCTGGAATGGCGAACCCGAGCACAAGGAGATGAGAAATGAGGTGCGTTTTAGAAACCTTTCCCGATCACACGGTGTACCACCTTCTGGGTTTCTCATGCATGTTTTCGAGGTAGGAAGATGCCCTTGAACCTGGAGATTTGGGACCCATGGGATGGGTAACAGGCAGTATTACTTTAAAGGCTCTGCGTTTGCTCCCCCAACCTCACCAAACCTCTCAGCCCCGAGAGTGTCCACCCTTATGTCTCATCCAGCTGTGGGTCTAGATATGGTCAATCCAGGTTGCATCACAGCCCCTGAACGAATTTTGTAAGAATTTCTCTCTCTTTCACTGTCTTTGTTTCACGGGTTTTTAAAAGTAATTTATTTTTATAATGGGGTTTAGCCGCTTTTCACGGCTGTGTTTCTGCCGTTTTACACCCACTTGACTCACTTCCAGAGAGATATCAATATATAGGTTTTAAGATTCTTACTAGTCAGATATATTCTTGTGCGGTGAATAGGGGGTGTTGAGTCCAATTCACTGAGCAAGGAGTAGGTCTTTCTATTACATATTGTGTTTATGGAACGGTATCTGAGCTCATTTGAAACCCTTGTTTTATGCATCACCCCACCCCACCTTTCCCGTTAAGCAGCCATAGTGTGTTTTGTAAACTTGTGACTCTGTTCTGTTTTGTAATTCAGTTCAAGTGTAGCGGTTTTTACATTCCCTCTATAAGTGATAGCTTATGATAAGTGTCTTTTTCTGTGTGACTTATTTCACTTAGAATCGTCGTAGCTAAAACCACTCATCATGCTGCTACTAGCCTTATGACATTGATTTCATGGCTGAGTGATATTCCATTGTACATAAGGACCACCACTTCTTTATCCATTTTTCTCTTTCCTGGGATATTTGAGGTGTCATGAAGTGGAGGTTCTTGTCAACAGAGCAGCCCTAAACTTTGGGGTGCCTGTGTCTTGCTGATTTTTAGTTTTCCCAATTTATACGCCCATGAGTGGAAGTGCCCTATGCGGTGTAAGCTGTGTTTTTTCGATGTTTCAGGACACACCGTACACTCCTCCATAGTGGCTGTTGGCAATTTACATCCCGCCCATCAGCGTAGCAAGGCTCCCATTTCTCCATGGCCTGTCCTGCATTTCTGGTTTTGACACTTTTTCCGCATGGCCCTTTTGACCGATGGGAAGCGAGACTTCTTTGTAGCGCTGATTTGCCTTTCCAGGTTGCTTGGTTGGCCAAAAAGGGCGTATGCGTTTTTTCCTGAATATATTCAGGAAAAAACGCATACGCCCTTTTTGGCCAAGGGCATCATTGTCGACGTTTTGCCGCTTTTCATGTGCTTTAAAGGCGATTCGAATCGACCTCCTGAAATCTGTTTCCTGCAATTCTGCCTTGCTTTCAGATCCTCTTCGTTGCCTTCCCTCAATATATTTGTGGACGAGAGTTATCATTTATAACTCTGCAGGTTTGTGAATTGCAGTGCCCCTGAGCTCCATTTTTCAACTCGCTTTTTTGGGAGCTGGCCGCAAAAGCGCAGGATTGCCTCAGGCCCTATTCTGCTTCCCGGCGGCAGGCTGAGCCTGTGGTTAATTCTTCTTCCTGATGGGAAAATAGAGTGACCTGTGCCTGTCCCAACACCTAGAGCTAGTCTCTCATTGGCTCCCCCTCTTCCCGTTCATCCTCAGGACAAATTGCAAGCTGTACGGAACGGGAGGTTACAGGTGCTGATTCTCCAAGGAGGGAGATTGCTAGTAAAGCGGCTGGAATGGCGAACCCGAGCACAAGGAGATGAGAAATGAGGTGCGTTTTAGAAACCTTTCCCGATCACACGGTGTACCACCTTCTGGGTTTCTCATGCATGTTTTCGAGGTAGGAAGATGCCCTTGAACCTGGAGATTTGGGACCCATGGGATGGGTAACAGGCAGTATTACTTTAAAGGCTCTGCGTTTGCTCCCCCAACCTCACCAAACCTCTCAGCCCCGAGAGTGTCCACCCTTATGTCTCCTCCAGCTGTGGGTCTAGATATGGTCAATCCAGGTTGCATCACAGCCCCTGAACGAATTTTGTAAGAATTTCTCTCTCTTTCACTGTCTTTGTTTCACGGGTTTTTAAAAGTAATTTATTTTTATAATGGGGTTTAGCTGCTTTTCACGGCTGTGTTTCTGCCGCTTTACACCCACTTGACTCACTTCCAGAGAGATATCAATACATAGGTTTTAAGATTCTTACTAGTCAGATATATTCTTGTGCGGTGAATAGGGGGTGTGGAGTCCAGTTCACTGAGCAAGGAGTAGGTCTTTCTATTACATATTGGGTTTATGGAACGGTATCTGAGCTCATTTGAAACCCTTGTTTTATGCATCACCCCACCCCACCTTTCCCGTTAAGCAGCCATAGTGTGTTTTGTAAACTTGTGACTCTGTTCTGTTTTGTAATTCAGTTCAAGTGTAGCGGTTTTTACATTCCCTCTATAAGTGATAGCTTATGATAAGTGTCTTTTTCTGTGTGACTTATTTCACTTAGAATCGTCGTAGCTAAAGCCACTCATCATGCTGCTACTAGCCTTATGACATTGATTTCATGGCTGAGTGATATTCCATTCTACATAAGGACCACCACTTCTTTATCCATTTTTCTCTTTCCTGGGATATTTGAGGTGTCATGAAGTGGAGGTTCTTGTCAACAGAGCAGCCCTAAACTTTGGGGTGCCTGTGTCTTGCTGATTTTTAGTTTTCCCAATTTATACGCCCATGAGTGGAAGTGCCCTATGCGCTCTAAGCTGTGTTTTTTCGATGTTTCAGGACACACCGTACACTTCTCCAGAGTGGCTGTTGGCAATTTACATCCCGCCCATCAGGGTAGCAAGGCTCCCATTTCTCCATGGCCTGTCCTGCATTTCTGGTTTTGACACTTTTTTCCGCATGGCCCTTTTGACCGATGGGAAGCGAGACTTCTTTGTAGCGCTGATTTGCCTTTCCAGGTTGCTTGGTTGGCCAAAAAGGGCGTATGCGTTTTTTCCTGAATATATTCAGGAAAAAACGCATACGCCCTTTTTGGCCAAGGGCATCATTGTCGACGTTTTGCTGCTTTTCATGTGCTTTAAAGGCGATTGGAATCGACCTCCTGAAATCTGTTTCCTGCAATTCTGCCTTGCTTTCAGATCCTCTTCGTTGCCTTCCCTCAATATATTTGTGGACGAGAGTTATCATTTATAACTCTGCAGGTTTGTGAATTGCAGTGCCCCTGAGCTCCATTTTTCAACTCGCTTTTTTGGGAGCTGGCCGCAAAAGCGCAGGATTGCCTCAGGCCCTATTCTGCTTCCGGGCGGCAGGCTGAGCCTGTGGTTAATTCTTCTTCCTGATGGGAAAATAGAGTGACCTGTGCCTGTCCCAACACCTAGAGCTAGTCTCTCATTGGCTCCCCCTCTTCCCGTTCATCCTCAGGACAAATTGCAAGCTGTACGGAACGGGAGGTTACAGGTGCTGATTCTCCAAGGAGGGAGATTGCTAGTAAAGCGGCTGGAATGGCGAACCCGAGCACAAGGAGATGAGAAATGAGGTGCGTTTTAGAAACCTTTCCCGATCACACGGTGTACCACCTTCTGGGTTTCTCATGCATGTTTTCGAGGTAGGAAGATGCCCTTGAACCTGGAGATTTGGGACCCATGGGATGGGTAACAGGCAGTATTACTTTAAAGGCTCTGCGTTTGCTCCCCCAACCTCACCAAACCTCTCAGCCCCGAGAGTGTCCACCCTTATGTCTCATCCAGCTGTGGGTCTAGATATGGTCAATCCAGGTTGCATCACAGCCCCTGAACGAATTTTGTAAGAATTTCTCTCTCTTTCACTGTCTGTGTTTCACGGGTTTTTAAAAGTAATTTATTTTTATAATGGGGTTTAGCTGCTTTTCACGGCTGTGTTTCTGCCGCTTTACACCCACTTGACTCACTTCCAGAGAGATATCAATACATAGGTTTTAAGATTCTTACTAGTCAGATATATTCTTGTGCGGTGAATAGGGGGTGTGGAGTCCAGTTCACTGAGCAAGGAGTAGGTCTTTCTATTACATATTGGGTTTATGGAACGGTATCTGAGCTCATTTGAAACCCTTGTTTTATGCATCACCCCACCCCACCTTTCCCGTTAAGCAGCCATAGTGTGTTTTGTAAACTTGTGACTCTGTTCTGTTTTGTAATTCAGTTCAAGTGTAGCGGTTTTTACATTCCCTCTATAAGTGATAGCTTATGATAAGTGTCTTTTTCTGTGTGACTTATTTCACTTAGAATCGTCGTAGCTAAAGCCACTCATCATGCTGCTACTAGCCTTATGACATTGATTTCATGGCTGAGTGATATTCCATTGTACATAAGGACCACCACTTCTTTATCCATTTTTCTCTTTCCTGGGATATTTGAGGTGTCATGAAGTGGAGGTTCTTGTCAACAGAGCAGCCCTAAACTTTGGGGTGCCTGTGTCTTGCTGATTTTTAGTTTTCCCAATTTATACGCCC
The DNA here is from genome assembly GCF_965194805.1 of Balaenoptera borealis. Lineage (NCBI taxonomy): Eukaryota > Metazoa > Chordata > Mammalia > Artiodactyla > Balaenopteridae > Balaenoptera > Balaenoptera borealis. The sequence goes on along the minus strand of NW_028123501.1, from coordinate 127,228 downwards.
ATGAGTGGAAGTGCCCTATGCGCTCTAAGCTGTGTTTTTTCGATGTTTCAGGACACACCGTACACTTCTCCAGAGTGGCTGTTGGCAATTTACATCCCGCCCATCAGCGTAGCAAGGCTCCCATTTCTCCATGGCCTGTCCTGCATTTCTGGTTTTGACACTTTTTTCCGCATGGCCCTTTTGACCGATGGGAAGCGAGACTTCTTTGTAGCGCTGATTTGCCTTTCCAGGTTGCTTGGTTGGCCAAAAAGGGCGTATGCGTTTTTTCCTGAATATATTCAGGAAAAAACGCATACGCCCTTTTTGGCCAAGGGCATCATTGTCGACGTTTTGCCGCTTTTCATGTGCTTTAAAGGCGATTCGAATCGACCTCCTGAAATCTGTTTCCTGCAATTCTGCCTTGCTTTCAGATCCTCTTCGTTGCCTTCCCTCAATATATTTGTGGACGAGAGTTATCATTTATAACTCTGCAGGTTTGTGAATTGCAGTGCCCCTGAGCTCCATTTTTCAACTCGCTTTTTTGGGAGCTGGCCGCAAAAGCGCAGGATTGCCTCAGGCCCTATTCTGCTTCCGGGCTGCAGGCTGAGCCTGTGGTTAATTCTTCTTCCTGATGGGAAAATAGAGTGACCTGTGCCTGTCCCAACACCTAGAGCTAGTCTCTCATTGGCTCCCCCTCTTCCCGTTCATCCTCAGGACAAATTGCAAGCTGTACGGAACGGGAGGTTACAGGTGCTGATTCTCCAAGGAGGGAGATTGCTAGTAAAGCGGCTGGAATGGCGAACCCGAGCACAAGGAGATGAGAAATGAGGTGCGTTTTAGAAACCTTTCCCGATCACACGGTGTACCACCTTCTGGGTTTCTCATGCATGTTTTCGAGGTAGGAAGATGCCCTTGAACCTGGAGATTTGGGACCCATGGGATGGGTAACAGGCAGTATTACTTTAAAGGCTCTGCGTTTGCTCCCCCAACCTCACCAAACCTCTCAGCCCCGAGAGTGTCCACCCTTATGTCTCATCCAGCTGTGGGTCTAGATATGGTCAATCCAGGTTGCATCACAGCCCCTGAACGAATTTTGTAAGAATTTCTCTCTCTTTCACTGTCTTTGTTTCACGGGTTTTTAAAAGTAATTTATTTTTATAATGGGGTTTAGCCGCTTTTCACGGCTGTGTTTCTGCCGTTTTACACCCACTTGACTCACTTCCAGAGAGATATCAATATATAGGTTTTAAGATTCTTACTAGTCAGATATATTCTTGTGCGGTGAATAGGGGGTGTTGAGTCCAATTCACTGAGCAAGGAGTAGGTCTTTCTATTACATATTGTGTTTATGGAACGGTATCTGAGCTCATTTGAAACCCTTGTTTTATGCATCACCCCACCCCACCTTTCCCGTTAAGCAGCCATAGTGTGTTTTGTAAACTTGTGACTCTGTTCTGTTTTGTAATTCAGTTCAAGTGTAGCGGTTTTTACATTCCCTCTATAAGTGATAGCTTATGATAAGTGTCTTTTTCTGTGTGACTTATTTCACTTAGAATCGTCGTAGCTAAAACCACTCATCATGCTGCTACTAGCCTTATGACATTGATTTCATGGCTGAGTGATATTCCATTGTACATAAGGACCACCACTTCTTTATCCATTTTTCTCTTTCCTGGGATATTTGAGGTGTCATGAAGTGGAGGTTCTTGTCAACAGAGCAGCCCTAAACTTTGGGGTGCCTGTGTCTTGCTGATTTTTAGTTTTCCCAATTTATACGCCCATGAGTGGAAGTGCCCTATGCGGTGTAAGCTGTGTTTTTTCGATGTTTCAGGACACACCGTACACTCCTCCATAGTGGCTGTTGGCAATTTACATCCCGCCCATCAGCGTAGCAAGGCTCCCATTTCTCCATGGCCTGTCCTGCATTTCTGGTTTTGACACTTTTTCCGCATGGCCCTTTTGACCGATGGGAAGCGAGACTTCTTTGTAGCGCTGATTTGCCTTTCCAGGTTGCTTGGTTGGCCAAAAAGGGCGTATGCGTTTTTTCCTGAATATATTCAGGAAAAAACGCATACGCCCTTTTTGGCCAAGGGCATCATTGTCGACGTTTTGCCGCTTTTCATGTGCTTTAAAGGCGATTCGAATCGACCTCCTGAAATCTGTTTCCTGCAATTCTGCCTTGCTTTCAGATCCTCTTCGTTGCCTTCCCTCAATATATTTGTGGACGAGAGTTATCATTTATAACTCTGCAGGTTTGTGAATTGCAGTGCCCCTGAGCTCCATTTTTCAACTCGCTTTTTTGGGAGCTGGCCGCAAAAGCGCAGGATTGCCTCAGGCCCTATTCTGCTTCCGGGCGGCAGGCTGAGCCTGTGGTTAATTCTTCTTCCTGATGGGAAAATAGAGTGACCTGTGCCTGTCCCAACACCTAGAGCTAGTCTCTCATTGGCTCCCCCTCTTCCCGTTCATCCTCAGGACAAATTGCAAGCTGTACGGAACGGGAGGTTACAGGTGCTGATTCTCCAAGGAGGGAGATTGCTAGTAAAGCGGCTGGAATGGCGAACCCGAGCACAAGGAGATGAGAAATGAGGTGCGTTTTAGAAACCTTTCCCGATCACACGGTGTACCACCTTCTGGGTTTCTCATGCATGTTTTCGAGGTAGGAAGATGCCCTTGAACCTGGAGATTTGGGACCCATGGGATGGGTAACAGGCAGTATTACTTTAAAGGCTCTGCGTTTGCTCCCCCAACCTCACCAAACCTCTCAGCCCCGAGAGTGTCCACCCTTATGTCTCATCCAGCTGTGGGTCTAGATATGGTCAATCCAGGTTGCATCACAGCCCCTGAACGAATTTTGTAAGAATTTCTCTCTCTTTCACTGTCTGTGTTTCACGGGTTTTTAAAAGTAATTTATTTTTATAATGGGGTTTAGCTGCTTTTCACGGCTGTGTTTCTGCCGCTTTACACCCACTTGACTCACTTCCAGAGAGATATCAATACATAGGTTTTAAGATTCTTACTAGTCAGATATATTCTTGTGCGGTGAATAGGGGGTGTGGAGTCCAGTTCACTGAGCAAGGAGTAGGTCTTTCTATTACATATTGGGTTTATGGAACGGTATCTGAGCTCATTTGAAACCCTTGTTTTATGCATCACCCCACCCCACCTTTCCCGTTAAGCAGCCATAGTGTGTTTTGTAAACTTGTGACTCTGTTCTGTTTTGTAATTCAGTTCAAGTGTAGCGGTTTTTACATTCCCTCTATAAGTGATAGCTTATGATAAGTGTCTTTTTCTGTGTGACTTATTTCACTTAGAATCGTCGTAGCTAAAGCCACTCATCATGCTGCTACTAGCCTTATGACATTGATTTCATGGCTGAGTGATATTCCATTGTACATAAGGACCACCACTTCTTTATCCATTTTTCTCTTTCCTGGGATATTTGAGGTGTCATGAAGTGGAGGTTCTTGTCAACAGAGCAGCCCTAAACTTTGGGGTGCCTGTGTCTTGCTGATTTTTTGTTTTCCCAATTTATACGCCCATGAGTGGAAGTGCCCTATGCGGTGTAAGCTGTGTTTTTGCGATGTTTCAGGACACACCGTACACTTCTCCATAGTGGCTGTTGGCAATTTACATCCCGCCCATCAGCGTAGCAAGGCTCCCATTTCTCCATGTCCTGTCCTGCATGTCTGGTTTTGACACTTTTTCCGCATGGCCCTTTTGACCGATGGGAAGCGAGAATTCTTTGTAGCGCTGATTTGCCTTTCCAGGTTGCTTGGTTGGCCAAAAAGGGCGTATGCGTTTTTTCCTGAATATATTCAGGAAAAAACGCATACGCCCTTTTTGGCCAAGGGCATCATTGTCGACGTTTTGCCGCTTTTCATGTGCTTTAAAGGCGATTCGAATCGACCTCCTGAAATCTGTTTCCTGCAATTCTGCCTTGCTTTCAAATCCTCTTCGTTGCCTTCCCTCAATATATTTGTGGACGAGAGTTATCATTTATAACTCTGCAGGTTTGTGAATTGCAGTGCCCCTGAGCTCCATTTTTCAACTCGCTTTTTTGGGAGCTGGCCGCAAAAGCGCAGGATTGCCTCAGGCCCTATTCTGCTTCCGGGCGGCAGGCTGAGCCTGTGGTTAATTCTTCTTCCTGATGGGAAAATAGAGTGACCTGTGCCTGTCCCAACACCTAGAGCTAGTCTCTCATTGGCTCCCCCTCTTCCCGTTCATCCTCAGGACAAATTGCAAGCTGTACGGAACGGGAGGTTACAGGTGCTGATTCTCCAAGGAGGGAGATTGCTAGTAAAGCGGCTGGAATGGCGAACCCGAGCACAAGGAGATGAGAAATGAGGTGCGTTTTAGAAACCTTTCCCGATCACACGGTGTACCACCTTCTGGGTTTCTCATGCATGTTTTCGAGGTAGGAAGATGCCCTTGAACCTGGAGATTTGGGACCCATGGGATGGGTAACAGGCAGTATTACTTTAAAGGCTCTGCGTTTGCTCCCCCAACCTCACCAAACCTCTCAGCCCCGAGAGTGTCCACCCTTATGTCTCATCCAGCTGTGGGTCTAGATATGGTCAATCCAGGTTGCATCACAGCCCCTGAACGAATTTTGTAAGAATTTCTCTCTCTTTCACTGTCTTTGTTTCACGGGTTTTTAAAAGTAATTTATTTTTATAATGGGGTTTAGCTGCTTTTCACGGCTGTGTTTCTGCCGCTTTACACCCACTTGACTCACTTCCAGAGAGATATCAATACATAGGTTTTAAGATTCTTACTAGTCAGATATATTCTTGTGCGGTGAATAGGGGGTGTTGAGTCCAGTTCACTGAGCAAGGAGTAGGTCTTTCTATGACATATTGGGTTTATGGAACGGTATCTGAGCTCATTTGAAACCCTTGTTTTATGCATCACCCCACCCCACCTTTCCCGTTAAGCAGCCATAGTGTGTTTTGTAAACTTGTGACTCTGTTCTGTTTTGTAATTCAGTCCAAGTGTAGCGGTTTTTACATTCCCTCTATAAGTGATAGCTTATGATAAGTGTCTTTTTCTGTGTGACTTATTTCACTTAGAACCGTCGTAGCTAAAGCCACTCATCATGCTGCTACTAGCCTTATGACATTGATGTCATGGCTGAGTGATGTTCCATTGTACATAAGGACCACCACTTCTTTATCCATTTTTCTCTTTCCTGGGATATTTGAGGTGTCATGAAGTGGAGGTTCTTGTCAACAGAGCAGCCCTAAACTTTGGGGTGCCTGTGTCTTGCTGATTTTTAGTTTTCCCAATTTATATGCCCATGAGTGGAAGTGCCCTATGCGCTCTAAGCTGTGTTTTTTCGATGTTTCAGGACACACCGTACAGTTCTCCAGAGTGGCTCTTGGCAATTTACATCCCGCCCATCAGCGCAGCAGGGCTCCCATTTCTCCATGGCCTGTCCTGCATTTCTGGTTTTGACAGTTTTTTCCACATGGCCCTTTTGACCGATGGGAAGCGAGACTTCTTTGTAGCGCTGATTTGCCTTTCCAGGTTGCTTGGTTGGCCAAAAAGGGCGTATGCGTTTTTTCCTGAATATATTCAGGAAAAAACGCATACGCCCTTTTTGGCCAAGGGCATCATTGTCGACGTTTTGCCGCTTTTCATGTGCTTTAAAGGCGATTCGAATCGACCTCCTGAAATCTGTTTCCTGCAATTCTGCCTTGCTTTCAAATCCTCTTCGTTGCCTTCCCTCAATATATTTGTGGACGAGAGTTATCATTTATAACTCTGCAGGTTTGTGAATTGCAGTGCCCCTGAGCTCCATTTTTCAACTCGCTTTTTTGGGAGCTGGCCGCAAAAGCGCAGGATTGCCTCAGGCCCTATTCTGGTTCCGGGCGGCAGGCTGAGCCTGTGGTTAATTCTTCTTCCTGATGAGAAAATAGAGTGACCTGTGCCTGTCCCAACACCTAGAGCTAGTCTCTCATTGGCTCCCCCTCTTCCCGTTCATCCTCAGGACAAATTGCAAGCTGTACGGAACGGGAGGTTAAAGGTGCTGATTCTCCAAGGAGGGAGATTGCCAGTAAAGCGGCTGGAATGGCGAACCCGAGCACAAGGAGATGAGAAATGAGGTGCGTGTTAGAAACCTTTCCCTATCACACGGTGTACCACCTTCTGGGTTTCTCATGCATGGTTTCGAGGTAGGAAGATGCCCTTGAACCTGGAGATTTGGGACCCATGGGATGGGTAACAGGCAGTATTACTTTAAAGGCTCTGCGTTTGCTCCCCCAACCTCACCAAACCTCTCAGCCCCGAGAGTGTCCACCCTTATGTCTCCTCCAGCTGTGGGTCTAGATATGGTCAATCCAGGTTGCATCACAGCCCCTGAACGAATTTTGTAAGAATTTCTCTCTCTTTCACTGTCTTTGTTTCACGGGTTTTTAAAAGTAATTTATTTTTATAATGGGGTTTAGCCGCTTTTCACGGCTGTGTTTCTGCCGCTTTACACCCACTTGACTCACTTCCAGAGAGATATCAATACATAGGTTTTAAGATTCTTACTAGTCAGATATATTCTTGAGCGGTGAATAGGGGGTGTTGAGTCCAGTTCACTGAGCAAGGAGTAGGTCTTTCTATGACATATTGGGTTTATGGAACGGTATCTGAGCTCATTTGAAACCCTTGTTTTATGCATCACCCCACCCCACCTTTCCCGTTAAGCAGCCATAGTGTGTTTTCTCAACGTGTGACTCTATTCTGTTTTGTAATTCAGTTCAAGTGTAGCGGTTTTTACATTCCCTCTATAAATGATAGCTTATGATAAGTGTCTTTTTCTGTGTGACTTATTTCACTTAGAATCGTCGTAGCTAAAGCCACTCATCATGCTGCTACTAGCCTTATGACATTGATTTCATGGCTGAGTGATATTCCATTGTACATAAGGACCACCACTTCTTTATCCATTTTTCTCTTTCCTGGGATATTTGAGGTGTCACGAAGTGGAGGTTCTTGTCAACAGAGCAGCCCTAAACTTTGGGGTGCCTGTGTCTTCCTGATTTTTAGTTTTCCCCATTTATACGCCCATGAGTGGAAGTGCCCTATGCGCTCTAAGCTGTGTTTTTTCGATGTTTCAGGACACACCGTACACTTCTCCATAGTGGCTGTTGGCAATTTACATCCCGCCCATCAGCGTAGCAAGGCTCCCATTTCTCCATGGCCTGTCCTGCATTTCTGGTTTTGACACTTTTTCCGCATGGCCCTTTTGACCGATGGGAAGCGAGAATTCTTTGTAGCGCTGATTTGCCTTTCCAGGTTGCTTGGTTGGCCAAAAAGGGCGTATGCGTTTTTTCCTGAATATATTCAGGAAAAAACGCATACGCCCTTTTTGGCCAAGGGCATCATTGTCGACGTTTTGCCGCTTTTCATGTGCTTTAAAGGCGATTCGAATCGACCTCCTGAAATCTGTTTCCTGCAATTCTGCCTTGCTTTCAGATCCTCTTCGTTGCCTTCCCTCAATATATTTGTGGACGAGAGTTATCATTTATAACTCTGCAGGTTTGTGAATTGCAGTGCCCCTGAGCTCCATTTTTCAACTCGCTTTTTTGGGAGCTGGCCGCAAAAGCGCAGGATTGCCTCAGGCCCTATTCTGGTTCCGGGCGGCAGGCTGAGCCTGTGGTTAATTCTTCTTCCTGATGAGAAAATAGAGTGACCTGTGCCTGTCCCAACACCTAGAGCTAGTCTCTCATTGGCTCCCCCTCTTCCCGTTCATCCTCAGGACAAATTGCAAGCTGTACGGAACGGGAGGTTAAAGGTGCTGATTCTCCAAGGAGGGAGATTGCTAGTAAAGCGGCTGGAATGGCGAACCCGAGCACAAGGAGATGAGAAATGAGGTGCGTGTAAGAAACCTTTCCCTATCACACGGTGTACCACCTTCTGGGTTTCTCATGCATGGTTTCGAGGTAGGAAGATGCCCTTGAACCTGGAGATTTGGGACCCATGGGATGGGTAACAGGCAGTATTACTTTAAAGGCTCTGCGTTTGCTCCCCCAACCTCACCAAACCTCTCAGCCCCGAGAGTGTCCACCCTTATGTCTCCTCCAGCTGTGGGTCTAGATATGGTCAATCCAGGTTGCATCACAGCCCCTGAACGAATTTTGTAAGAATTTCTCTCTCTTTCACTGTCTTTGTTTCACGGGTTTTTAAAAGTAATTTATTTTTATAATGGGGTTTAGCCGCTTTTCACGGCTGTGTTTCTGCCGCTTTACACCCACTTGACTCACTTCCAGAGAGATATCAATACATAGGTTTTAAGATTCTTACTAGTCAGATATATTCTTGTGCGGTGAATAGGGGGTGTTGAGTCCAGTTCACTGAGCAAGGAGTAGGTCTTTCTATGACATATTGGGTTTATGGAACGGTATCTGAGCTCATTTGAAACCCTTGTTTTATGCATCACCCCACCCCACCTTTCCCGTTAAGCAGCCATAGTGTGTTTTCTCAACGTGTGACTCTATTCTGTTTTGTAATTCAGTTCAAGTGTAGCAGTTTTTACATTCCCTCTATAAATGATAGCTTATGATAAGTGTCTTTTTCTGTGTGACTTATTTCACTTAGAATCGTCGTAGCTAAAGCCACTCATCATGCTGCTACTAGCCTTATGACATTGATTTCATGGCTGAGTGATATTCCATTGTACATAAGGACCACCACTTCTTTATCCATTTTTCTCTTTCCTGGGATATTTGAGGTGTCACGAAGTGGAGGTTCTTGTCAACAGAGCAGCCCTAAACTTTGGGGTGCCTGTGTCTTGCTGATTTTTAGTTTTCCCCATTTATACGCCCATGAGTGGAAGTGCCCTATGCGCTCTAAGCTGTGTTTTTTCGATGTTTCAGGACACACCGTACACTTCTCCATAGTGGCTGTTGGCAATTTACATCCCGCCCATCAGCGTAGCAAGGCTCCCATTTCTCCATGGCCTGTCCTGCATTTCTGGTTTTGACACATTTTCCGCATGGCCCTTTTGACCGATGGGAAGCGAGAATTCTTTGTAGCGCTGATTTGCCTTTCCAGGTTGCTTGGTTGGCCAAAAAGGGCGTATGCGTTTTTTCCTGAATATATTCAGGAAAAAACGCATACGCCCTTTTTGGCCAAGGGCATCATTGTCGACGTTTTGCCGCTTTTCATGTGCTTTAAAGGCGATTCGAATCGACCTCCTGAAATCTGTTTCCTGCAATTCTGCCTTGCTTTCAGATCCTCTTCGTTGCCTTCCCTCAATATATTTGTGGACGAGAGTTATCATTTATAACTCTGCAGGTTTGTGAATTGCAGTGCCCCTGAGCTCCATTTTTCAACTCGCTTTTTTGGGAGCTGGCCGCAAAAGCGCAGGATTGCCTCAGGCCCTATTCTGCTTCCGGGCGGCAGGCTGAGCCTGTGGTTAATTCTTCTTCCTGATGGGAAAATAGAGTGACCTGTGCCTGTCCCAACACCTAGAGCTAGTCTCTCATTGGCTCCCCCTCTTCCCGTTCATCCTCAGGACAAATTGCAAGCTGTACGGAACGGGAGGTTACAGGTGCTGATTCTCCAAGGAGGGAGATTGCTAGTAAAGCGGCTGGAATGGCGAACCCGAGCACAAGGAGATGAGAAATGAGGTGAGTTTTAGAAACCTTTCCCGATCACACGGTGTACCACCTTCTGGGTTTCTCATGCATGTTTTCGAGGTAGGAAGATGCCCTTGAACCTGGAGATTTGGGACCCATGGGATGGGTAACAGGCAGTATTACTTTAAAGGCTCTGCGTTTGCTCCCCCAACCTCACCAAACCTCTCAGCCCCGAGAGTGTCCACCCTTATGTCTCATCCAGCTGTGGGTCTAGATATGGTCAATCCAGGTTGCATCACAGCCCCTGAACGAATTTTGTAAGAATTTCTCTCTCTTTCACTGTCTTTGTTTCACGGGTTTTTAAAAGTAATTTATTTTTATAATGGGGTTTAGCTGCTTTTCACGGCTGTGTTTCTGCCGCTTTACACCCACTTGACTCACTTCCAGAGAGATATCAATACATAGGTTTTAAGATTCTTACTAGTCAGATATATTCTTGTGCGGTGAATAGGGGGTGTGGAGTCCAGTTCACTGAGCAAGGAGTAGGTCTTTCTATGACATATTGGGTTTATGGAACGGTATCTGAGCTCATTTGAAACCCTTGTTTTATGCATCACCCCACCCCACCTTTCCCGTTAAGCAGCCATAGTGTGTTTTGTAAACTTGTGACTCTGTTCTGTTTTGTAATTCAGTCCAAGTGTAGCGGTTTTTACATTCCCTCTATAAGTGATAGCTTATGATAAGTGTCTTTTTCTGTGTGACTTATTTCACTTAGAATCGTCGTAGCTAAAGCCACTCATCATGCTGCTACTAGCCTTATGACATTGATTTCATGGCTGAGTGATATTCCATTGTACATAAGGACCACCACTTCTTTATCCATTTTTCTCTTTCCTGGGATATTTGAGGTGTCGTGAAGTGGAGGTTCTTCTCAAAAGAGCAGCCCTAAACTTTGTGGTGCCTGTGTCTTGCTGATTTTTAGTTTTCCCAATTTATATGCCCATGAGTGGAAGTGCCCTATGCGCTCTAAGCTGTGTTTTTTCGATGTTTCAGGACACACCGTACACTTCTCCAGAGTGGCTGTTGGCAATTTACATCCCGCCCATCAGCGTAGCAAGGCTCCCATTTCTCCATGGCCTGTCCTGCATTTCTGGTTTTGACAGTTTTTTCCGCATGGCCCTTTTGACCGATGGGAAGCGAGACTTCTTTGTAGCGCTGATTTGCCTTTCCAGGTTGCTTGGTTGGCCAAAAAGGGCGTATGCGTTTTTTCCTGAATATATTCAGGAAAAGACGCATACGCCCTTTTTGGCCAAGGGCATCATTGTCGACGTTTTGCCGCTTTTCATGTGCTTTAAAGGCGATTCGAATCGACCTCCTGAAATCTGTTTCCTGCAATTCTGCCTTGCTTTCAAATCCTCTTCGTTGCCTTCCCTCAATATATTTGTGGACGAGAGTTATCATTTATAACTCTGCAGGTTTGTGAATTGCAGTGCCCCTGAGCTCCATTTTTCAACTCGCTTTTTTGGGAGCTGGCCGCAAAAGCGCAGGATTGCCTCAGGCCCTATTCTGCTTCCGGGCGGCAGGCTGAGCCTGTGGTTAATTCTTCTTCCTGATGCGAAAATAGAGTGACCTGTGCCTGTCCCAACACCTAGAGCTAGTCTCTCATTGGCTCCCCCTCTTCCCGTTCATCCTCAGGACAAATTGCAAGCTGTACGGAACGGGAGGTTACAGGTGCTGATTCTCCAAGGAGGGAGATTGCTAGTAAAGCGGCTGGAATGGCGAACCCGAGCACAAGGAGATGAGAAATGAGGTGCGTTTTAGAAACCTTTCCCGATCACATGGTGTACCACCTTCTGGGTTTCTCATGCATGTTTTCGAGGTAGGAAGATGCCCTTGAACCTGGAGATTTGGGACCCATGGGATGGGTAATAGGCAGTATTACTTTAAAGGCTCTGCGTTTGCTCCCCCAACCTCACCAAACCTCTCAGCCCCGAGAGTGTCCACCCTTATGTCTGATCCAGCTGTGGGTCTAGATGTGTTCAATCCAGGTTGCATCACAGCCCCTGAACGAATTTTGTAAGAATTTCTCTCTCTTTGACTGTCTTTGTTTCACGGGTTTTTAAAAGTAATTTATTTTTATAATGGGGTTTAGCTGCTTTTCACGGCTGTGTTTCTGCCGCTTTACAGCCACTTGACTCACTTCCAGAGAGATATCAATACATAGGTTTTAAGATTCTTACTAGTCAGATATATTCTTGTGCGGTGAATAGGGGGTGTTGAGTCCAGTTCACTGAGCAAGGAGTAGGTCTTTCTATTACATATTGGGTTTATGGAACGGTATCTGAGCTCATTTGAAACCCTTGTTTTATGCATCACCCCACCCCACCTTTCCCGTTAAGCAGCCATAGTGTGTTTTGTAAACTTGTGACTCTGTTCTGTTTTGTAATTCAGTCCAAGTGTAGCGGTTTTTACATTCCCTCTATAAGTGATAGCTTATGATAAGTGTCTTTTTCTGTGTGACTTATTTCACTTAGAACCGTCGTAGCTAAAGCCACTCATCATGCTGCTACTAGCCTTATGACATTGATGTCATGGCTGAGTGATATTCCATTGTACATAAGGACCACCACTTCTTTATCCATTTTTCTCTTTCCTGGGATATTTGAGGTGTCATGAAGTGGAGGTTCTTGTCAACAGAGCAGCCCTAAACTTTGGGGTGCCTGTGTCTTGCTGATTTTTAGTTTTCCCAATTTATATGCCCATGAGTGGAAGTGCCCTATGCGCTCTAAGCTGTGTTTTTTTGATGTTTCAGGACACACCGTACAGTTCTCCAGAGTGGCTCTTGGCAATTTACATCCCGCCCATCAGCGCAGCAGGGCTCCCATTTCTCCATGGCCTGTCCTGCATTTCTGGTTTTGACAGTTTTTTCCACATGGCCCTTTTGACCGATGGGAAGCGAGACTTCTTTGTAGCGCTGATTTGCCTTTCCAGGTTGCTTGGTTGGCCAAAAAGGGCGTATGCGTTTTTTCCTGAATATATTCAGGAAAAAACGCATACGCCCTTTTTGGCCAAGGGCATCATTGTCGACGTTTTGCCGCTTTTCATGTGTTTTAAAGGCGATTCGAATCGACCTCCTGAAATCTGTTTCCTGCAATTCTGCCTTGCTTTCAAATCCTCTTCGTTGCCTTCCCTCAATATATTTGTGGACGAGAGTTATCATTTATAACTCTGCAGGTTTGTGAATTGCAGTGCCCCTGAGCTCCATTTTTCAACTCGCTTTTTTGGGAGCTGGCCGCAAAAGCGCAGGATTGCCTCAGGCCCTATTCTGGTTCCGGGCGGCAGGCTGAGCCTGTGGTTAATTCTTCTTCCTGATGAGAAAATAGAGTGACCTGTGCCTGTCCCAACACCTAGAGCTAGTCTCTCATTGGCTCCCCCTCTTCCCGTTCATCCTCAGGACAAATTGCAAGCTGTACGGAACGGGAGGTTAAAGGTGCTGATTCTCCAAGGAGGGAGATTGCCAGTAAAGCGGCTGGAATGGCGAACCCGAGCACAAGGAGATGAGAAATGAGGTGCGTGTTAGAAACCTTTCCCTATCACACGGTGTACCACCTTCTGGGTTTCTCATGCATGGTTTCGAGGTAGGAAGATGCCCTTGAACCTGGAGATTTGGGACCCATGGGATGGGTAACAGGCAGTATTACTTTAAAGGCTCTGCGTTTGCTCCCCCAACCTCACCAAACCTCTCAGCCCCGAGAGTGTCCACCCTTATGTCTCCTCCAGCTGTGGGTCTAGATATGGTCAATCCAGGTTGCATCACAGCCCCTGAACGAATTTTGTAAGAATTTCTCTCTCTTTCACTGTCTTTGTTTCACGGGTTTTTAAAAGTAATTTATTTTTATAATGGGGTTTAGCCGCTTTTCACGGCTGTGTTTCTGCCGCTTTACACCCACTTGACTCACTTCCAGAGAGATATCAATACATAGGTTTTAAGATTCTTACTAGTCAGATATATTCTTGAGCGGTGAATAGGGGGTGTTGAGTCCAGTTCACTGAGCAAGGAGTAGGTCTTTCTATGACATATTGGGTTTATGGAACGGTATCTGAGCTCATTTGAAACCCTTGTTTTATGCATCACCCCACCCCACCTTTCCCGTTAAGCAGCCATAGTGTGTTTTCTCAACGTGTGACTCTATTCTGTTTTGTAATTCAGTTCAAGTGTAGCGGTTTTTACATTCCCTCTATAAATGATAGCTTATGATAAGTGTCTTTTTCTGTGTGACTTATTTCACTTAGAATCGTCGTAGCTAAAGCCACTCATCATGCTGCTACTAGCCTTATGACATTGATTTCATGGCTGAGTGATATTCCATTGTACATAAGGACCACCACTTCTTTATCCATTTTTCTCTTTCCTGGGATATTTGAGGTGTCACGAAGTGGAGGTTCTTGTCAACAGAGCAGCCCTAAACTTTGGGGTGCCTGTGTCTTGCTGATTTTTAGTTTTCCCAATTTATACGCCCATGAGTGGAAGTGCCCTATGCGCTCTAAGCTGTGTTTTTTCGATGTTTCAGGACACACCGTACACTTCTCCAGAGTGGCTGTTGGCAATTTACATCCCGCCCATCAGCGTAGCAAGGCTCCCATTTCTCCATGGCCTGTCCTGCATTTCTGGTTTTGACACTTTTTCCGCATGGCCCTTTTGACCGATGGGAAGCGAGAATTCTTTGTAGCGCTGATTTGCCTTTCCAGGTTGCTTGGTTGGCCAAAAAGGGCGTATGCGTTTTTTCCTGAATATATTCAGGAAAAAACGCATACGCCCTTTTTGGCCAAGGGCATCATTGTCGACGTTTTGCCGCTTTTCATGTGCTTTAAAGGCGATTCGAATCGACCTCCTGAAATCTGTTTCCTGCAATTCTGCCTTGCTTTCAGATCCTCTTCGTTGCCTTCCCTCAATATATTTGTGGACGAGAGTTATCATTTATAACTCTGCAGGTTTGTGAATTGCAGTGCCCCTGAGCTCCATTTTTCAACTCGCTTTTTTGGGAGCTGGCCGCAAAAGCGCAGGATTGCCTCAGGCCCTATTCTGGTTCCGGGCGGCAGGCTGAGCCTGTGGTTAATTCTTCTTCCTGATGAGAAAATAGAGTGACCTGTGCCTGTCCCAACACCTAGAGCTAGTCTCTCATTGGCTCCCCCTCTTCCCGTTCATCCTCAGGACAAATTGCAAGCTGTACGGAACGGGAGGTTAAAGGTGCTGATTCTCCAAGGAGGGAGATTGCCAGTAAAGCGGCTGGAATGGCGAACCCGAGCACAAGGAGATGAGAAATGAGGTGCGTGTTAGAAACCTTTCCCTATCACACGGTGTACCACCTTCTGGGTTTCTCATGCATGGTTTCGAGGTAGGAAGATGCCCTTGAACCTGGAGATTTGGGACCCATGGGATGGGTAACAGGCAGTATTACTTTAAAGGCTCTGCGTTTGCTCCCCCAACCTCACCAAACCTCTCAGCCCCGAGAGTGTCCACCCTTATGTCTCCTCCAGCTGTGGGTCTAGATATGGTCAATCCAGGTTGCATCACAGCCCCTGAACGAATTTTGTAAGAATTTCTCTCTCTTTCACTGTCTTTGTTTCACGGGTTTTTAAAAGTAATTTATTTTTATAATGGGGTTTAGCCGCTTTTCACGGCTGTGTTTCTGCCGCTTTACACCCACTTGACTCACTTCCAGAGAGATATCAATACATAGGTTTTAAGATTCTTACTAGTCAGATATATTCTTGAGCGGTGAATAGGGGGTGTTGAGTCCAGTTCACTGAGCAAGGAGTAGGTCTTTCTATGACATATTGGGTTTATGGAACGGTATCTGAGCTCATTTGAAACCCTTGTTTTATGCATCACCCCACCCCACCTTTCCCGTTAAGCAGCCATAGTGTGTTTTCTCAACGTGTGACTCTATTCTGTTTTGTAATTCAGTTCAAGTGTAGCGGTTTTTACATTCCCTCTATAAATGATAGCTTATGATAAGTGTCTTTTTCTGTGTGACTTATTTCACTTAGAATCGTCGTAGCTAAAGCCACTCATCATGCTGCTACTAGCCTTATGACATTGATTTCATGGCTGAGTGATATTCCATTGTACATAAGGACCACCACTTCTTTATCCATTTTTCTCTTTCCTGGGATATTTGAGGTGTCACGAAGTGGAGGTTCTTGTCAACAGAGCAGCCCTAAACTTTGGGGTGCCTGTGTCTTGCTGATTTTTAGTTTTCCCCATTTATACGCCCATGAGTGGAAGTGCCCTATGCGCTCTAAGCTGTGTTTTTTCGATGTTTCAGGACACACCGTACACTTCTCCAGAGTGGCTGTTGGCAATTTACATCCCGCCCATCAGCGTAGCAAGGCTCCCATTTCTCCATGGCCTGTCCTGCATTTCTGGTTTTGACACTTTTTCCGCATGGCCCTTTTGACCGATGGGAAGCGAGAATTCTTTGTAGCGCTGATTTGCCTTTCCAGGTTGCTTGGTTGGCCAAAAAGGGCGTATGCGTTTTTTCCTGAATATATTCAGGAAAAAACGCATACGCCCTTTTTGGCCAAGGGCATCATTGTCGACGTTTTGCCGCTTTTCATGTGCTTTAAAGGCGATTCGAATCGACCTCCTGAAATCTGTTTCCTGCAATTCTGCCTTGCTTTCAGATCCTCTTCGTTGCCTTCCCTCAATATATTTGTGGACGAGAGTTATCATTTATAACTCTGCAGGTTTGTGAATTGCAGTGCCCCTGAGCTCCATTTTTCAACTCGCTTTTTTGGGAGCTGGCCGCAAAAGCGCAGGATTGCCTCAGGCCCTATTCTGCTTCCGGGCGGCAGGCTGAGCCTGTGGTTAATTCTTCTTCCTGATGGGAAAATAGAGTGACCTGTGCCTGTCCCAACACCTAGAGCTAGTCTCTCATTGGCTCCCCCTCTTCCCGTTCATCCTCAGGACAAATTGCAAGCTGTACGGAACGGGAGGTTACAGGTGCTGATTCTCCAAGGAGGGAGATTGCTAGTAAAGCGGCTGGAATGGCGAACCCGAGCACAAGGAGATGAGAAATGAGGTGCGTTTTAGAAACCTTTCCCGATCACACGGTGTACCACCTTCTGGGTTTCTCATGCATGTTTTCGAGGTAGGAAGATGCCCTTGAACCTGGAGATTTGGGACCCATGGGATGGGTAACAGGCAGTATTACTTTAAAGGCTCTGCGTTTGCTCCCCCAACCTCACCAAACCTCTCAGCCCCGAGAGTGTCCACCCTTATGTCTCATCCAGCTGTGGGTCTAGATATGGTCAATCCAGGTTGCATCACAGCCCCTGAACGAATTTTGTAAGAATTTCTCTCTCTTTCACTGTCTTTGTTTCACGGGTTTTTAAAAGTAATTTATTTTTATAATGGGGTTTAGCTGCTTTTCACGGCTGTGTTTCTGCCGCTTTACACCCACTTGACTCACTTCCAGAGAGATATCAATACATAGGTTTTAAGATTCTTACTAGTCAGATATATTCTTGTGCGGTGAATAGGGGGTGTGGAGTCCAGTTCACTGAGCAAGGAGTAGGTCTTTCTATGACATATTGGGTTTATGGAACGGTATCTGAGCTCATTTGAAACCCTTGTTTTATGCATCACCCCACCCCACCTTTCCCGTTAAGCAGCCATAGTGTGTTTTGTAAACTTGTGACTCTGTTCTGTTTTGTAATTCAGTCCAAGTGTAGCGGTTTTTACATTCCCTCTATAAGTGATAGCTTATGATAAGTGTCTTTTTCTGTGTGACTTATTTCACTTAGAATCGTCGTAGCTAAAGCCACTCATCATGCTGCTACTAGCCTTATGACATTGATTTCATGGCTGAGTGATATTCCATTGTACATAAGGACCACCACTTCTTTATCCATTTTTCTCTTTCCTGGGATATTTGAGGTGTCATGAAGTGGAGGTTCTTCTCAAAAGAGCAGCCCTAAACTTTGTGGTGCCTGTGTCTTGCTGATTTTTAGTTTTCCCAATTTATATGCCCATGAGTGGAAGTGCCCTATGCGCTCTAAGCTGTGTTTTTTCGATGTTTCAGGACACACCGTACACTTCTCCAGAGTGGCTGTTGGCAATTTACATCCCGCCCATCAGCGTAGCAAGGCTCCCATTTCTCCATGGCCTGTCCTGCATTTCTGGTTTTGACACTTTTTTCCGCATGGCCCTTTTGACCGATGGGAAGCGAGACTTCTTTGTAGCGCTGATTTGCCTTTCCAGGTTGCTTGGTTGGCCAAAAAGGGCGTATGCGTTTTTTCCTGAATATATTCAGGAAAAGACGCATACGCCCTTTTTGGCCAAGGGCATCATTGTCGACGTTTTGCCGCTTTTCATGTGCTTTAAAGGCGATTCGAATCGACCTCCTGAAATCTGTTTCCTGCAATTCTGCCTTGCTTTCAAATCCTCTTCGTTGCCTTCCCTCAATATATTTGTGGACGAGAGTTATCATTTATAACTCTGCAGGTTTGTGAATTGCAGTGCCCCTGAGCTCCATTTTTCAACTCGCTTTTTTGGGAGCTGGCCGCAAAAGCGCAGGATTGCCTCAGGCCCTATTCTGGTTCCGGGCGGCAGGCTGAGCCTGTGGTTAATTCTTCTTCCTGATGGGAAAATAGAGTGACCTGTGCCTGTCCCAACACCTAGAGCTAGTCTCTCATTGGCTCCCCCTCTTCCCGTTCATCCTCAGGACAAATTGCAAGCTGTACGGAACGGGAGGTTACAGGTGCTGATTCTCCAAGGAGGGAGATTGCTAGTAAAGCGGCTGGAATGGCGAACCCGAGCACAAGGAGATGAGAAATGAGGTGCGTTTTAGAAACCTTTCCCGATCACATGGTGTACCACCTTCTGGGTTTCTCATGCATGTTTTCGAGGTAGGAAGATGCCCTTGAACCTGGAGATTTGGGACCCATGGGATGGGTAATAGGCAGTATTACTTTAAAGGCTCTGCGTTTGCTCCCCCAACCTCACCAAACCTCTCAGCCCCGAGAGTGTCCACCCTTATGTCTCATCCAGCTGTGGGTCTAGATATGGTCAATCCAGGTTGCATCACAGCCCCTGAACGAATTTTGTAAGAATTTCTCTCTCTTTCACTGTCTGTGTTTCACGGGTTTTTAAAAGTAATTTATTTTATAATGGGGTTTAGCTGCTTTTCACGGCTGTGTTTCTGCCGCTTTACAGCCACTTGACTCACTTCCAGAGAGATATCAATACATAGGTTTTAAGATTCTTACTAGTCAGATATATTCTTGTGCGGTGAATAGGGGGTGTGGAGTCCAGTTCACTGAGCAAGGAGTAGGTCTTTCTATTACATATTGGGTTTATGGAACGGTATCTGAGCTCATTTGAAACCCTTGTTTTATGCATCACCCCACCCCACCTTTCCCGTTAAGCAGCCATAGTGTGTTTTGTAAACTTGTGACTCTGTTCTGTTTTGTAATTCAGTTCAAGTGTAGCGGTTTTTACATTCCCTCTATAAGTGATAGCTTATGATAAGTGTCTTTTTCTGTGTGACTTATTTCACTTAGAATCGTCGTAGCTAAAGCCACTCATCATGCTGCTACTAGCCTTATGACATTGATTTCATGGCTGAGTGATATTCCATTGTACATAAGGACCACCACTTCTTTATCCATTTTTCTCTTTCCTGGGATATTAGAGGTGTCATGAAGTGGAGGTTCTTGTCAAAAGAGCAGCCCTAAACTTTGGGGTGCCTGTGTCTTGCTGATTTTTAGTTTTCCCAATTTATACGCCCATGAGTGGAAGTGCCCTATGCGCTCTAAGCTGTGTTTTTTCGATGTTTCAGGACACACCGTACACTTCTCCATAGTGGCTGTTGGCAATTTACATCCCGCCCATCAGCGTAGCAAGGCTCCCATTTCTCCATGGCCTGTCCTGCATTTCTGGTTTTGACAGTTTTTTCCGCATGGCCCTTTTGACCGATGGGAAGCGAGACTTCTTTGTAGCGCTGATTTGCCTTTCCAGGTTGCTTGGTTGGCCAAAAAGGGCGTATGCGTTTTTTCCTGAATATATTCAGGAAAAAACGCATACGCCCTTTTTGGCCAAGGGCATCATTGTCGACGTTTTGCCGCTTTTCATGTGCTTTAAAGGCGATTCGAATCGACCTCCTGAAATCTGTTTCCTGCAATTCTGCCTTGCTTTCAGATCCTCTTCGTTGCCTTCCCTCAATATATTTGTGGACGAGAGTTATCATTTATAACTCTGCAGGTTTGTGAATTGCAGTGCCCCTGAGCTCCATTTTTCAACTCGCTTTTTTGGGAGCTGGCCGCAAAAGCGCAGGATTGCCTCAGGCCCTATTCTGCTTCCGGGCGGCAGGCTGAGCCTGTGGTTAATTCTTCTTCCTGATGCGAAAATAGAGTGACCTGTGCCTGTCCCAACACCTAGAGCTAGTCTCTCATTGGCTCCCCCTCTTCCCGTTCATCCTCAGGACAAATTGCAAGCTGTACGGAACGGGAGGTTACAGGTGCTGATTCTCCAAGGAGGGAGATTGCTAGTAAAGCGGCTGGAATGGCGAACCCGAGCACAAGGAGATGAGAAATGAGGTGCGTTTTAGAAACCTTTCCCGATCACACGGTGTACCACCTTTTGGGTTTCTCATGCATGTTTTCGAGGTAGGAAGATGCCCTTGAACCTGGAGATTTGGGACCCATGGGATGGGTAACAGGCAGTATTACTTTAAAGGCTCTGCGTTTGCTCCCCCAACCTCACCAAACCTCTCAGCCCCGAGAGTGTCCACCCTTATGTCTCATCCAGCTGTGGGTCTAGATATGGTCAATCCAGGTTGCATCACAGCCCCTGAACGAATTTTGTAAGAATTTCTCTCTCTTTCACTGTCTGTGTTTCACGGGTTTTTAAAAGTAATTTATTTTATAATGGGGTTTAGCTGCTTTTCACGGCTGTGTTTCTGCCGCTTTACAGCCACTTGACTCACTTCCAGAGAGATATCAATACATAGGTTTTAAGATTCTTACTAGTCAGATATATTCTTGTGCGGTGAATAGGGGGTGTGGAGTCCAGTTCACTGAGCAAGGAGTAGGTCTTTCTATTACATATTGGGTTTATGGAACGGTATCTGAGCTCATTTGAAACCCTTGTTTTATGCATCACCCCACCCCACCTTTCCCGTTAAGCAGCCATAGTGTGTTTTGTAAACTTGTGACTCTGTTCTGTTTTGTAATTCAGTTCAAGTGTAGCGGTTTTTACATTCCCTCTATAAGTGATAGCTTATGATAAGTGTCTTTTTCTGTGTGACTTATTTCACTTAGAATCGTCGTAGCTAAAGCCACTCATCATGCTGCTACTAGCCTTATGACATTGATTTCATGGCTGAGTGATATTCCATTGTACATAAGGACCACCACTTCTTTATCCATTTTTCTCTTTCCTGGGATATTAGAGGTGTCATGAAGTGGAGGTTCTTGTCAAAAGAGCAGCCCTAAACTTTGGGGTGCCTGTGTCTTGCTGATTTTTAGTTTTCCCAATTTATACGCCCATGAGTGGAAGTGCCCTATGCGCTCTAAGCTGTGTTTTTTCGATGTTTCAGGACACACCGTACACTTCTACATAGTGGCTGTTGGCAATTTACATCCCGCCCATCAGCGTAGCAAGGCTCCCATTTCTCCATGGCCTGTCCTGCATTTCTGGTTTTGACAGTTTTTTCCGCATGGCCCTTTTGACCGATGGGAAGCGAGACTTCTTTGTAGCGCTGATTTGCCTTTCCAGGTTGCTTGGTTGGCCAAAAAGGGCGTATGCGTTTTTTCCTGAATATATTCAGGAAAAAACGCATACGCCCTTTTTGGCCAAGGGCATCATTGTCGACGTTTTGCCGCTTTTCATGTGCTTTAAAGGCGATTCGAATCGACCTCCTGAAATCTGTTTCCTGCAATTCTGCCTTGCTTTCAGATCCTCTTCGTTGCCTTCCCTCAATATATTTGTGGACGAGAGTTATCATTTATAACTCTGCAGGTTTGTGAATTGCAGTGCCCCTGAGCTCCATTTTTCAACTCGCTTTTTTGGGAGCTGGCCGCAAAAGCGCAGGATTGCCTCAGGCCCTATTCTGCTTCCGGGCGGCAGGCTGAGCCTGTGGTTAATTCTTCTTCCTGATGCGAAAATAGAGTGACCTGTGCCTGTCCCAACACCTAGAGCTAGTCTCTCATTGGCTCCCCCTCTTCCCGTTCATCCTCAGGACAAATTGCAAGCTGTACGGAACGGGAGGTTACAGGTGCTGATTCTCCAAGGAGGGAGATTGCTAGTAAAGCGGCTGGAATGGCGAACCCGAGCACAAGGAGATGAGAAATGAGGTGCGTTTTAGAAACCTTTCCCGATCACATGGTGTACCACCTTCTGGGTTTCTCATGCATGTTTTCGAGGTAGGAAGATGCCCTTGAACCTGGAGATTTGGGACCCATGGGATGGGTAACAGGCAGTATTACTTTAAAGGCTCTGCGTTTGCTCCCCCAACCTCACCAAACCTCTCAGCCCCGAGAGTGTCCACCCTTATGTCTCATCCAGCTGTGGGTCTAGATATGGTCAATCCAGGTTGCATCACAGCCCCTGAACGAATTTTGTAAGAATTTCTCTCTCTTTCACTGTCTGTGTTTCACGGGTTTTTAAAAGTAATTTATTTTATAATGGGGTTTAGCTGCTTTTCACGGCTGTGTTTCTGCCGCTTTACAGCCACTTGACTCACTTCCAGAGAGATATCAATACATAGGTTTTAAGATTCTTACTAGTCAGATATATTCTTGTGCGGTGAATAGGGGGTGTGGAGTCCAGTTCACTGAGCAAGGAGTAGGTCTTTCTATTACATATTGGGTTTATGGAACGGTATCTGAGCTCATTTGAAACCCTTGTTTTATGCATCACCCCACCCCACCTTTCCCGTTAAGCAGCCATAGTGTGTTTTGTAAACTTGTGACTCTGTTCTGTTTTGTAATTCAGTTCAAGTGTAGCGGTTTTTACATTCCCTCTATAAGTGATAGCTTATGATAAGTGTCTTTTTCTGTGTGACTTATTTCACTTAGAATCGTCGTAGCTAAAGCCACTCATCATGCTGCTACTAGCCTTATGACATTGATTTCATGGCTGAGTGATATTCCATTGTACATAAGGACCACCACTTCTTTATCCATTTTTCTCTTTCCTGGGATATTAGAGGTGTCATGAAGTGGAGGTTCTTGTCAAAAGAGCAGCCCTAAACTTTGGGGTGCCTGTGTCTTGCTGATTTTTAGTTTTCCCAATTTATACGCCCATGAGTGGAAGTGCCCTATGCGTTCTAAGCTGTGTTTTTTCGATGTTTCAGGACACACCGTACACTTCTACATAGTGGCTGTTGGCAATTTACATCCCGTCCATCAGCGTAGCAAGGCTCCCATTTCTCCATGGCCTGTCCTGCATTTCTGGTTTTGACAGTTTTTTCCGCATGGCCCTTTTGACCGATGGGAAGCGAGACTTCTTTGTAGCGCTGATTTGCCTTTCCAGGTTGCTTGGTTGGCCAAAAAGGGCGTATGCGTTTTTTCCTGAATATATTCAGGAAAAAACGCATACGCCCTTTTTGGCCAAGGGCATCATTGTCGACGTTTTGCCGCTTTTCATGTGCTTTAAAGGCGATTCGAATCGACCTCCTGAAATCTGTTTCCTGCAATTCTGCCTTGCTTTCAGATCCTCTTCGTTGCCTTCCCTCAATATATTTGTGGACGAGAGTTATCATTTATAACTCTGCAGGTTTGTGAATTGCAGTGCCCCTGAGCTCCATTTTTCAACTCGCTTTTTTGGGAGCTGGCCGCAAAAGCGCAGGATTGCCTCAGGCCCTATTCTGCTTCCCGGCGGCAGGCTGAGCCTGTGGTTAATTCTTCTTCCTGATGGGAAAATAGAGTGACCTGTGCCTTTCCCAACACCTAGAGCTAGTCTCTCATTGGCTCCCCCTCTTCCCGTTCATCCTCAGGACAAATTGCAAGCTGTACGGAACGGGAGGTTAAAGGTGCTGATTCTCCAAGGAGGGAGATTGCTAGTAAAGCGGCTGGAATGGCGAACCCGACCACAAGGAGATGAGAAATGAGGTGCGTTTTAGAAACCTTTCCCGATCACACGGTGTACCACCTTCTGGGTTTCTCATGCATGTTTTCGAGGTAGGAAGATGCCCTTGAACCTGGAGATTTGGGACCCATGGGATGGGTAACAGGCAGTATTACTTTAAAGGCTCTGCGTTTGCTCCCCCAACCTCACCAAACCTCTCAGCCCCGAGAGTGTCCACCCTTATGTCTCATCCAGCTGTGGGTCTAGATATGGTCAATCCAGGTTGCATCACAGCCCCTGAACGAATTTTGTAAGAATTTCTCTCTCTTTCACTGTCTTTGTTTCACGGGTTTTTAAAAGTAATTTATTTTTATAATGGGGTTTAGCTGCTTTTCACGGCTGTGTTTCTGCCGCTTTACAGCCACTTGACTCACTTCCAGAGAGATATCAATACATAGGTTTTAAGATTCTTACTAGTCAGATATATTCTTGTGCGGTGAATAGGGGGTGTGGAGTCCAGTTCACTGAGCAAGGAGTAGGTCTTTCTATTACATATTGGGTTTATGGAACGGTATCTGAGCTCATTTGAAACCCTTGTTTTATGCATCACCCCACCCCACCTTTCCCGTTAAGCAGCCATAGTGTGTTTTGTAAACTTGTGACTCTGTTCTGTTTTGTAATTCAGTTCAAGTGTAGCGGTTTTTACATTCCCTCTATAAGTGATAGCTTATGATAAGTGTCTTTTTCTGTGTGACTTATTTCACTTAGAATCGTCGTAGCTAAAGCCACTCATCATGCTGCTACTAGCCTTATGACATTGATTTCATGGCTGAGTGATATTCCATTGTACATAAGGACCACCACTTCTTTATCCATTTTTCTCTTTCCTGGGATATTAGAGGTGTCATGAAGTGGAGGTTCTTGTCAAAAGAGCAGCCCTAAACTTTGGGGTGCCTGTGTCTTGCTGATTTTTAGTTTTCCCAATTTATACGCCCATGAGTGGAAGTGCCCTATGCGCTCTAAGCTGTGTTTTTTCGATGTTTCAGGACACACCGTACCCTTCTCCAGAGTGGCTGTTGGCAATTTACATCCCGCCCATCAGCGTAGCAAGGCTCCCATTTCTCCATGGCCTGTCCTGCATTTCTGGTTTTGACAGTTTTTTCCGCATGGCCCTTTTGACCGATGGGAAGCGAGACTTCTTTGTAGCGCTGATTTGCCTTTCCAGGTTGCTTGGTTGGCCAAAAAGGGCGTATGCGTTTTTTCCTGAATATATTCAGGAAAAAACGCATACGCCCTTTTTGGCCAAGGGCATCATTGTCGACGTTTTGCCGCTTTTCATGTGCTTTAAAGGCGATTCGAATCGACCTCCTGAAATCTGTTTCCTGCAATTCTGCCTTGCTTTCAGATCCTCTTCGTTGCCTTCCCTCAATATATTTGTGGACGAGAGTTATCATTTATAACTCTGCAGGTTTGTGAATTGCAGTGCCCCTGAGCTCCATTTTTCAACTCGCTTTTTTGGGAGCTGGCCGCAAAAGCGCAGGATTGCCTCAGGCCCTATTCTGCTTCCGGGCGGCAGGCTGAGCCTGTGGTTAATTCTTCTTCCTGATGCGAAAATAGAGTGACCTGTGCCTGTCCCAACACCTAGAGCTAGTCTCTCATTGGCTCCCCCTCTTCCCGTTCATCCTCAGGACAAATTGCAAGCTGTACGGAACGGGAGGTTACAGGTGCTGATTCTCCAAGGAGGGAGATTGCTAGTAAAGCGGCTGGAATGGCGAACCCGAGCACAAGGAGATGAGAAATGAGGTGCGTTTTAGAAACCTTTCCCGATCACATGGTGTACCACCTTCTGGGTTTCTCATGCATGTTTTCGAGGTAGGAAGATGCCCTTGAACCTGGAGATTTGGGACCCATGGGATGGGTAACAGGCAGTATTACTTTAAAGGCTCTGCGTTTGCTCCCCCAACCTCACCAAACCTCTCAGCCCCGAGAGTGTCCACCCTTATGTCTCATCCAGCTGTGGGTCTAGATATGGTCAATCCAGGTTGCATCACAGCCCCTGAACGAATTTTGTAAGAATTTCTCTCTCTTTCACTGTCTGTGTTTCACGGGTTTTTAAAAGTAATTTATTTTATAATGGGGTTTAGCTGCTTTTCACGGCTGTGTTTCTGCCGCTTTACAGCCACTTGACTCACTTCCAGAGAGATATCAATACATAGGTTTTAAGATTCTTACTAGTCAGATATATTCTTGTGCGGTGAATAGGGGGTGTGGAGTCCAGTTCACTGAGCAAGGAGTAGGTCTTTCTATTACATATTGGGTTTATGGAACGGTATCTGAGCTCATTTGAAACCCTTGTTTTATGCATCACCCCACCCCACCTTTCCCGTTAAGCAGCCATAGTGTGTTTTGTAAACTTGTGACTCTGTTCTGTTTTGTAATTCAGTTCAAGTGTAGCGGTTTTTACATTCCCTCTATAAGTGATAGCTTATGATAAGTGTCTTTTTCTGTGTGACTTATTTCACTTAGAATCGTCATAGCTAAAGCCACTCATCATGCTGCTACTAGCCTTATGACATTGATTTCATGGCTGAGTGATATTCCATTGTACATAAGGACCACCACTTCTTTATCCATTTTTCTCTTTCCTGGGATATTAGAGGTGTCATGAAGTGGAGGTTCTTGTCAAAAGAGCAGCCCTAAACTTTGGGGTGCCTGTGTCTTGCTGATTTTTAGTTTTCCCAATTTATACGCCCATGAGTGGAAGTGCCCTATGCGCTCTAAGCTGTGTTTTTTCGATGTTTCAGGACACACCGTACACTTCTACATAGTGGCTGTTGGCAATTTACATCCCGCCCATCAGCGTAGCAAGGCTCCCATTTCTCCATGGCCTGTCCTGCATTTCTGGTTTTGACAGTTTTTTCCGCATGGCCCTTTTGACCGATGGGAAGCGAGACTTCTTTGTAGCGCTGATTTGCCTTTCCAGGTTGCTTGGTTGGCCAAAAAGGGCGTATGCGTTTTTTCCTGAATATATTCAGGAAAAAACGCATACGCCCTTTTTGGCCAAGGGCATCATTGTCGACGTTTTGCCGCTTTTCATGTGCTTTAAAGGCGATTCGAATCGACCTCCTGAAATCTGTTTCCTGCAATTCTGCCTTGCTTTCAGATCCTCTTCGTTGCCTTCCCTCAATATATTTGTGGACGAGAGTTATCATTTATAACTCTGCAGGTTTGTGAATTGCAGTGCCCCTGAGCTCCATTTTTCAACTCGCTTTTTTGGGAGCTGGCCGCAAAAGCGCAGGATTGCCTCAGGCCCTATTCTGCTTCCCGGCGGCAGGCTGAGCCTGTGGTTAATTCTTCTTCCTGATGGGAAAATAGAGTGACCTGTGCCTTTCCCAACACCTAGAGCTAGTCTCTCATTGGCTCCCCCTCTTCCCGTTCATCCTCAGGACAAATTGCAAGCTGTACGGAACGGGAGGTTAAAGGTGCTGATTCTCCAAGGAGGGAGATTGCTAGTAAAGCGGCTGGAATGGCGAACCCGACCACAAGGAGATGAGAAATGAGGTGCGTTTTAGAAACCTTTCCCGATCACACGGTGTACCACCTTCTGGGTTTCTCATGCATGTTTTCGAGGTAGGAAGATGCCCTTGAACCTGGAGATTTGGGACCCATGGGATGGGTAACAGGCAGTATTACTTTAAAGGCTCTGCGTTTGCTCCCCCAACCTCACCAAACCTCTCAGCCCCGAGAGTGTCCACCCTTATGTCTCATCCAGCTGTGGGTCTAGATATGGTCAATCCAGGTTGCATCACAGCCCCTGAACGAATTTTGTAAGAATTTCTCTCTCTTTCACTGTCTGTGTTTCACGGGTTTTTAAAAGTAATTTATTTTTATAATGGGGTTTAGCTGCTTTTCACGGCTGTGTTTCTGCCGCTTTACAGCCACTTGACTCACTTCCAGAGAGATATCAATACATAGGTTTTAAGATTCTTACTAGTCAGATATATTCTTGTGCGGTGAATAGGGGGTGTGGAGTCCAGTTCACTGAGCAAGGAGTAGGTCTTTCTATTACATATTGGGTTTATGGAACGGTATCTGAGCTCATTTGAAACCCTTGTTTTATGCATCACCCCACCCCACCTTTCCCGTTAAGCAGCCATAGTGTGTTTTGTAAACTTGTGACTCTGTTCTGTTTTGTAATTCAGTTCAAGTGTAGCGGTTTTTACATTCCCTCTATAAGTGATAGCTTATGATAAGTGTCTTTTTCTGTGTGACTTATTTCACTTAGAATCGTCGTAGCTAAAGCCACTCATCATGCTGCTACTAGCCTTATGACATTGATTTCATGGCTGAGTGATATTCCATTGTACATAAGGACCACCACTTCTTTATCCATTTTTCTCTTTCCTGGGATATTAGAGGTGTCATGAAGTGGAGGTTCTTGTCAAAAGAGCAGCCCTAAACTTTGGGGTGCCTGTGTCTTGCTGATTTTTAGTTTTCCCAATTTATACGCCCATGAGTGGAAGTGCCCTATGCGCTCTAAGCTGTGTTTTTTCGATGTTTCAGGACACACCGTACACTTCTACATAGTGGCTGTTGGCAATTTACATCCCGCCCATCAGCGTAGCAAGGCTCCCATTTCTCCATGGCCTGTCCTGCATTTCTGGTTTTGACAGTTTTTTCCGCATGGCCCTTTTGACCGATGGGAAGCGAGACTTCTTTGTAGCGCTGATTTGCCTTTCCAGGTTGCTTGGTTGGCCAAAAAGGGCGTATGCGTTTTTTCCTGAATATATTCAGGAAAAAACGCATACGCCCTTTTTGGCCAAGGGCATCATTGTCGACGTTTTGCCGCTTTTCATGTGCTTTAAAGGCGATTCGAATCGACCTCCTGAAATCTGTTTCCTGCAATTCTGCCTTGCTTTCAGATCCTCTTCGTTGCCTTCCCTCAATATATTTGTGGACGAGAGTTATCATTTATAACTCTGCAGGTTTGTGAATTGCAGTGCCCC
The DNA here is from genome assembly GCF_965194805.1 of Balaenoptera borealis. Classification (NCBI taxonomy): domain Eukaryota; kingdom Metazoa; phylum Chordata; class Mammalia; order Artiodactyla; family Balaenopteridae; genus Balaenoptera; species Balaenoptera borealis. The sequence goes on along the minus strand of NW_028123501.1, from coordinate 98,600 downwards.
TGAGCTCCATTTTTCAACTCGCTTTTTTGGGAGCTGGCCGCAAAAGCGCAGGATTGCCTCAGGCCCTATTCTGCTTCCGGGCGGCAGGCTGAGCCTGTGGTTAATTCTTCTTCCTGATGCGAAAATAGAGTGACCTGTGCCTGTCCCAACACCTAGAGCTAGTCTCTCATTGGCTCCCCCTCTTCCCGTTCATCCTCAGGACAAATTGCAAGCTGTACGGAACGGGAGGTTACAGGTGCTGATTCTCCAAGGAGGGAGATTGCTAGTAAAGCGGCTGGAATGGCGAACCCGAGCACAAGGAGATGAGAAATGAGGTGCGTTTTAGAAACCTTTCCCGATCACACGGTGTACCACCTTCTGGGTTTCTCATGCATGTTTTCGAGGTAGGAAGATGCCCTTGAACCTGGAGATTTGGGACCCATGGGATGGGTAACAGGCAGTATTACTTTAAAGGCTCTGCGTTTGCTCCCCCAACCTCACCAAACCTCTCAGCCCCGAGAGTGTCCACCCTTATGTCTCATCCAGCTGTGGGTCTAGATATGGTCAATCCAGGTTGCATCACAGCCCCTGAACGAATTTTGTAAGAATTTCTCTCTCTTTCACTGTCTGTGTTTCACGGGTTTTTAAAAGTAATTTATTTTTATAATGGGGTTTAGCTGCTTTTCACGGCTGTGTTTCTGCCGCTTTACAGCCACTTGACTCACTTCCAGAGAGATATCAATACATAGGTTTTAAGATTCTTACTAGTCAGATATATTCTTGTGCGGTGAATAGGGGGTGTGGAGTCCAGTTCACTGAGCAAGGAGTAGGTCTTTCTATTACATATTGGGTTTATGGAACGGTATCTGAGCTCATTTGAAACCCTTGTTTTATGCATCACCCCACCCCACCTTTCCCGTTAAGCAGCCATAGTGTGTTTTGTAAACTTGTGACTCTGTTCTGTTTTGTAATTCAGTTCAAGTGTAGCGGTTTTTACATTCCCTCTATAAGTGATAGCTTATGATAAGTGTCTTTTTCTGTGTGACTTATTTCACTTAGAATCGTCGTAGCTAAAGCCACTCATCATGCTGCTACTAGCCTTATGACATTGATTTCATGGCTGAGTGATATTCCATTGTACATAAGGACCACCACTTCTTTATCCATTTTTCTCTTTCCTGGGATATTTGAGGTGTCATGAAGTGGAGGTTCTTGTCAAAAGAGCAGCCCTAAACTTTGGGGTGCCTGTGTCTTGCTGATTTTTAGTTTTCCCAATTTATACGCCCATGAGTGGAAGTGCCCTATGCGCTCTAAGCTGTGTTTTTTCGATGTTTCAGGACACACCGTACCCTTCTCCAGAGTGGCTGTTGGCAATTTACATCCCGCCCATCAGCGTAGCAAGGCTCCCATTTCTCCATGGCCTGTCCTGCATTTCTGGTTTTGACAGTTTTTTCCGCATGGCCCTTTTGACCGATGGGAAGCGAGACTTCTTTGTAGCGCTGATTTGCCTTTCCAGGTTGCTTGGTTGGCCAAAAAGGGCGTATGCGTTTTTTCCTGAATATATTCAGGAAAAAACGCATACGCCCTTTTTGGCCAAGGGCATCATTGTCGACGTTTTGCCGCTTTTCATGTGCTTTAAAGGCGATTCGAATCGACCTCCTGAAATCTGTTTCCTGCAATTCTGCCTTGCTTTCAGATCCTCTTCGTTGCCTTCCCTCAATATATTTGTGGACGAGAGTTATCATTTATAACTCTGCAGGTTTGTGAATTGCAGTGCCCCTGAGCTCCATTTTTCAACTCGCTTTTTTGGGAGCTGGCCGCAAAAGCGCAGGATTGCCTCAGGCCCTATTCTGGTTCCGGGCGGCAGGCTGAGCCTGTGGTTAATTCTTCTTCCTGATGCGAAAATAGAGTGACCTGTGCCTGTCCCAACACCTAGAGCTAGTCTCTCATTGGCTCCCCCTCTTCCCGTTCATCCTCAGGACAAATTGCAAGCTGTACGGAACGGGAGGTTACAGGTGCTGATTCTCCAAGGAGGGAGATTGCTAGTAAAGCGGCTGGAATGGCGAACCCGAGCACAAGGAGATGAGAAATGAGGTGCGTTTTAGAAACCTTTCCCGATCACACGGTGTACCACCTTCTGGGTTTCTCATGCATGTTTTCGAGGTAGGAAGATGCCCTTGAACCTGGAGATTTGGGACCCATGGGATGGGTAACAGGCAGTATTACTTTAAAGGCTCTGCGTTTGCTCCCCCAACCTCACCAAACCTCTCAGCCCCGAGAGTGTCCACCCTTATGTCTCATCCAGCTGTGGGTCTAGATATGGTCAATCCAGGTTGCATCACAGCCCCTGAACGAATTTTGTAAGAATTTCTCTCTCTTTCACTGTCTGTGTTTCACGGGTTTTTAAAAGTAATTTATTTTTATAATGGGGTTTAGCTGCTTTTCACGGCTGTGTTTCTGCCGCTTTACACCCACTTGACTCACTTCCAGAGAGATATCAATACATAGGTTTTAAGATTCTTACTAGTCAGATATATTCTTGTGCGGTGAATAGGGGGTGTGGAGTCCAGTTCACTGAGCAAGGAGTAGGTCTTTCTATTACATATTGGGTTTATGGAACGGTATCTGAGCTCATTTGAAACCCTTGTTTTATGCATCACCCCACCCCACCTTTCCCGTTAAGCAGCCATAGTGTGTTTTGTAAACTTGTGACTCTGTTCTGTTTTGTAATTCAGTTCAAGTGTAGCGGTTTTTACATTCCCTCTATAAGTGATAGCTTATGATAAGTGTCTTTTTCTGTGTGACTTATTTCACTTAGAATCGTCGTAGCTAAAGCCACTCATCATGCTGCTACTAGCCTTATGACATTGATTTCATGGCTGAGTGATATTCCATTGTACATAAGGACCACCACTTCTTTATCCATTTTTCTCTTTCCTGGGATATTTGAGGTGTCATGAAGTGGAGGTTCTTGTCAACAGAGCAGCCCTAAACTTTGGGGTGCCTGTGTCTTGCTGATTTTTAGTTTTCCCAATTTATACGCCCATGAGTGGAAGTGCCCTATGCGCTCTAAGCTGTGTTTTTTCGATGTTTCAGGACACACCGTACCCTTCTCCAGAGTGGCTGTTGGCAATTTACATCCCGCCCATCAGCGTAGCAAGGCTCCCATTTCTCCATGGCCTGTCCTGCATTTCTGGTTTTGACAGTTTTTTCCGCATGGCCCTTTTGACCGATGGGAAGCGAGACTTCTTTGTAGCGCTGATTTGCCTTTCCAGGTTGCTTGGTTGGCCAAAAAGGGCGTATGCGTTTTTTCCTGAATATATTCAGGAAAAAACGCATACGCCCTTTTTGGCCAAGGGCATCATTGTCGACGTTTTGCCGCTTTTCATGTGCTTTAAAGGCGATTCGAATCGACCTCCTGAAATCTGTTTCCTGCAATTCTGCCTTGCTTTCAGATCCTCTTCGTTGCCTTCCCTCAATATATTTGTGGACGAGAGTTATCATTTATAACTCTGCAGGTTTGTGAATTGCAGTGCCCCTGAGCTCCATTTTTCAACTCGCTTTTTTGGGAGCTGGCCGCAAAAGCGCAGGATTGCCTCAGGCCCTATTCTGCTTCCCGGCGGCAGGCTGAGCCTGTGGTTAATTCTTCTTCCTGATGGGAAAATAGAGTGACCTGTGCCTGTCCCAACACCTAGAGCTAGTCTCTCATTGGCTCCCCCTCTTCCCGTTCATCCTCAGGACAAATTGCAAGCTGTACGGAACGGGAGGTTAAAGGTGCTGATTCTCCAAGGAGGGAGATTGCTAGTAAAGCGGCTGGAATGGCGAACCCGAGCACAAGGAGATGAGAAATGAGGTGCGTTTTAGAAACCTTTCCCGATCACATGGTGTACCAACTTCTGGGTTTCTCATGCATGTTTTCGAGGTAGGAAGATGCCCTTGAACCTGGAGATTTGGGACCCATGGGATGGGTAACAGGCAGTATTACTTTAAAGGCTCTGCGTTTGCTCCCCCAACCTCACCAAACCTCTCAGCCCCGAGAGTGTCCACCCTTATGTCTCATCCAGCTGTGGGTCTAGATATGGTCAATCCAGGTTGCATCACAGCCCCTGAACGAATTTTGTAAGAATTTCTCTCTCTTTCACTGTCTGTGTTTCACGGGTTTTTAAAAGTAATTTATTTTTATAATGGGGTTTAGCTGCTTTTCACGGCTGTGTTTCTGCCGCTTTACAGCCACTTGACTCACTTCCAGAGAGATATCAATACATAGGTTTTAAGATTCTTACTAGTCAGATATATTCTTGTGCGGTGAATAGGGGGTGTGGAGTCCAGTTCACTGAGCAAGGAGTAGGTCTTTCTATTACATATTGGGTTTATGGAACGGTATCTGAGCTCATTTGAAACCCTTGTTTTATGCATCACCCCACCCCACCTTTCCCGTTAAGCAGCCATAGTGTGTTTTGTAAACTTGTGACTCTGTTCTGTTTTGTAATTCAGTTCAAGTGTAGCGGTTTTTACATTCCCTCTATAAGTGATAGCTTATGATAAGTGTCTTTTTCTGTGTGACTTATTTCACTTAGAATCGTCGTAGCTAAAGCCACTCATCATGCTGCTACTAGCCTTATGACATTGATTTCATGGCTGAGTGATATTCCATTGTACATAAGGACCACCACTTCTTTATCCATTTTTCTCTTTCCTGGGATATTAGAGGTGTCATGAAGTGGAGGTTCTTGTCAAAAGAGCAGCCCTAAACTTTGGGGTGCCTGTGTCTTGCTGATTTTTAGTTTTCCCAATTTATACGCCCATGAGTGGAAGTGCCCTATGCGCTCTAAGCTGTGTTTTTTCGATGTTTCAGGACACACCGTACACTTCTACATAGTGGCTGTTGGCAATTTACATCCCGCCCATCAGCGTAGCAAGGCTCCCATTTCTCCATGGCCTGTCCTGCATTTCTGGTTTTGACAGTTTTTTCCGCATGGCCCTTTTGACCGATGGGAAGCGAGACTTCTTTGTAGCGCTGATTTGCCTTTCCAGGTTGCTTGGTTGGCCAAAAAGGGCGTATGCGTTTTTTCCTGAATATATTCAGGAAAAAACGCATACGCCCTTTTTGGCCAAGGGCATCATTGTCGACGTTTTGCCGCTTTTCATGTGCTTTAAAGGCGATTCGAATCGACCTCCTGAAATCTGTTTCCTGCAATTCTGCCTTGCTTTCAGATCCTCTTCGTTGCCTTCCCTCAATATATTTGTGGACGAGAGTTATCATTTATAACTCTGCAGGTTTGTGAATTGCAGTGCCCCTGAGCTCCATTTTTCAACTCGCTTTTTTGGGAGCTGGCCGCAAAAGCGCAGGATTGCCTCAGGCCCTATTCTGCTTCCCGGCGGCAGGCTGAGCCTGTGGTTAATTCTTCTTCCTGATGGGAAAATAGAGTGACCTGTGCCTTTCCCAACACCTAGAGCTAGTCTCTCATTGGCTCCCCCTCTTCCCGTTCATCCTCAGGACAAATTGCAAGCTGTACGGAACGGGAGGTTAAAGGTGCTGATTCTCCAAGGAGGGAGATTGCTAGTAAAGCGGCTGGAATGGCGAACCCGACCACAAGGAGATGAGAAATGAGGTGCGTTTTAGAAACCTTTCCCGATCACACGGTGTACCACCTTCTGGGTTTCTCATGCATGTTTTCGAGGTAGGAAGATGCCCTTGAACCTGGAGATTTGGGACCCATGGGATGGGTAACAGGCAGTATTACTTTAAAGGCTCTGCGTTTGCTCCCCCAACCTCACCAAACCTCTCAGCCCCGAGAGTGTCCACCCTTATGTCTCATCCAGCTGTGGGTCTAGATATGGTCAATCCAGGTTGCATCACAGCCCCTGAACGAATTTTGTAAGAATTTCTCTCTCTTTCACTGTCTTTGTTTCACGGGTTTTTAAAAGTAATTTATTTTTATAATGGGGTTTAGCTGCTTTTCACGGCTGTGTTTCTGCCGCTTTACAGCCACTTGACTCACTTCCAGAGAGATATCAATACATAGGTTTTAAGATTCTTACTAGTCAGATATATTCTTGTGCGGTGAATAGGGGGTGTGGAGTCCAGTTCACTGAGCAAGGAGTAGGTCTTTCTATTACATATTGGGTTTATGGAACGGTATCTGAGCTCATTTGAAACCCTTGTTTTATGCATCACCCCACCCCACCTTTCCCGTTAAGCAGCCATAGTGTGTTTTGTAAACTTGTGACTCTGTTCTGTTTTGTAATTCAGTTCAAGTGTAGCGGTTTTTACATTCCCTCTATAAGTGATAGCTTATGATAAGTGTCTTTTTCTGTGTGACTTATTTCACTTAGAATCGTCGTAGCTAAAGCCACTCATCATGCTGCTACTAGCCTTATGACATTGATTTCATGGCTGAGTGATATTCCATTGTACATAAGGACCACCACTTCTTTATCCATTTTTCTCTTTCCTGGGATATTAGAGGTGTCATGAAGTGGAGGTTCTTGTCAAAAGAGCAGCCCTAAACTTTGGGGTGCCTGTGTCTTGCTGATTTTTAGTTTTCCCAATTTATACGCCCATGAGTGGAAGTGCCCTATGCGCTCTAAGCTGTGTTTTTTCGATGTTTCAGGACACACCGTACCCTTCTCCAGAGTGGCTGTTGGCAATTTACATCCCGCCCATCAGCGTAGCAAGGCTCCCATTTCTCCATGGCCTGTCCTGCATTTCTGGTTTTGACAGTTTTATCCGCATGGCCCTTTTGACCGATGGGAAGCGAGACTTCTTTGTAGCGCTGATTTGCCTTTCCAGGTTGCTTGGTTGGCCAAAAAGGGCGTATGCGTTTTTTCCTGAATATATTCAGGAAAAAACGCATACGCCCTTTTTGGCCAAGGGCATCATTGTCGACGTTTTGCCGCTTTTCATGTGCTTTAAAGGCGATTCGAATCGACCTCCTGAAATCTGTTTCCTGCAATTCTGCCTTGCTTTCAGATCCTCTTCGTTGCCTTCCCTCAATATATTTGTGGACGAGAGTTATCATTTATAACTCTGCAGGTTTGTGAATTGCAGTGCCCCTGAGCTCCATTTTTCAACTCGCTTTTTTGGGAGCTGGCCGCAAAAGCGCAGGATTGCCTCAGGCCCTATTCTGCTTCCGGGCGGCAGGCTGAGCCTGTGGTTAATTCTTCTTCCTGATGGGAAAATAGAGTGACCTGTGCCTGTCCCAACACCTAGAGCTAGTCTCTCATTGGCTCCCCCTCTTCCCGTTCATCCTCAGGACAAATTGCAAGCTGTACGGAACGGGAGGTTACAGGTGCTGATTCTCCAAGGAGGGAGATTGCTAGTAAAGCGGCTGGAATGGCGAACCCGAGCACAAGGAGATGAGAAATGAGGTGCGTTTTAGAAACCTTTCCCGATCACACGGTGTACCACCTTCTGGGTTTCTCATGCATGTTTTCGAGGTAGGAAGATGCCCTTGAACCTGGAGATTTGGGACCCATGGGATGGGTAACAGGCAGTATTACTTTAAAGGCTCTGCGTTTGCTCCCCCAACCTCACCAAACCTCTCAGCCCCGAGAGTGTCCACCCTTATGTCTCATCCAGCTGTGGGTCTAGATATGGTCAATCCAGGTTGCATCACAGCCCCTGAACGAATTTTGTAAGAATTTCTCTCTCTTTCACTGTCTGGGTTTCACGGGTTTTTAAAAGTAATTTATTTTTATAATGGGGTTTAGCTGCTTTTCACGGCTGTGTTTCTGCCGCTTTACACCCACTTGACTCACTTCCAGAGAGATATCAATACATAGGTTTTAAGATTCTTACTAGTCAGATATATTCTTGTGCGGTGAATAGGGGGTGTGGAGTCCAGTTCACTGAGCAAGGAGTAGGTCTTTCTATTACATATTGGGTTTATGGAACGGTATCTGAGCTCATTTGAAACCCTTGTTTTATGCATCACCCCACCCCACCTTTCCCGTTAAGCAGCCATAGTGTGTTTTGTAAACTTGTGACTCTGTTCTGTTTTGTAATTCAGTTCAAGTGTAGCGGTTTTTACATTCCCTCTATAAGTGATAGCTTATGATAAGTGTCTTTTTCTGTGTGACTTATTTCACTTAGAATCGTCGTAGCTAAAGCCACTCATCATGCTGCTACTAGCCTTATGACATTGATTTCATGGCTGAGTGATATTCCATTGTACATAAGGACCACCACTTCTTTATCCATTTTTCTCTTTCCTGGGATATTAGAGGTGTCATGAAGTGGAGGTTCTTGTCAAAAGAGCAGCCCTAAACTTTGGGGTGCCTGTGTCTTGCTGATTTTTAGTTTTCCCAATTTATACGCCCATGAGTGGAAGTGCCCTATGCGCTCTAAGCTGTGTTTTTTCGATGTTTCAGGACACACCGTACCCTTCTCCAGAGTGGCTGTTGGCAATTTACATCCCGCCCATCAGCGTAGCAAGGCTCCCATTTCTCCATGGCCTGTCCTGCATTTCTGGTTTTGACACTTTTTTCCGCATGGCCCTTTTGACCGATGGGAAGCGAGACTTCTTTGTAGCGCTGATTTGCCTTTCCAGGTTGCTTGGTTGGCCAAAAAGGGCGTATGCGTTTTTTCCTGAATATATTCAGGAAAAAACGCATACGCCCTTTTTGGCCAAGGGCATCATTGTCGACGTTTTGCCGCTTTTCATGTGCTTTAAAGGCGATTCGAATCGACCTCCTGAAATCTGTTTCCTGCAATTCTGCCTTGCTTTCAGATCCTCTTCGTTGCCTTCCCTCAATATATTTGTGGACGAGAGTTATCATTTATAACTCTGCAGGTTTGTGAATTGCAGTGCCCCTGAGCTCCATTTTTCAACTCGCTTTTTTGGGAGCTGGCCGCAAAAGCGCAGGATTGCCTCAGGCCCTATTCTGCTTCCCGGCGGCAGGCTGAGCCTGTGGTTAATTCTTCTTCCTGATGGGAAAATAGAGTGACCTGTGCCTGTCCCAACACCTAGAGCTAGTCTCTCATTGGCTCCCCCTCTTCCCGTTCATCCTCAGGACAAATTGCAAGCTGTACGGAACGGGAGGTTAAAGGTGCTGATTCTCCAAGGAGGGAGATTGCTAGTAAAGCGGCTGGAATGGCGAACCCGACCACAAGGAGATGAGAAATGAGGTGCGTTTTAGAAACCTTTCCCGATCACACGGTGTACCACCTTCTGGGTTTCTCATGCATGTTTTCGAGGTAGGAAGATGCCCTTGAACCTGGAGATTTGGGACCCATGGGATGGGTAACAGGCAGTATTACTTTAAAGGCTCTGCGTTTGCTCCCCCAACCTCACCAAACCTCTCAGCCCCGAGAGTGTCCACCCTTATGTCTCATCCAGCTGTGGGTCTAGATATGGTCAATCCAGGTTGCATCACAGCCCCTGAACGAATTTTGTAAGAATTTCTCTCTCTTTCACTGTCTTTGTTTCACGGGTTTTTAAAAGTAATTTATTTTTATAATGGGGTTTAGCTGCTTTTCACGGCTGTGTTTCTGCCGCTTTACAGCCACTTGACTCACTTCCAGAGAGATATCAATACATAGGTTTTAAGATTCTTACTAGTCAGATATATTCTTGTGCGGTGAATAGGGGGTGTGGAGTCCAGTTCACTGAGCAAGGAGTAGGTCTTTCTATTACATATTGGGTTTATGGAACGGTATCTGAGCTCATTTGAAACCCTTGTTTTATGCATCACCCCACCCCACCTTTCCCGTTAAGCAGCCATAGTGTGTTTTGTAAACTTGTGACTCTGTTCTGTTTTGTAATTCAGTTCAAGTGTAGCGGTTTTTACATTCCCTCTATAAGTGATAGCTTATGATAAGTGTCTTTTTCTGTGTGACTTATTTCACTTAGAATCGTCGTAGCTAAAGCCACTCATCATGCTGCTACTAGCCTTATGACATTGATTTCATGGCTGAGTGATATTCCATTGTACATAAGGACCACCACTTCTTTATCCATTTTTCTCTTTCCTGGGATATTTGAGGTGTCATGAAGTGGAGGTTCTTGTCAAAAGAGCAGCCCTAAACTTTGGGGTGCCTGTGTCTTGCTGATTTTTAGTTTTCCCAATTTATACGCCCATGAGTGGAAGTGCCCTATGCGCTCTAAGCTGTGTTTTTTCGATGTTTCAGGACACACCGTACCCTTCTCCAGAGTGGCTGTTGGCAATTTACATCCCGCCCATCAGCGTAGCAAGGCTCCCATTTCTCCATGGCCTGTCCTGCATTTCTGGTTTTGACAGTTTTTTCCGCATGGCCCTTTTGACCGATGGGAAGCGAGACTTCTTTGTAGCGCTGATTTGCCTTTCCAGGTTGCTTGGTTGGCCAAAAAGGGCGTATGCGTTTTTTCCTGAATATATTCAGGAAAAAACGCATACGCCCTTTTTGGCCAAGGGCATCATTGTCGACGTTTTGCCGCTTTTCATGTGCTTTAAAGGCGATTCGAATCGACCTCCTGAAATCTGTTTCCTGCAATTCTGCCTTGCTTTCAGATCCTCTTCGTTGCCTTCCCTCAATATATTTGTGGACGAGAGTTATCATTTATAACTCTGCAGGTTTGTGAATTGCAGTGCCCCTGAGCTCCATTTTTCAACTCGCTTTTTTGGGAGCTGGCCGCAAAAACGCAGGATTGCCTCAGGCCCTATTCTGCTTCCGGGCGGCAGGCTGAGCCTGTGGTTAATTCTTCTTCCTGATGGGAAAATAGAGTGACCTGTGCCTGTCCCAACACCTAGAGCTAGTCTCTCATTGGCTCCCCCTCTTCCCGTTCATCCTCAGGACAAATTGCAAGCTGTACGGAACGGGAGGTTACAGGTGCTGATTCTCCAAGGAGGGAGATTGCTAGTAAAGCGGCTGGAATGGCGAACCCGAGCACAAGGAGATGAGAAATGAGGTGCGTTTTAGAAACCTTTCCCGATCACACGGTGTACCACCTTCTGGGTTTCTCATGCATGTTTTCGAGGTAGGAAGATGCCCTTGAACCTGGAGATTTGGGACCCATGGGATGGGTAACAGGCAGTATTACTTTAAAGGCTCTGCGTTTGCTCCCCCAACCTCACCAAACCTCTCAGCCCCGAGAGTGTCCACCCTTATGTCTCATCCAGCTGTGGGTCTAGATATGGTCAATCCAGGTTGCATCACAGCCCCTGAACGAATTTTGTAAGAATTTCTCTCTCTTTCACTGTCTGTGTTTCACGGGTTTTTAAAAGTAATTTATTTTTATAATGGGGTTTAGCTGCTTTTCACGGCTGTGTTTCTGCCGCTTTACACCCACTTGACTCACTTCCAGAGAGATATCAATACATAGGTTTTAAGATTCTTACTAGTCAGATATATTCTTGTGCGGTGAATAGGGGGTGTGGAGTCCAGTTCACTGAGCAAGGAGTAGGTCTTTCTATTACATATTGGGTTTATGGAACGGTATCTGAGCTCATTTGAAACCCTTGTTTTATGCATCACCCCACCCCACCTTTCCCGTTAAGCAGCCATAGTGTGTTTTGTAAACTTGTGACTCTGTTCTGTTTTGTAATTCAGTTCAAGTGTAGCGGTTTTTACATTCCCTCTATAAGTGATAGCTTATGATAAGTGTCTTTTTCTGTGTGACTTATTTCACTTAGAATCGTCGTAGCTAAAGCCACTCATCATGCTGCTACTAGCCTTATGACATTGATTTCATGGCTGAGTGATATTCCATTGTACATAAGGACCACCACTTCTTTATCCATTTTTCTCTTTCCTGGGATATTTGAGGTGTCATGAAGTGGAGGTTCTTGTCAAAAGAGCAGCCCTAAACTTTGGGGTGCCTGTGTCTTGCTGATTTTTAGTTTTCCCAATTTATACGCCCATGAGTGGAAGTGCCCTATGCGCTCTAAGCTGTGTTTTTTCGATGTTTCAGGACACACCGTACCCTTCTCCAGAGTGGCTGTTGGCAATTTACATCCCGCCCATCAGCGTAGCAAGGCTCCCATTTCTCCATGGCCTGTCCTGCATTTCTGGTTTTGACAGTTTTTTCCGCATGGCCCTTTTGACCGATGGGAAGCGAGACTTCTTTGTAGCGCTGATTTGCCTTTCCAGGTTGCTTGGTTGGCCAAAAAGGGCGTATGCGTTTTTTCCTGAATATATTCAGGAAAAAACGCATACGCCCTTTTTGGCCAAGGGCATCATTGTCGACGTTTTGCCGCTTTTCATGTGCTTTAAAGGCGATTCGAATCGACCTCCTGAAATCTGTTTCCTGCAATTCTGCCTTGCTTTCAGATCCTCTTCGTTGCCTTCCCTCAATATATTTGTGGACGAGAGTTATCATTTATAACTCTGCAGGTTTGTGAATTGCAGTGCCCCTGAGCTCCATTTTTCAACTCGCTTTTTTGGGAGCTGGCCGCAAAAGCGCAGGATTGCCTCAGGCCCTATTCTGGTTCCGGGCGGCAGGCTGAGCCTGTGGTTAATTCTTCTTCCTGATGCGAAAATAGAGTGACCTGTGCCTGTCCCAACACCTAGAGCTAGTCTCTCATTGGCTCCCCCTCTTCCCGTTCATCCTCAGGACAAATTGCAAGCTGTACGGAACGGGAGGTTACAGGTGCTGATTCTCCAAGGAGGGAGATTGCTAGTAAAGCGGCTGGAATGGCGAACCCGAGCACAAGGAGATGAGAAATGAGGTGCGTTTTAGAAACCTTTCCCGATCACACGGTGTACCACCTTCTGGGTTTCTCATGCATGTTTTCGAGGTAGGAAGATGCCCTTGAACCTGGAGATTTGGGACCCATGGGATGGGTAACAGGCAGTATTACTTTAAAGGCTCTGCGTTTGCTCCCCCAACCTCACCAAACCTCTCAGCCCCGAGAGTGTCCACCCTTATGTCTCATCCAGCTGTGGGTCTAGATATGGTCAATCCAGGTTGCATCACAGCCCCTGAACGAATTTTGTAAGAATTTCTCTCTCTTTCACTGTCTGTGTTTCACGGGTTTTTAAAAGTAATTTATTTTTATAATGGGGTTTAGCTGCTTTTCACGGCTGTGTTTCTGCCGCTTTACACCCACTTGACTCACTTCCAGAGAGATATCAATACATAGGTTTTAAGATTCTTACTAGTCAGATATATTCTTGTGCGGTGAATAGGGGGTGTGGAGTCCAGTTCACTGAGCAAGGAGTAGGTCTTTCTATTACATATTGGGTTTATGGAACGGTATCTGAGCTCATTTGAAACCCTTGTTTTATGCATCACCCCACCCCACCTTTCCCGTTAAGCAGCCATAGTGTGTTTTGTAAACTTGTGACTCTGTTCTGTTTTGTAATTCAGTTCAAGTGTAGCGGTTTTTACATTCCCTCTATAAGTGATAGCTTATGATAAGTGTCTTTTTCTGTGTGACTTATTTCACTTAGAATCGTCGTAGCTAAAGCCACTCATCATGCTGCTACTAGCCTTATGACATTGATTTCATGGCTGAGTGATATTCCATTGTACATAAGGACCACCACTTCTTTATCCATTTTTCTCTTTCCTGGGATATTTGAGGTGTCATGAAGTGGAGGTTCTTGTCAACAGAGCAGCCCTAAACTTTGGGGTGCCTGTGTCTTGCTGATTTTTAGTTTTCCCAATTTATACGCCCATGAGTGGAAGTGCCCTATGCGCTCTAAGCTGTGTTTTTTCGATGTTTCAGGACACACCGTACCCTTCTCCAGAGTGGCTGTTGGCAATTTACATCCCGCCCATCAGCGTAGCAAGGCTCCCATTTCTCCATGGCCTGTCCTGCATTTCTGGTTTTGACAGTTTTTTCCGCATGGCCCTTTTGACCGATGGGAAGCGAGACTTCTTTGTAGCGCTGATTTGCCTTTCCAGGTTGCTTGGTTGGCCAAAAAGGGCGTATGCGTTTTTTCCTGAATATATTCAGGAAAAAACGCATACGCCCTTTTTGGCCAAGGGCATCATTGTCGACGTTTTGCCGCTTTTCATGTGCTTTAAAGGCGATTCGAATCGACCTCCTGAAATCTGTTTCCTGCAATTCTGCCTTGCTTTCAGATCCTCTTCGTTGCCTTCCCTCAATATATTTGTGGACGAGAGTTATCATTTATAACTCTGCAGGTTTGTGAATTGCAGTGCCCCTGAGCTCCATTTTTCAACTCGCTTTTTTGGGAGCTGGCCGCAAAAGCGCAGGATTGCCTCAGGCCCTATTCTGCTTCCGGGCGGCAGGCTGAGCCTGTGGTTAATTCTTCTTCCTGATGGGAAAATAGAGTGACCTGTGCCTGTCCCAACACCTAGAGCTAGTCTCTCATTGGCTCCCCCTCTTCCCGTTCATCCTCAGGACAAATTGCAAGCTGTACGGAACGGGAGGTTAAAGGTGCTGATTCTCCAAGGAGGGAGATTGCTAGTAAAGCGGCTGGAATGGCGAACCCGAGCACAAGGAGATGAGAAATGAGGTGCGTTTTAGAAACCTTTCCCGATCACATGGTGTACCAACTTCTGGGTTTCTCATGCATGTTTTCGAGGTAGGAAGATGCCCTTGAACCTGGAGATTTGGGACCCATGGGATGGGTAACAGGCAGTATTACTTTAAAGGCTCTGCGTTTGCTCCCCCAACCTCACCAAACCTCTCAGCCCCGAGAGTGTCCACCCTTATGTCTCATCCAGCTGTGGGTCTAGATATGGTCAATCCAGGTTGCATCACAGCCCCTGAACGAATTTTGTAAGAATTTCTCTCTCTTTCACTGTCTGTGTTTCACGGGTTTTTAAAAGTAATTTATTTTTATAATGGGGTTTAGCTGCTTTTCACGGCTGTGTTTCTGCCGCTTTACAGCCACTTGACTCACTTCCAGAGAGATATCAATACATAGGTTTTAAGATTCTTACTAGTCAGATATATTCTTGTGCGGTGAATAGGGGGTGTGGAGTCCAGTTCACTGAGCAAGGAGTAGGTCTTTCTATTACATATTGGGTTTATGGAACGGTATCTGAGCTCATTTGAAACCCTTGTTTTATGCATCACCCCACCCCACCTTTCCCGTTAAGCAGCCATAGTGTGTTTTGTAAACTTGTGACTCTGTTCTGTTTTGTAATTCAGTTCAAGTGTAGCGGTTTTTACATTCCCTCTATAAGTGATAGCTTATGATAAGTGTCTTTTTCTGTGTGACTTATTTCACTTAGAATCGTCGTAGCTAAAGCCACTCATCATGCTGCTACTAGCCTTATGACATTGATTTCATGGCTGAGTGATATTCCATTGTACATAAGGACCACCACTTCTTTATCCATTTTTCTCTTTCCTGGGATATTTGAGGTGTCATGAAGTGGAGGTTCTTGTCAAAAGAGCAGCCCTAAACTTTGGGGTGCCTGTGTCTTGCTGATTTTTAGTTTTCCCAATTTATACGCCCATGAGTGGAAGTGCCCTATGCGCTCTAAGCTGTGTTTTTTCGATGTTTCAGGACACACCGTACCCTTCTCCAGAGTGGCTGTTGGCAATTTACATCCCGCCCATCAGCGTAGCAAGGCTCCCATTTCTCCATGGCCTGTCCTGCATTTCTGGTTTTGACAGTTTTTTCCGCATGGCCCTTTTGACCGATGGGAAGCGAGACTTCTTTGTAGCGCTGATTTGCCTTTCCAGGTTGCTTGGTTGGCCAAAAAGGGCGTATGCGTTTTTTCCTGAATATATTCAGGAAAAAACGCATACGCCCTTTTTGGCCAAGGGCATCATTGTCGACGTTTTGCCGCTTTTCATGTGCTTTAAAGGCGATTCGAATCGACCTCCTGAAATCTGTTTCCTGCAATTCTGCCTTGCTTTCAGATCCTCTTCGTTGCCTTCCCTCAATATATTTGTGGACGAGAGTTATCATTTATAACTCTGCAGGTTTGTGAATTGCAGTGCCCCTGAGCTCCATTTTTCAACTCGCTTTTTTGGGAGCTGGCCGCAAAAGCGCAGGATTGCCTCAGGCCCTATTCTGCTTCCGGGCGGCAGGCTGAGCCTGTGGTTAATTCTTCTTCCTGATGCGAAAATAGAGTGACCTGTGCCTGTCCCAACACCTAGAGCTAGTCTCTCATTGGCTCCCCCTCTTCCCGTTCATCCTCAGGACAAATTGCAAGCTGTACGGAACGGGAGGTTACAGGTGCTGATTCTCCAAGGAGGGAGATTGCTAGTAAAGCGGCTGGAATGGCGAACCCGAGCACAAGGAGATGAGAAATGAGGTGCGTTTTAGAAACCTTTCCCGATCACACGGTGTACCACCTTCTGGGTTTCTCATGCATGTTTTCGAGGTAGGAAGATGCCCTTGAACCTGGAGATTTGGGACCCATGGGATGGGTAACAGGCAGTATTACTTTAAAGGCTCTGCGTTTGCTCCCCCAACCTCACCAAACCTCTCAGCCCCGAGAGTGTCCACCCTTATGTCTCATCCAGCTGTGGGTCTAGATATGGTCAATCCAGGTTGCATCACAGCCCCTGAACGAATTTTGTAAGAATTTCTCTCTCTTTCACTGTCTGTGTTTCACGGGTTTTTAAAAGTAATTTATTTTTATAATGGGGTTTAGCTGCTTTTCACGGCTGTGTTTCTGCCGCTTTACACCCACTTGACTCACTTCCAGAGAGATATCAATACATAGGTTTTAAGATTCTTACTAGTCAGATATATTCTTGTGCGGTGAATAGGGGGTGTTGAGTCCAGTTCACTGAGCAAGGAGTAGGTCTTTCTATGACATATTGGGTTTATGGAACGGTATCTGAGCTCATTTGAAACCCTTGTTTTATGCATCACCCCACCCCACCTTTCCCGTTAAGCAGCCATAGTGTGTTTTGTAAACTTGTGACTCTGTTCTGTTTTGTAATTCAGTCCAAGTGTAGCGGTTTTTACATTCCCTCTATAAGTGATAGCTTATGATAAGTGTCTTTTTCTGTGTGACTTATTTCACTTAGAACCGTCGTAGCTAAAGCCACTCATCATGCTGCTACTAGCCTTATGACATTGATGTCATGGCTGAGTGATATTCCATTGTACATAAGGACCACCACTTCTTTATCCATTTTTCTCTTTCCTGGGATATTTGAGGTGTCATGAAGTGGAGGTTCTTGTCAACAGAGCAGCCCTAAACTTTGGGGTGCCTGTGTCTTGCTGATTTTTAGTTTTCCCAATTTATATGCCCATGAGTGGAAGTGCCCTATGCGCTCTAAGCTGTGTTTTTTCGATGTTTCAGGACACACCGTACCGTTCTCCAGAGTGGCTCTTGGCAATTTACATCCCGCCCATCAGCGCAGCAGGGCTCCCATTTCTCCATGGCCTGTCCTGCATTTCTGGTTTTGACAGTTTTTTCCACATGGCCCTTTTGACCGATGGGAAGCGAGACTTCTTTGTAGCGCTGATTTGCCTTTCCAGGTTGCTTGGTTGGCCAAAAAGGGCGTATGCGTTTTTTCCTGAATATATTCAGGAAAAAACGCATACGCCCTTTTTGGCCAAGGGCATCATTGTCGACGTTTTGCCGCTTTTCATGTGCTTTAAAGGCGATTCGAATCGACCTCCTGAAATCTGTTTCCTGCAATTCTGCCTTGCTTTCAAATCCTCTTCGTTGCCTTCCCTCAATATATTTGTGGACGAGAGTTATCATTTATAACTCTGCAGGTTTGTGAATTGCAGTGCCCCTGAGCTCCATTTTTCAACTCGCTTTTTTGGGAGCTGGCCGCAAAAGCGCAGGATTGCCTCAGGCCCTATTCTGGTTCCGGGCGGCAGGCTGAGCCTGTGGTTAATTCTTCTTCCTGATGAGAAAATAGAGTGACCTGTGCCTGTCCCAACACCTAGAGCTAGTCTCTCATTGGCTCCCCCTCTTCCCGTTCATCCTCAGGACAAATTGCAAGCTGTACGGAACGGGAGGTTAAAGGTGCTGATTCTCCAAGGAGGGAGATTGCCAGTAAAGCGGCTGGAATGGCGAACCCGAGCACAAGGAGATGAGAAATGAGGTGCGTGTTAGAAACCTTTCCCTATCACACGGTGTACCACCTTCTGGGTTTCTCATGCATGGTTTCGAGGTAGGAAGATGCCCTTGAACCTGGAGATTTGGGACCCATGGGATGGGTAACAGGCAGTATTACTTTAAAGGCTCTGCGTTTGCTCCCCCAACCTCACCAAACCTCTCAGCCCCGAGAGTGTCCACCCTTATGTCTCCTCCAGCTGTGGGTCTAGATATGGTCAATCCAGGTTGCATCACAGCCCCTGAACGAATTTTGTAAGAATTTCTCTCTCTTTCACTGTCTTTGTTTCACGGGTTTTTAAAAGTAATTTATTTTTATAATGGGGTTTAGCCGCTTTTCACGGCTGTGTTTCTGCCGCTTTACACCCACTTGACTCACTTCCAGAGAGATATCAATACATAGGTTTTAAGATTCTTACTAGTCAGATATATTCTTGAGCGGTGAATAGGGGGTGTTGAGTCCAGTTCACTGAGCAAGGAGTAGGTCTTTCTATGACATATTGGGTTTATGGAACGGTATCTGAGCTCATTTGAAACCCTTGTTTTATGCATCACCCCACCCCACCTTTCCCGTTAAGCAGCCATAGTGTGTTTTGTAAACTTGTGACTCTGTTCTGTTTTGTAATTCAGTTCAAGTGTAGCGGTTTTTACATTCCCTCTATAAGTGATAGCTTATGATAAGTGTCTTTTTCTGTGTGACTTATTTCACTTAGAATCGTCGTAGCTAAAGCCACTCATCATGCTGCTACTAGCCTTATGACATTGATTTCATGGCTGAGTGATATTCCATTGTACATAAGGACCACCACTTCTTTATCCATTTTTCTCTTTCCTGGGATATTTGAGGTGTCATGAAGTGGAGGTTCTTGTCAAAAGAGCAGCCCTAAACTTTGGGGTGCCTGTGTCTTGCTGATTTTTAGTTTTCCCAATTTATACGCCCATGAGTGGAAGTGCCCTATGCGCTCTAAGCTGTGTTTTTTCGATGTTTCAGGACACACCGTACCCTTCTCCAGAGTGGCTGTTGGCAATTTACATCCCGCCCATCAGCGTAGCAAGGCTCCCATTTCTCCATGGCCTGTCCTGCATTTCTGGTTTTGACAGTTTTTTCCGCATGGCCCTTTTGACCGATGGGAAGCGAGACTTCTTTGTAGCGCTGATTTGCCTTTCCAGGTTGCTTGGTTGGCCAAAAAGGGCGTATGCGTTTTTTCCTGAATATATTCAGGAAAAAACGCATACGCCCTTTTTGGCCAAGGGCATCATTGTCGACGTTTTGCCGCTTTTCATGTGCTTTAAAGGCGATTCGAATCGACCTCCTGAAATCTGTTTCCTGCAATTCTGCCTTGCTTTCAGATCCTCTTCGTTGCCTTCCCTCAATATATTTGTGGACGAGAGTTATCATTTATAACTCTGCAGGTTTGTGAATTGCAGTGCCCCTGAGCTCCATTTTTCAACTCGCTTTTTTGGGAGCTGGCCGCAAAAGCGCAGGATTGCCTCAGGCCCTATTCTGCTTCCGGGCGGCAGGCTGAGCCTGTGGTTAATTCTTCTTCCTGATGCGAAAATAGAGTGACCTGTGCCTGTCCCAACACCTAGAGCTAGTCTCTCATTGGCTCCCCCTCTTCCCGTTCATCCTCAGGACAAATTGCAAGCTGTACGGAACGGGAGGTTACAGGTGCTGATTCTCCAAGGAGGGAGATTGCTAGTAAAGCGGCTGGAATGGCGAACCCGAGCACAAGGAGATGAGAAATGAGGTGCGTTTTAGAAACCTTTCCCGATCACACGGTGTACCACCTTCTGGGTTTCTCATGCATGTTTTCGAGGTAGGAAGATGCCCTTGAACCTGGAGATTTGGGACCCATGGGATGGGTAACAGGCAGTATTACTTTAAAGGCTCTGCGTTTGCTCCCCCAACCTCACCAAACCTCTCAGCCCCGAGAGTGTCCACCCTTATGTCTCATCCAGCTGTGGGTCTAGATATGGTCAATCCAGGTTGCATCACAGCCCCTGAACGAATTTTGTAAGAATTTCTCTCTCTTTCACTGTCTGTGTTTCACGGGTTTTTAAAAGTAATTTATTTTTATAATGGGGTTTAGCTGCTTTTCACGGCTGTGTTTCTGCCGCTTTACACCCACTTGACTCACTTCCAGAGAGATATCAATACATAGGTTTTAAGATTCTTACTAGTCAGATATATTCTTGTGCGGTGAATAGGGGGTGTGGAGTCCAGTTCACTGAGCAAGGAGTAGGTCTTTCTATTACATATTGGGTTTATGGAACGGTATCTGAGCTCATTTGAAACCCTTGTTTTATGCATCACCCCACCCCACCTTTCCCGTTAAGCAGCCATAGTGTGTTTTGTAAACTTGTGACTCTGTTCTGTTTTGTAATTCAGTTCAAGTGTAGCGGTTTTTACATTCCCTCTATAAGTGATAGCTTATGATAAGTGTCTTTTTCTGTGTGACTTATTTCACTTAGAATCGTCGTAGCTAAAGCCACTCATCATGCTGCTACTAGCCTTATGACATTGATTTCATGGCTGAGTGATATTCCATTGTACATAAGGACCACCACTTCTTTATCCATTTTTCTCTTTCCTGGGATATTTGAGGTGTCATGAAGTGGAGGTTCTTGTCAAAAGAGCAGCCCTAAACTTTGGGGTGCCTGTGTCTTGCTGATTTTTAGTTTTCCCAATTTATACGCCCATGAGTGGAAGTGCCCTATGCGCTCTAAGCTGTGTTTTTTCGATGTTTCAGGACACACCGTACCCTTCTCCAGAGTGGCTGTTGGCAATTTACATCCCGCCCATCAGCGTAGCAAGGCTCCCATTTCTCCATGGCCTGTCCTGCATTTCTGGTTTTGACAGTTTTTTCCGCATGGCCCTTTTGACCGATGGGAAGCGAGACTTCTTTGTAGCGCTGATTTGCCTTTCCAGGTTGCTTGGTTGGCCAAAAAGGGCGTATGCGTTTTTTCCTGAATATATTCAGGAAAAAACGCATACGCCCTTTTTGGCCAAGGGCATCATTGTCGACGTTTTGCCGCTTTTCATGTGCTTTAAAGGCGATTCGAATCGACCTCCTGAAATCTGTTTCCTGCAATTCTGCCTTGCTTTCAGATCCTCTTCGTTGCCTTCCCTCAATATATTTGTGGACGAGAGTTATCATTTATAACTCTGCAGGTTTGTGAATTGCAGTGCCCCTGAGCTCCATTTTTCAACTCGCTTTTTTGGGAGCTGGCCGCAAAAGCGCAGGATTGCCTCAGGCCCTATTCTGGTTCCGGGCGGCAGGCTGAGCCTGTGGTTAATTCTTCTTCCTGATGCGAAAATAGAGTGACCTGTGCCTGTCCCAACACCTAGAGCTAGTCTCTCATTGGCTCCCCCTCTTCCCGTTCATCCTCAGGACAAATTGCAAGCTGTACGGAACGGGAGGTTACAGGTGCTGATTCTCCAAGGAGGGAGATTGCTAGTAAAGCGGCTGGAATGGCGAACCCGAGCACAAGGAGATGAGAAATGAGGTGCGTTTTAGAAACCTTTCCCGATCACACGGTGTACCACCTTCTGGGTTTCTCATGCATGTTTTCGAGGTAGGAAGATGCCCTTGAACCTGGAGATTTGGGACCCATGGGATGGGTAACAGGCAGTATTACTTTAAAGGCTCTGCGTTTGCTCCCCCAACCTCACCAAACCTCTCAGCCCCGAGAGTGTCCACCCTTATGTCTCATCCAGCTGTGGGTCTAGATATGGTCAATCCAGGTTGCATCACAGCCCCTGAACGAATTTTGTAAGAATTTCTCTCTCTTTCACTGTCTGTGTTTCACGGGTTTTTAAAAGTAATTTATTTTTATAATGGGGTTTAGCTGCTTTTCACGGCTGTGTTTCTGCCGCTTTACACCCACTTGACTCACTTCCAGAGAGATATCAATACATAGGTTTTAAGATTCTTACTAGTCAGATATATTCTTGTGCGGTGAATAGGGGGTGTGGAGTCCAGTTCACTGAGCAAGGAGTAGGTCTTTCTATTACATATTGGGTTTATGGAACGGTATCTGAGCTCATTTGAAACCCTTGTTTTATGCATCACCCCACCCCACCTTTCCCGTTAAGCAGCCATAGTGTGTTTTGTAAACTTGTGACTCTGTTCTGTTTTGTAATTCAGTTCAAGTGTAGCGGTTTTTACATTCCCTCTATAAGTGATAGCTTATGATAAGTGTCTTTTTCTGTGTGACTTATTTCACTTAGAATCGTCGTAGCTAAAGCCACTCATCATGCTGCTACTAGCCTTATGACATTGATTTCATGGCTGAGTGATATTCCATTGTACATAAGGACCACCACTTCTTTATCCATTTTTCTCTTTCCTGGGATATTTGAGGTGTCATGAAGTGGAGGTTCTTGTCAACAGAGCAGCCCTAAACTTTGGGGTGCCTGTGTCTTGCTGATTTTTAGTTTTCCCAATTTATACGCCCATGAGTGGAAGTGCCCTATGCGCTCTAAGCTGTGTTTTTTCGATGTTTCAGGACACACCGTACCCTTCTCCAGAGTGGCTGTTGGCAATTTACATCCCGCCCATCAGCGTAGCAAGGCTCCCATTTCTCCATGGCCTGTCCTGCATTTCTGGTTTTGACAGTTTTTTCCGCATGGCCCTTTTGACCGATGGGAAGCGAGACTTCTTTGTAGCGCTGATTTGCCTTTCCAGGTTGCTTGGTTGGCCAAAAAGGGCGTATGCGTTTTTTCCTGAATATATTCAGGAAAAAACGCATACGCCCTTTTTGGCCAAGGGCATCATTGTCGACGTTTTGCCGCTTTTCATGTGCTTTAAAGGCGATTCGAATCGACCTCCTGAAATCTGTTTCCTGCAATTCTGCCTTGCTTTCAGATCCTCTTCGTTGCCTTCCCTCAATATATTTGTGGACGAGAGTTATCATTTATAACTCTGCAGGTTTGTGAATTGCAGTGCCCCTGAGCTCCATTTTTCAACTCGCTTTTTTGGGAGCTGGCCGCAAAAGCGCAGGATTGCCTCAGGCCCTATTCTGCTTCCGGGCGGCAGGCTGAGCCTGTGGTTAATTCTTCTTCCTGATGGGAAAATAGAGTGACCTGTGCCTGTCCCAACACCTAGAGCTAGTCTCTCATTGGCTCCCCCTCTTCCCGTTCATCCTCAGGACAAATTGCAAGCTGTACGGAACGGGAGGTTAAAGGTGCTGATTCTCCAAGGAGGGAGATTGCTAGTAAAGCGGCTGGAATGGCGAACCCGAGCACAAGGAGATGAGAAATGAGGTGCGTTTTAGAAACCTTTCCCGATCACATGGTGTACCAACTTCTGGGTTTCTCATGCATGTTTTCGAGGTAGGAAGATGCCCTTGAACCTGGAGATTTGGGACCCATGGGATGGGTAACAGGCAGTATTACTTTAAAGGCTCTGCGTTTGCTCCCCCAACCTCACCAAACCTCTCAGCCCCGAGAGTGTCCACCCTTATGTCTCATCCAGCTGTGGGTCTAGATATGGTCAATCCAGGTTGCATCACAGCCCCTGAACGAATTTTGTAAGAATTTCTCTCTCTTTCACTGTCTGTGTTTCACGGGTTTTTAAAAGTAATTTATTTTTATAATGGGGTTTAGCTGCTTTTCACGGCTGTGTTTCTGCCGCTTTACAGCCACTTGACTCACTTCCAGAGAGATATCAATACATAGGTTTTAAGATTCTTACTAGTCAGATATATTCTTGTGCGGTGAATAGGGGGTGTGGAGTCCAGTTCACTGAGCAAGGAGTAGGTCTTTCTATTACATATTGGGTTTATGGAACGGTATCTGAGCTCATTTGAAACCCTTGTTTTATGCATCACCCCACCCCACCTTTCCCGTTAAGCAGCCATAGTGTGTTTTGTAAACTTGTGACTCTGTTCTGTTTTGTAATTCAGTTCAAGTGTAGCGGTTTTTACATTCCCTCTATAAGTGATAGCTTATGATAAGTGTCTTTTTCTGTGTGACTTATTTCACTTAGAATCGTCGTAGCTAAAGCCACTCATCATGCTGCTACTAGCCTTATGACATTGATTTCATGGCTGAGTGATATTCCATTGTACATAAGGACCACCACTTCTTTATCCATTTTTCTCTTTCCTGGGATATTTGAGGTGTCATGAAGTGGAGGTTCTTGTCAACAGAGCAGCCCTAAACTTTGGGGTGCCTGTGTCTTGCTGATTTTTAGTTTTCCCAATTTATACGCCCATGAGTGGAAGTGCCCTATGCGCTCTAAGCTGTGTTTTTTCGATGTTTCAGGACACACCGTACCCTTCTCCAGAGTGGCTGTTGGCAATTTACATCCCGCCCATCAGCGTAGCAAGGCTCCCATTTCTCCATGGCCTGTCCTGCATTTCTGGTTTTGACAGTTTTTTCCGCATGGCCCTTTTGACCGATGGGAAGCGAGACTTCTTTGTAGCGCTGATTTGCCTTTCCAGGTTGCTTGGTTGGCCAAAAAGGGCGTATGCGTTTTTTCCTGAATATATTCAGGAAAAAACGCATACGCCCTTTTTGGCCAAGGGCATCATTGTCGACGTTTTGCCGCTTTTCATGTGCTTTAAAGGCGATTCGAATCGACCTCCTGAAATCTGTTTCCTGCAATTCTGCCTTGCTTTCAGATCCTCTTCGTTGCCTTCCCTCAATATATTTGTGGACGAGAGTTATCATTTATAACTCTGCAGGTTTGTGAATTGCAGTGCCCCTGAGCTCCATTTTTCAACTCGCTTTTTTGGGAGCTGGCCGCAAAAGCGCAGGATTGCCTCAGGCCCTATTCTGCTTCCGGGCGGCAGGCTGAGCCTGTGGTTAATTCTTCTTCCTGATGCGAAAATAGAGTGACCTGTGCCTGTCCCAACACCTAGAGCTAGTCTCTCATTGGCTCCCCCTCTTCCCGTTCATCCTCAGGACAAATTGCAAGCTGTACGGAACGGGAGGTTACAGGTGCTGATTCTCCAAGGAGGGAGATTGCTAGTAAAGCGGCTGGAATGGCGAACCCGAGCACAAGGAGATGAGAAATGAGGTGCGTTTTAGAAACCTTTCCCGATCACACGGTGTACCACCTTCTGGGTTTCTCATGCATGTTTTCGAGGTAGGAAGATGCCCTTGAACCTGGAGATTTGGGACCCATGGGATGGGTAACAGGCAGTATTACTTTAAAGGCTCTGCGTTTGCTCCCCCAACCTCACCAAACCTCTCAGCCCCGAGAGTGTCCACCCTTATGTCTCATCCAGCTGTGGGTCTAGATATGGTCAATCCAGGTTGCATCACAGCCCCTGAACGAATTTTGTAAGAATTTCTCTCTCTTTCACTGTCTGTGTTTCACGGGTTTTTAAAAGTAATTTATTTTTATAATGGGGTTTAGCTGCTTTTCACGGCTGTGTTTCTGCCGCTTTACACCCACTTGACTCACTTCCAGAGAGATATCAATACATAGGTTTTAAGATTCTTACTAGTCAGATATATTCTTGTGCGGTGAATAGGGGGTGTTGAGTCCAGTTCACTGAGCAAGGAGTAGGTCTTTCTATGACATATTGGGTTTATGGAACGGTATCTGAGCTCATTTGAAACCCTTGTTTTATGCATCACCCCACCCCACCTTTCCCGTTAAGCAGCCATAGTGTGTTTTGTAAACTTGTGACTCTGTTCTGTTTTGTAATTCAGTCCAAGTGTAGCGGTTTTTACATTCCCTCTATAAGTGATAGCTTATGATAAGTGTCTTTTTCTGTGTGACTTATTTCACTTAGAACCGTCGTAGCTAAAGCCACTCATCATGCTGCTACTAGCCTTATGACATTGATGTCATGGCTGAGTGATATTCCATTGTACATAAGGACCACCACTTCTTTATCCATTTTTCTCTTTCCTGGGATATTTGAGGTGTCATGAAGTGGAGGTTCTTGTCAACAGAGCAGCCCTAAACTTTGGGGTGCCTGTGTCTTGCTGATTTTTAGTTTTCCCAATTTATATGCCCATGAGTGGAAGTGCCCTATGCGCTCTAAGCTGTGTTTTTTCGATGTTTCAGGACACACCGTACCGTTCTCCAGAGTGGCTCTTGGCAATTTACATCCCGCCCATCAGCGCAGCAGGGCTCCCATTTCTCCATGGCCTGTCCTGCATTTCTGGTTTTGACAGTTTTTTCCACATGGCCCTTTTGACCGATGGGAAGCGAGACTTCTTTGTAGCGCTGATTTGCCTTTCCAGGTTGCTTGGTTGGCCAAAAAGGGCGTATGCGTTTTTTCCTGAATATATTCAGGAAAAAACGCATACGCCCTTTTTGGCCAAGGGCATCATTGTCGACGTTTTGCCGCTTTTCATGTGCTTTAAAGGCGATTCGAATCGACCTCCTGAAATCTGTTTCCTGCAATTCTGCCTTGCTTTCAAATCCTCTTCGTTGCCTTCCCTCAATATATTTGTGGACGAGAGTTATCATTTATAACTCTGCAGGTTTGTGAATTGCAGTGCCCCTGAGCTCCATTTTTCAACTCGCTTTTTTGGGAGCTGGCCGCAAAAGCGCAGGATTGCCTCAGGCCCTATTCTGGTTCCGGGCGGCAGGCTGAGCCTGTGGTTAATTCTTCTTCCTGATGAGAAAATAGAGTGACCTGTGCCTGTCCCAACACCTAGAGCTAGTCTCTCATTGGCTCCCCCTCTTCCCGTTCATCCTCAGGACAAATTGCAAGCTGTACGGAACGGGAGGTTAAAGGTGCTGATTCTCCAAGGAGGGAGATTGCCAGTAAAGCGGCTGGAATGGCGAACCCGAGCACAAGGAGATGAGAAATGAGGTGCGTGTTAGAAACCTTTCCCTATCACACGGTGTACCACCTTCTGTGTTTCTCATGCATGGTTTCGAGGTAGGAAGATGCCCTTGAACCTGGAGATTTGGGACCCATGGGATGGGTAACAGGCAGTATTACTTTAAAGGCTCTGCGTTTGCTCCCCCAACCTCACCAAACCTCTCAGCCCCGAGAGTGTCCACCCTTATGTCTCCTCCAGCTGTGGGTCTAGATATGGTCAATCCAGGTTGCATCACAGCCCCTGAACGAATTTTGTAAGAATTTCTCTCTCTTTCACTGTCTTTGTTTCACGGGTTTTTAAAAGTAATTTATTTTTATAATGGGGTTTAGCCGCTTTTCACGGCTGTGTTTCTGCCGCTTTACACCCACTTGACTCACTTCCAGAGAGATATCAATACATAGGTTTTAAGATTCTTACTAGTCAGATATATTCTTGAGCGGTGAATAGGGGGTGTTGAGTCCAGTTCACTGAGCAAGGAGTAGGTCTTTCTATGACATATTGGGTTTATGGAACGGTATCTGAGCTCATTTGAAACCCTTGTTTTATGCATCACCCCACCCCACCTTTCCCGTTAAGCAGCCATAGTGTGTTTTGTAAACTTGTGACTCTGTTCTGTTTTGTAATTCAGTTCAAGTGTAGCGGTTTTTACATTCCCTCTATAAGTGATAGCTTATGATAAGTGTCTTTTTCTGTGTGACTTATTTCACTTAGAATCGTCGTAGCTAAAGCCACTCATCATGCTGCTACTAGCCTTATGACATTGATTTCATGGCTGAGTGATATTCCATTGTACATAAGGACCACCACTTCTTTATCCATTTTTCTCTTTCCTGGGATATTTGAGGTGTCATGAAGTGGAGGTTCTTGTCAAAAGAGCAGCCCTAAACTTTGGGGTGCCTGTGTCTTGCTGATTTTTAGTTTTCCCAATTTATACGCCCATGAGTGGAAGTGCCCTATGCGCTCTAAGCTGTGTTTTTTCGATGTTTCAGGACACACCGTACCCTTCTCCAGAGTGGCTGTTGGCAATTTACATCCCGCCCATCAGCGTAGCAAGGCTCCCATTTCTCCATGGCCTGTCCTGCATTTCTGGTTTTGACAGTTTTTTCCGCATGGCCCTTTTGACCGATGGGAAGCGAGACTTCTTTGTAGCGCTGATTTGCCTTTCCAGGTTGCTTGGTTGGCCAAAAAGGGCGTATGCGTTTTTTCCTGAATATATTCAGGAAAAAACGCATACGCCCTTTTTGGCCAAGGGCATCATTGTCGACGTTTTGCCGCTTTTCATGTGCTTTAAAGGCGATTCGAATCGACCTCCTGAAATCTGTTTCCTGCAATTCTGCCTTGCTTTCAGATCCTCTTCGTTGCCTTCCCTCAATATATTTGTGGACGAGAGTTATCATTTATAACTCTGCAGGTTTGTGAATTGCAGTGCCCCTGAGCTCCATTTTTCAACTCGCTTTTTTGGGAGCTGGCCGCAAAAGCGCAGGATTGCCTCAGGCCCTATTCTGCTTCCGGGCGGCAGGCTGAGCCTGTGGTTAATTCTTCTTCCTGATGCGAAAATAGAGTGACCTGTGCCTGTCCCAACACCTAGAGCTAGTCTCTCATTGGCTCCCCCTCTTCCCGTTCATCCTCAGGACAAATTGCAAGCTGTACGGAACGGGAGGTTACAGGTGCTGATTCTCCAAGGAGGGAGATTGCTAGTAAAGCGGCTGGAATGGCGAACCCGAGCACAAGGAGATGAGAAATGAGGTGCGTTTTAGAAACCTTTCCCGATCACACGGTGTACCACCTTCTGGGTTTCTCATGCATGTTTTCGAGGTAGGAAGATGCCCTTGAACCTGGAGATTTGGGACCCATGGGATGGGTAACAGGCAGTATTACTTTAAAGGCTCTGCGTTTGCTCCCCCAACCTCACCAAACCTCTCAGCCCCGAGAGTGTCCACCCTTATGTCTCATCCAGCTGTGGGTCTAGATATGGTCAATCCAGGTTGCATCACAGCCCCTGAACGAATTTTGTAAGAATTTCTCTCTCTTTCACTGTCTGTGTTTCACGGGTTTTTAAAAGTAATTTATTTTTATAATGGGGTTTAGCTGCTTTTCACGGCTGTGTTTCTGCCGCTTTACACCCACTTGACTCACTTCCAGAGAGATATCAATACATAGGTTTTAAGATTCTTACTAGTCAGATATATTCTTGTGCGGTGAATAGGGGGTGTTGAGTCCAGTTCACTGAGCAAGGAGTAGGTCTTTCTATGACATATTGGGTTTATGGAACGGTATCTGAGCTCATTTGAAACCCTTGTTTTATGCATCACCCCACCCCACCTTTCCCGTTAAGCAGCCATAGTGTGTTTTGTAAACTTGTGACTCTGTTCTGTTTTGTAATTCAGTCCAAGTGTAGCGGTTTTTACATTCCCTCTATAAGTGATAGCTTATGATAAGTGTCTTTTTCTGTGTGACTTATTTCACTTAGAACCGTCGTAGCTAAAGCCACTCATCATGCTGCTACTAGCCTTATGACATTGATGTCATGGCTGAGTGATATTCCATTGTACATAAGGACCACCACTTCTTTATCCATTTTTCTCTTTCCTGGGATATTTGAGGTGTCATGAAGTGGAGGTTCTTGTCAACAGAGCAGCCCTAAACTTTGGGGTGCCTGTGTCTTGCTGATTTTTAGTTTTCCCAATTTATATGCCCATGAGTGGAAGTGCCCTATGCGCTCTAAGCTGTGTTTTTTCGATGTTTCAGGACACACCGTACCGTTCTCCAGAGTGGCTCTTGGCAATTTACATCCCGCCCATCAGCGCAGCAGGGCTCCCATTTCTCCATGGCCTGTCCTGCATTTCTGGTTTTGACAGTTTTTTCCACATGGCCCTTTTGACCGATGGGAAGCGAGACTTCTTTGTAGCGCTGATTTGCCTTTCCAGGTTGCTTGGTTGGCCAAAAAGGGCGTATGCGTTTTTTCCTGAATATATTCAGGAAAAAACGCATACGCCCTTTTTGGCCAAGGGCATCATTGTCGACGTTTTGCCGCTTTTCATGTGCTTTAAAGGCGATTCGAATCGACCTCCTGAAATCTGTTTCCTGCAATTCTGCCTTGCTTTCAAATCCTCTTCGTTGCCTTCCCTCAATATATTTGTGGACGAGAGTTATCATTTATAACTCTGCAGGTTTGTGAATTGCAGTGCCCCTGAGCTCCATTTTTCAACTCGCTTTTTTGGGAGCTGGCCGCAAAAGCGCAGGATTGCCTCAGGCCCTATTCTGGTTCCGGGCGGCAGGCTGAGCCTGTGGTTAATTCTTCTTCCTGATGAGAAAATAGAGTGACCTGTGCCTGTCCCAACACCTAGAGCTAGTCTCTCATTGGCTCCCCCTCTTCCCGTTCATCCTCAGGACAAATTGCAAGCTGTACGGAACGGGAGGTTAAAGGTGCTGATTCTCCAAGGAGGGAGATTGCCAGTAAAGCGGCTGGAATGGCGAACCCGAGCACAAGGAGATGAGAAATGAGGTGCGTGTTAGAAACCTTTCCCTATCACACGGTGTACCACCTTCTGGGTTTCTCATGCATGGTTTCGAGGTAGGAAGATGCCCTTGAACCTGGAGATTTGGGACCCATGGGATGGGTAACAGGCAGTATTACTTTAAAGGCTCTGCGTTTGCTCCCCCAACCTCACCAAACCTCTCAGCCCCGAGAGTGTCCACCCTTATGTCTCCTCCAGCTGTGGGTCTAGATATGGTCAATCCAGGTTGCATCACAGCCCCTGAACGAATTTTGTAAGAATTTCTCTCTCTTTCACTGTCTTTGTTTCACGGGTTTTTAAAAGTAATTTATTTTTATAATGGGGTTTAGCCGCTTTTCACGGCTGTGTTTCTGCCGCTTTACACCCACTTGACTCACTTCCAGAGAGATATCAATACATAGGTTTTAAGATTCTTACTAGTCAGATATATTCTTGTGCGGTGAATAGGGGGTGTTGAGTCCAGTTCACTGAGCAAGGAGTAGGTCTTTCTATGACATATTGGGTTTATGGAACGGTATCTGAGCTCATTTGAAACCCTTGTTTTATGCATCACCCCACCCCACCTTTCCCGTTAAGCAGCCATAGTGTGTTTTCTCAACGTGTGACTCTATTCTGTTTTGTAATTCAGTTCAAGTGTAGCGGTTTTTACATTCCCTCTATAAGTGATAGCTTATGATAAGTGTCTTTTTCTGTGTGACTTATTTCACTTAGAATCGTCGTAGCTAAAGCCACTCATCATGCTGCTACTAGCCTTATGACATTGATTTCATGGCTGAGTGATATTCCATTGTACATAAGGACCACCACTTCTTTATCCACTTTTCTCTTTCCTGGGATATTTGAGGTGTCACGAAGTGGAGGTTCTTGTCAACAGAGCAGCCCTAAACTTTGGGGTGCCTGTGTCTTGCTGATTTTTAGTTTTCCCCATTTATACGCCCATGAGTGGAAGTGCCCTATGCGCTCTAAGCTGTGTTTTTTCGATGTTTCAGGACACACCGTACACTTCTCCATAGTGGCTGTTGGCAATTTACATCCCGCCCATCAGCGTAGCAAGGCTCCCATTTCTCCATGGCCTGTCCTGCATTTCTGGTTTTGACACTTTTTCCGCATGGCCCTTTTGACCGATGGGAAGCGAGAATTCTTTGTAGCGCTGATTTGCCTTTCCAGGTTGCTTGGTTGGCCAAAAAGGGCGTATGCGTTTTTTCCTGAATATATTCAGGAAAAAACGCATACGCCCTTTTTGGCCAAGGGCATCATTGTCGACGTTTTGCCGCTTTTCATGTGCTTTAAAGGCGATTCGAATCGACCTCCTGAAATCTGTTTCCTGCAATTCTGCCTTGCTTTCAGATCCTCTTCGTTGCCTTCCCTCAATATATTTGTGGACGAGAGTTATCATTTATAACTCTGCAGGTTTGTGAATTGCAGTGCCCCTGAGCTCCATTTTTCAACTCGCTTTTTTGGGAGCTGGCCGCAAAAGCGCAGGATTGCCTCAGGCCCTATTCTGCTTCCGGGCGGCAGGCTGAGCCTGTGGTTAATTCTTCTTCCTGATGGGAAAATAGAGTGACCTGTGCCTGTCCCAACACCTAGAGCTAGTCTCTCATTGGCTCCCCCTCTTCCCGTTCATCCTCAGGACAAATTGCAAGCTGTACGGAACGGGAGGTTACAGGTGCTGATTCTCCAAGGAGGGAGATTGCTAGTAAAGCGGCTGGAATGGCGAACCCGAGCACAAGGAGATGAGAAATGAGGTGCGTTTTAGAAACCTTTCCCGATCACACGGTGTACCACCTTCTGGGTTTCTCATGCATGTTTTCGAGGTAGGAAGATGCCCTTGAACCTGGAGATTTGGGACCCATGGGATGGGTAACAGGCAGTATTACTTTAAAGGCTCTGCGTTTGCTCCCCCAACCTCACCAAACCTCTCAGCCCCGAGAGTGTCCACCCTTATGTCTCATCCAGCTGTGGGTCTAGATATGGTCAATCCAGGTTGCATCACAGCCCCTGAACGAATTTTGTAAGAATTTCTCTCTCTTTCACTGTCTTTGTTTCACGGGTTTTTAAAAGTAATTTATTTTTATAATGGGGTTTAGCTGCTTTTCACGGCTGTGTTTCTGCCGCTTTACACCCACTTGACTCACTTCCAGAGAGATATCAATACATAGGTTTTAAGATTCTTACTAGTCAGATATATTCTTGTGCGGTGAATAGGGGGTGTGGAGTCCAGTTCACTGAGCAAGGAGTAGGTCTTTCTATGACATATTGGGTTTATGGAACGGTATCTGAGCTCATTTGAAACCCTTGTTTTATGCATCACCCCACCCCACCTTTCCCGTTAAGCAGCCATAGTGTGTTTTGTAAACTTGTGACTCTGTTCTGTTTTGTAATTCAGTCCAAGTGTAGCGGTTTTTACATTCCCTCTATAAGTGATAGCTTATGATAAGTGTCTTTTTCTGTGTGACTTATTTCACTTAGAATCGTCGTAGCTAAAGCCACTCATCATGCTGCTACTAGCCTTATGACATTGATTTCATGGCTGAGTGATATTCCATTGTACATAAGGACCACCACTTCTTTATCCATTTTTCTCTTTCCTGGGATATTTGAGGTGTCATGAAGTGGAGGTTCTTCTCAAAAGAGCAGCCCTAAACTTTGTGGTGCCTGTGTCTTGCTGATTTTTAGTTTTCCCAATTTATATGCCCATGAGTGGAAGTGCCCTATGCGCTCTAAGCTGTGTTTTTTCGATGTTTCAGGACACACCGTACACTTCTCCAGAGTGGCTGTTGGCAATTTACATCCCGCCCATCAGCGTAGCAAGGCTCCCATTTCTCCATGGCCTGTCCTGCATTTCTGGTTTTGACAGTTTTTTCCGCATGGCCCTTTTGACCGATGGGAAGCGAGACTTCTTTGTAGCGCTGATTTGCCTTTCCAGGTTGCTTGGTTGGCCAAAAAGGGCGTATGCGTTTTTTACTGAATATATTCAGGAAAATACGCATACGCCCTTTTTGGCCAAGGGCATCATTGTCGACGTTTTGCCGCTTTTCATGTGCTTTAAAGGCGATTCGAATCGACCTCCTGAAATCTGTTTCCTGCAATTCTGCCTTGCTTTCAGATCCTCTTCGTTGCCTTCCCTCAATATATTTGTGGACGAGAGTTATCATTTATAACTCTGCAGGTTTGTGAATTGCAGTGCCCCTGAGCTCCATTTTTCAACTCGCTTTTTTGGGAGCTGGCCGCAAAAGCGCAGGATTGCCTCAGGCCCTATTCTGGTTCCGGGCGGCAGGCTGAGCCTGTGGTTAATTCTTCTTCCTGATGCGAAAATAGAGTGACCTGTGCCTGTCCCAACACCTAGAGCTAGTCTCTCATTGGCTCCCCCTCTTCCCGTTCATCCTCAGGACAAATTGCAAGCTGTACGGAACGGGAGGTTACAGGTGCTGATTCTCCAAGGAGGGAGATTGCTAGTAAAGCGGCTGGAATGGCGAACCCGAGCACAAGGAGATGAGAAATGAGGTGCGTTTTAGAAACCTTTCCCGATCACATGGTGTACCACCTTCTGGGTTTCTCATGCATGTTTTCGAGGTAGGAAGATGCCCTTGAACCTGGAGATTTGGGACCCATGGGATGGGTAACAGGCAGTATTACTTTAAAGGCTCTGCGTTTGCTCCCCCAACCTCACCAAACCTCTCAGCCCCGAGAGTGTCCACCCTTATGTCTCATCCAGCTGTGGGTCTAGATATGGTCAATCCAGGTTGCATCACAGCCCCTGAACGAATTTTGTAAGAATTTCTCTCTCTTTCACTGTCTGTGTTTCACGGGTTTTTAAAAGTAATTTATTTTATAATGGGGTTTAGCTGCTTTTCACGGCTGTGTTTCTGCCGCTTTACAGCCACTTGACTCACTTCCAGAGAGATATCAATACATAGGTTTTAAGATTCTTACTAGTCAGATATATTCTTGTGCGGTGAATAGGGGGTGTGGAGTCCAGTTCACTGAGCAAGGAGTAGGTCTTTCTATTACATATTGGGTTTATGGAACGGTATCTGAGCTCATTTGAAACCCTTGTTTTATGCATCACCCCACCCCACCTTTCCCGTTAAGCAGCCATAGTGTGTTTTGTAAACTTGTGACTCTGTTCTGTTTTGTAATTCAGTTCAAGTGTAGCGGTTTTTACATTCCCTCTATAAGTGATAGCTTATGATAAGTGTCTTTTTCTGTGTGACTTATTTCACTTAGAATCGTCGTAGCTAAAGCCACTCATCATGCTGCTACTAGCCTTATGACATTGATTTCATGGCTGAGTGATATTCCATTGTACATAAGGACCACCACTTCTTTATCCATTTTTCTCTTTCCTGGGATATTAGAGGTGTCATGAAGTGGAGGTTCTTGTCAAAAGAGCAGCCCTAAACTTTGGGGTGCCTGTGTCTTGCTGATTTTTAGTTTTCCCAATTTATACGCCCATGAGTGGAAGTGCCCTATGCGCTCTAAGCTGTGTTTTTTCGATGTTTCAGGACACACCGTACACTTCTCCATAGTGGCTGTTGGCAATTTACATCCCGCCCATCAGCGTAGCAAGGCTCCCATTTCTCCATGGCCTGTCCTGCATTTCTGGTTTTGACAGTTTTTTCCGCATGGCCCTTTTGACCGATGGGAAGCGAGACTTCTTTGTAGCGCTGATTTGCCTTTCCAGGTTGCTTGGTTGGCCAAAAAGGGCGTATGCGTTTTTTCCTGAATATATTCAGGAAAAAACGCATACGCCCTTTTTGGCCAAGGGCATCATTGTCGACGTTTTGCCGCTTTTCATGTGCTTTAAAGGCGATTCGAATCGACCTCCTGAAATCTGTTTCCTGCAATTCTGCCTTGCTTTCAGATCCTCTTCGTTGCCTTCCCTCAATATATTTGTGGACGAGAGTTATCATTTATAACTCTGCAGGTTTGTGAATTGCAGTGCCCCTGAGCTCCATTTTTCAACTCGCTTTTTTGGGAGCTGGCCGCAAAAGCGCAGGATTGCCTCAGGCCCTATTCTGCTTCCCGGCGGCAGGCTGAGCCTGTGGTTAATTCTTCTTCCTGATGGGAAAATAGAGTGACCTGTGCCTGTCCCAACACCTAGAGCTAGTCTCTCATTGGCTCCCCCTCTTCCCGTTCATCCTCAGGACAAATTGCAAGCTGTACGGAACGGGAGGTTACAGGTGCTGATTCTCCAAGGAGGGAGATTGCTAGTAAAGCGGCTGGAATGGCGAACCCGACCACAAGGAGATGAGAAATGAGGTGCGTTTTAGAAACCTTTCCCGATCACACGGTGTACCACCTTCTGGGTTTCTCATGCATGTTTTCGAGGTAGGAAGATGCCCTTGAACCTGGAGATTTGGGACCCATGGGATGGGTAACAGGCAGTATTACTTTAAAGGCTCTGCGTTTGCTCCCCCAACCTCACCAAACCTCTCAGCCCCGAGAGTGTCCACCCTTATGTCTCATCCAGCTGTGGGTCTAGATATGGTCAATCCAGGTTGCATCACAGCCCCTGAACGAATTTTGTAAGAATTTCTCTCTCTTTCACTGTCTGTGTTTCACGGGTTTTTAAAAGTAATTTATTTTATAATGGGGTTTAGCTGCTTTTCACGGCTGTGTTTCTGCCGCTTTACAGCCACTTGACTCACTTCCAGAGAGATATCAATACATAGGTTTTAAGATTCTTACTAGTCAGATATATTCTTGTGCGGTGAATAGGGGGTGTGGAGTCCAGTTCACTGAGCAAGGAGTAGGTCTTTCTATTACATATTGGGTTTATGGAACGGTATCTGAGCTCATTTGAAACCCTTGTTTTATGCATCACCCCACCCCACCTTTCCCGTTAAGCAGCCATAGTGTGTTTTGTAAACTTGTGACTCTGTTCTGTTTTGTAATTCAGTTCAAGTGTAGCGGTTTTTACATTCCCTCTATAAGTGATAGCTTATGATAAGTGTCTTTTTCTGTGTGACTTATTTCACTTAGAATCGTCGTAGCTAAAGCCACTCATCATGCTGCTACTAGCCTTATGACATTGATTTCATGGCTGAGTGATATTCCATTGTACATAAGGACCACCACTTCTTTATCCATTTTTCTCTTTCCTGGGATATTAGAGGTGTCATGAAGTGGAGGTTCTTGTCAAAAGAGCAGCCCTAAACTTTGGGGTGCCTGTGTCTTGCTGATTTTTAGTTTTCCCAATTTATACGCCCATGAGTGGAAGTGCCCTATGCGCTCTAAGCTGTGTTTTTTCGATGTTTCAGGACACACCGTACCCTTCTCCAGAGTGGCTGTTGGCAATTTACATCCCGCCCATCAGCGTAGCAAGGCTCCCATTTCTCCATGGCCTGTCCTGCATTTCTGGTTTTGACACTTTTTTCCGCATGGCCCTTTTGACCGATGGGAAGCGAGACTTCTTTGTAGCGCTGATTTGCCTTTCCAGGTTGCTTGGTTGGCCAAAAAGGGCGTATGCGTTTTTTCCTGAATATATTCAGGAAAAAACGCATACGCCCTTTTTGGCCAAGGGCATCATTGTCGACGTTTTGCCGCTTTTCATGTGCTTTAAAGGCGATTCGAATCGACCTCCTGAAATCTGTTTCCTGCAATTCTGCCTTGCTTTCAGATCCTCTTCGTTGCCTTCCCTCAATATATTTGTGGACGAGAGTTATCATTTATAACTCTGCAGGTTTGTGAATTGCAGTGCCCCTGAGCTCCATTTTTCAACTCGCTTTTTTGGGAGCTGGCCGCAAAAGCGCAGGATTGCCTCAGGCCCTATTCTGCTTCCCGGCGGCAGGCTGAGCCTGTGGTTAATTCTTCTTCCTGATGCGAAAATAGAGTGACCTGTGCCTGTCCCAACACCTAGAGCTAGTCTCTCATTGGCTCCCCCTCTTCCCGTTCATCCTCAGGACAAATTGCAAGCTGTACGGAACGGGAGGTTACAGGTGCTGATTCTCCAAGGAGGGAGATTGCTAGTAAAGCGGCTGGAATGGCGAACCCGACCACAAGGAGATGAGAAATGAGGTGCGTTTTAGAAACCTTTCCCGATCACACGGTGTACCACCTTCTGGGTTTCTCATGCATGTTTTCGAGGTAGGAAGATGCCCTTGAACCTGGAGATTTGGGACCCATGGGATGGGTAACAGGCAGTATTACTTTAAAGGCTCTGCGTTTGCTCCCCCAACCTCACCAAACCTCTCAGCCCCGAGAGTGTCCACCCTTATGTCTCATCCAGCTGTGGGTCTAGATATGGTCAATCCAGGTTGCATCACAGCCCCTGAACGAATTTTGTAAGAATTTCTCTCTCTTTCACTGTCTTTGTTTCACGGGTTTTTAAAAGTAATTTATTTTTATAATGGGGTTTAGCTGCTTTTCACGGCTGTGTTTCTGCCGCTTTACAGCCACTTGACTCACTTCCAGAGAGATATCAATACATAGGTTTTAAGATTCTTACTAGTCAGATATATTCTTGTGCGGTGAATAGGGGGTGTGGAGTCCAGTTCACTGAGCAAGGAGTAGGTCTTTCTATTACATATTGGGTTTATGGAACGGTATCTGAGCTCATTTGAAACCCTTGTTTTATGCATCACCCCACCCCACCTTTCCCGTTAAGCAGCCATAGTGTGTTTTGTAAACTTGTGACTCTGTTCTGTTTTGTAATTCAGTTCAAGTGTAGCGGTTTTTACATTCCCTCTATAAGTGATAGCTTATGATAAGTGTCTTTTTCTGTGTGACTTATTTCACTTAGAATCGTCGTAGCTAAAGCCACTCATCATGCTGCTACTAGCCTTATGACATTGATTTCATGGCTGAGTGATATTCCATTGTACATAAGGACCACCACTTCTTTATCCATTTTTCTCTTTCCTGGGATATTTGAGGTGTCATGAAGTGGAGGTTCTTGTCAACAGAGCAGCCCTAAACTTTGGGGTGCCTGTGTCTTGCTGATTTTTAGTTTTCCCAATTTATACGCCCATGAGTGGAAGTGCCCTATGCGCTCTAAGCTGTGTTTTTTCGATGTTTCAGGACACACCGTACCCTTCTCCAGAGTGGCTGTTGGCAATTTACATCCCGCCCATCAGCGTAGCAAGGCTCCCATTTCTCCATGGCCTGTCCTGCATTTCTGGTTTTGACAGTTTTTTCCGCATGGCCCTTTTGACCGATGGGAAGCGAGACTTCTTTGTAGCGCTGATTTGCCTTTCCAGGTCGCTTGGTTGGCCAAAAAGGGCGTATGCGTTTTTTCCTGAATATATTCAGGAAAAAACGCATACGCCCTTTTTGGCCAAGGGCATCATTGTCGACGTTTTGCCGCTTTTCATGTGCTTTAAAGGCGATTCGAATCGACCTCCTGAAATCTGTTTCCTGCAATTCTGCCTTGCTTTCAGATCCTCTTCGTTGCCTTCCCTCAATATATTTGTGGACGAGAGTTATCATTTATAACTCTGCAGGTTTGTGAATTGCAGTGCCCCTGAGCTCCATTTTTCAACTCGCTTTTTTGGGAGCTGGCCGCAAAAGCGCAGGATTGCCTCAGGCCCTATTCTGCTTCCGGGCGGCAGGCTGAGCCTGTGGTTAATTCTTCTTCCTGATGCGAAAATAGAGTGACCTGTGCCTGTCCCAACACCTAGAGCTAGTCTCTCATTGGCTCCCCCTCTTCCCGTTCATCCTCAGGACAAATTGCAAGCTGTACGGAACGGGAGGTTACAGGTGCTGATTCTCCAAGGAGGGAGATTGCTAGTAAAGCGGCTGGAATGGCGAACCCGAGCACAAGGAGATGAGAAATGAGGTGCGTTTTAGAAACCTTTCCCGATCACACGGTGTACCACCTTCTGGGTTTCTCATGCATGTTTTCGAGGTAGGAAGATGCCCTTGAACCTGGAGATTTGGGACCCATGGGATGGGTAACAGGCAGTATTACTTTAAAGGCTCTGCGTTTGCTCCCCCAACCTCACCAAACCTCTCAGCCCCGAGAGTGTCCACCCTTATGTCTCATCCAGCTGTGGGTCTAGATATGGTCAATCCAGGTTGCATCACAGCCCCTGAACGAATTTTGTAAGAATTTCTCTCTCTTTCACTGTCTGTGTTTCACGGGTTTTTAAAAGTAATTTATTTTTATAATGGGGTTTAGCTGCTTTTCACGGCTGTGTTTCTGCCGCTTTACAGCCACTTGACTCACTTCCAGAGAGATATCAATACATAGGTTTTAAGATTCTTACTAGTCAGATATATTCTTGTGCGGTGAATAGGGGGTGTGGAGTCCAGTTCACTGAGCAAGGAGTAGGTCTTTCTATTACATATTGGGTTTATGGAACGGTATCTGAGCTCATTTGAAACCCTTGTTTTATGCATCACCCCACCCCACCTTTCCCGTTAAGCAGCCATAGTGTGTTTTGTAAACTTGTGACTCTGTTCTGTTTTGTAATTCAGTTCAAGTGTAGCGGTTTTTACATTCCCTCTATAAGTGATAGCTTATGATAAGTGTCTTTTTCTGTGTGACTTATTTCACTTAGAATCGTCGTAGCTAAAGCCACTCATCATGCTGCTACTAGCCTTATGACATTGATTTCATGGCTGAGTGATATTCCATTGTACATAAGGACCACCACTTCTTTATCCATTTTTCTCTTTCCTGGGATATTTGAGGTGTCATGAAGTGGAGGTTCTTGTCAAAAGAGCAGCCCTAAACTTTGGGGTGCCTGTGTCTTGCTGATTTTTAGTTTTCCCAATTTATACGCCCATGAGTGGAAGTGCCCTATGCGCTCTAAGCTGTGTTTTTTCGATGTTTCAGGACACACCGTACCCTTCTCCAGAGTGGCTGTTGGCAATTTACATCCCGCCCATCAGCGTAGCAAGGCTCCCATTTCTCCATGGCCTGTCCTGCATTTCTGGTTTTGACAGTTTTTTCCGCATGGCCCTTTTGACAGATGGGAAGCGAGACTTCTTTGTAGCGCTGATTTGCCTTTCCAGGTTGCTTGGTTGGCCAAAAAGGGCGTATGCGTTTTTTCCTGAATATATTCAGGAAAAAACGCATACGCCCTTTTTGGCCAAGGGCATCATTGTCGACGTTTTGCCGCTTTTCATGTGCTTTAAAGGCGATTGGAATCGACCTCCTGAAATCTGTTTCCTGCAATTCTGCCTTGCTTTCAGATCCTCTTCGTTGCCTTCCCTCAATATATTTGTGGACGAGAGTTATCATTTATAACTCTGCAGGTTTGTGAATTGCAGTGCCCCTGAGCTCCATTTTTCAACTCGCTTTTTTGGGAGCTGGCCGCAAAAGCGCAGGATTGCCTCAGGCCCTATTCTGCTTCCGGGCGGCAGGCTGAGCCTGTGGTTAATTCTTCTTCCTGATGCGAAAATAGAGTGACCTGTGCCTGTCCCAACACCTAGAGCTAGTCTCTCATTGGCTCCCCCTCTTCCCGTTCATCCTCAGGACAAACTGCAAGCTGTACGGAACGGGAGGTTACAGGTGCTGATTCTCCAAGGAGGGAGATTGCTAGTAAAGCGGCTGGAATGGCGAACCCGAGCACAAGGAGATGAGAAATGAGGTGCGTTTTAGAAACCTTTCCCGATCACACGGTGTACCACCTTCTGGGTTTCTCATGCATGTTTTCGAGGTAGGAAGATGCCCTTGAACCTGGAGATTTGGGACCCATGGGATGGGTAACAGGCAGTATTACTTTAAAGGCTCTGCGTTTGCTCCCCCAACCTCACCAAACCTCTCAGCCCCGAGAGTGTCCACCCTTATGTCTCATCCAGCTGTGGGTCTAGATATGGTCAATCCAGGTTGCATCACAGCCCCTGAACGAATTTTGTAAGAATTTCTCTCTCTTTCACTGTCTGTGTTTCACGGGTTTTTAAAAGTAATTTATTTTTATAATGGGGTTTAGCTGCTTTTCACGGCTGTGTTTCTGCCGCTTTACAGCCACTTGACTCACTTCCAGAGAGATATCAATACATAGGTTTTAAGATTCTTACTAGTCAGATATATTCTTGTGCGGTGAATAGGGGGTGTGGAGTCCAGTTCACTGAGCAAGGAGTAGGTCTTTCTATTACATATTGGGTTTATGGAACGGTATCTGAGCTCATTTGAAACCCTTGTTTTATGCATCACCCCACCCCACCTTTCCCGTTAAGCAGCCATAGTGTGTTTTGTAAACTTGTGACTCTGTTCTGTTTTGTAATTCAGTTCAAGTGTAGCGGTTTTTACATTCCCTCTATAAGTGATAGCTTATGATAAGTGTCTTTTTCTGTGTGACTTATTTCACTTAGAATCGTCGTAGCTAAAGCCACTCATCATGCTGCTACTAGCCTTATGACATTGATTTCATGGCTGAGTGATATTCCATTGTACATAAGGACCACCACTTCTTTATCCATTTTTCTCTTTCCTGGGATATTTGAGGTGTCATGAAGTGGAGGTTCTTGTCAACAGAGCAGCCCTAAACTTTGGGGTGCCTGTGTCTTGCTGATTTTTAGTTTTCCCAATTTATACGCCCATGAGTGGAAGTGCCCTATGCGCTCTAAGCTGTGTTTTTTCGATGTTTCAGGACACACCGTACCCTTCTCCAGAGTGGCTGTTGGCAATTTACATCCCGCCCATCAGCGTAGCAAGGCTCCCATTTCTCCATGGCCTGTCCTGCATTTCTGGTTTTGACAGTTTTTTCCGCATGGCCCTTTTGACCGATGGGAAGCGAGACTTCTTTGTAGCGCTGATTTGCCTTTCCAGGTTGCTTGGTTGGCCAAAAAGGGCGTATGCGTTTTTTCCTGAATATATTCAGGAAAAAACGCATACGCCCTTTTTGGCCAAGGGCATCATTGTCGACGTTTTGCCGCTTTTCATGTGCTTTAAAGGCGATTCGAATCGACCTCCTGAAATCTGTTTCCTGCAATTCTGCCTTGCTTTCAGATCCTCTTCGTTGCCTTCCCTCAATATATTTGTGGACGAGAGTTATCATTTATAACTCTGCAGGTTTGTGAATTGCAGTGCCCCTGAGCTCCATTTTTCAACTCGCTTTTTTGGGAGCTGGCCGCAAAAGCGCAGGATTGCCTCAGGCCCTATTCTGCTTCCGGGCGGCAGGCTGAGCCTGTGGTTAATTCTTCTTCCTGATGCGAAAATAGAGTGACCTGTGCCTGTCCCATCACCTAGAGCTAGTCTCTCATTGGCTCCCCCTCTTCCCGTTCATCCTCAGGACAAATTGCAAGCTGTACGGAACGGGAGGTTACAGGTGCTGATTCTCCAAGGAGGGAGATTGCTAGTAAAGCGGCTGGAATGGCGAACCCGAGCACAAGGAGATGAGAAATGAGGTGCGTTTTAGAAACCTTTCCCGATCACACGGTGTACCACCTTCTGGGTTTCTC
The DNA here is from genome assembly GCF_965194805.1 of Balaenoptera borealis. Taxonomy (NCBI): domain Eukaryota; kingdom Metazoa; phylum Chordata; class Mammalia; order Artiodactyla; family Balaenopteridae; genus Balaenoptera; species Balaenoptera borealis. The sequence goes on along the minus strand of NW_028123501.1, from coordinate 56,019 downwards.
ATGCATGTTTTCGAGGTAGGAAGATGCCCTTGAACCTGGAGATTTGGGACCCATGGGATGGGTAACAGGCAGTATTACTTTAAAGGCTCTGCGTTTGCTCCCCCAACCTCACCAAACCTCTCAGCCCCGAGAGTGTCCACCCTTATGTCTCATCCAGCTGTGGGTCTAGATATGGTCAATCCAGGTTGCATCACAGCCCCTGAACGAATTTTGTAAGAATTTCTCTCTCTTTCACTGTCTGTGTTTCACGGGTTTTTAAAAGTAATTTATTTTTATAATGGGGTTTAGCTGCTTTTCACGGCTGTGTTTCTGCCGCTTTACACCCACTTGACTCACTTCCAGAGAGATATCAATACATAGGTTTTAAGATTCTTACTAGTCAGATATATTCTTGTGCGGTGAATAGGGGGTGTGGAGTCCAGTTCACTGAGCAAGGAGTAGGTCTTTCTATTACATATTGGGTTTATGGAACGGTATCTGAGCTCATTTGAAACCCTTGTTTTATGCATCACCCCACCCCACCTTTCCCGTTAAGCAGCCATAGTGTGTTTTGTAAACTTGTGACTCTGTTCTGTTTTGTAATTCAGTTCAAGTGTAGCGGTTTTTACATTCCCTCTATAAGTGATAGCTTATGATAAGTGTCTTTTTCTGTGTGACTTATTTCACTTAGAATCGTCGTAGCTAAAGCCACTCATCATGCTGCTACTAGCCTTATGACATTGATTTCATGGCTGAGTGATATTCCATTGTACATAAGGACCACCACTTCTTTATCCATTTTTCTCTTTCCTGGGATATTTGAGGTGTCATGAAGTGGAGGTTCTTGTCAACAGAGCAGCCCTAAACTTTGGGGTGCCTGTGTCTTGCTGATTTTTAGTTTTCCCAATTTATACGCCCATGAGTGGAAGTGCCCTATGCGCTCTAAGCTGTGTTTTTTCGATGTTTCAGGACACACCGTACCCTTCTCCAGAGTGGCTGTTGGCAATTTACATCCCGCCCATCAGCGTAGCAAGGCTCCCATTTCTCCATGGCCTGTCCTGCATTTCTGGTTTTGACAGTTTTTTCCTCATGGCCCTTTTGACCGATGGGAAGCGAGACTTCTTTGTAGCGCTGATTTGCCTTTCCAGGTTGCTTGGTTGGCCAAAAAGGGCGTATGCGTTTTTTCCTGAATATATTCAGGAAAAAACGCATACGCCCTTTTTGGCCAAGGGCATCATTGTCGACGTTTTGCCGCTTTTCATGTGCTTTAAAGGCGATTCGAATCGACCTCCTGAAATCTGTTTCCTGCAATTCTGCCTTGCTTTCAGATCCTCTTCGTTGCCTTCCCTCAATATATTTGTGGACGAGAGTTATCATTTATAACTCTGCAGGTTTGTGAATTGCAGTGCCCCTGAGCTCCATTTTTCAACTCGCTTTTTTGGGAGCTGGCCGCAAAAGCGCAGGATTGCCTCAGGCCCTATTCTGCTTCCGGGCGGCAGGCTGAGCCTGTGGTTAATTCTTCTTCCTGATGCGAAAATAGAGTGACCTGTGCCTGTCCCAACACCTAGAGCTAGTCTCTCATTGGCTCCCCCTCTTCCCGTTCATCCTCAGGACAAATTGCAAGCTGTACGGAACGGGAGGTTACAGGTGCTGATTCTCCAAGGAGGGAGATTGCTAGTAAAGCGGCTGGAATGGCGAACCCGAGCACAAGGAGATGAGAAATGAGGTGCGTTTTAGAAACCTTTCCCGATCACACGGTGTACCACCTTCTGGGTTTCTCATGCATGTTTTCGAGGTAGGAAGATGCCCTTGAACCTGGAGATTTGGGACCCATGGGATGGGTAACAGGCAGTATTACTTTAAAGGCTCTGCGTTTGCTCCCCCAACCTCACCAAACCTCTCAGCCCCGAGAGTGTCCACCCTTATGTCTCATCCAGCTGTGGGTCTAGATATGGTCAATCCAGGTTGCATCACAGCCCCTGAACGAATTTTGTAAGAATTTCTCTCTCTTTCACTGTCTGTGTTTCACGGGTTTTTAAAAGTAATTTATTTTTATAATGGGGTTTAGCTGCTTTTCACGGCTGTGTTTCTGCCGCTTTACACCCACTTGACTCACTTCCAGAGAGATATCAATACATAGGTTTTAAGATTCTTACTAGTCAGATATATTCTTGTGCGGTGAATAGGGGGTGTGGAGTCCAGTTCACTGAGCAAGGAGTAGGTCTTTCTATTACATATTGGGTTTATGGAACGGTATCTGAGCTCATTTGAAACCCTTGTTTTATGCATCACCCCACCCCACCTTTCCCGTTAAGCAGCCATAGTGTGTTTTGTAAACTTGTGACTCTGTTCTGTTTTGTAATTCAGTTCAAGTGTAGCGGTTTTTACATTCCCTCTATAAGTGATAGCTTATGATAAGTGTCTTTTTCTGTGTGACTTATTTCACTTAGAATCGTCGTAGCTAAAGCCACTCATCATGCTGCTACTAGCCTTATGACATTGATTTCATGGCTGAGTGATATTCCATTGTACATAAGGACCACCACTTCTTTATCCATTTTTCTCTTTCCTGGGATATTAGAGGTGTCATGAAGTGGAGGTTCTTGTCAAAAGAGCAGCCCTAAACTTTGGGGTGCCTGTGTCTTGCTGATTTTTAGTTTTCCCAATTTATACGCCCATGAGTGGAAGTGCCCTATGCGCTCTAAGCTGTGTTTTTTCGATGTTTCAGGACACACCGTACCCTTCTCCAGAGTGGCTGTTGGCAATTTACATCCCGCCCATCAGCGTAGCAAGGCTCCCATTTCTCCATGGCCTGTCCTGCATTTCTGGTTTTGACACTTTTTTCCGCATGGCCCTTTTGACCGATGGGAAGCGAGACTTCTTTGTAGCGCTGATTTGCCTTTCCAGGTTGCTTGGTTGGCCAAAAAGGGCGTATGCGTTTTTTCCTGAATATATTCAGGAAAAAACGCATACGCCCTTTTTGGCCAAGGGCATCATTGTCGACGTTTTGCCGCTTTTCATGTGCTTTAAAGGCGATTCGAATCGACCTCCTGAAATCTGTTTCCTGCAATTCTGCCTTGCTTTCAGATCCTCTTCGTTGCCTTCCCTCAATATATTTGTGGACGAGAGTTATCATTTATAACTCTGCAGGTTTGTGAATTGCAGTGCCCCTGAGCTCCATTTTTCAACTCGCTTTTTTGGGAGCTGGCCGCAAAAGCGCAGGATTGCCTCAGGCCCTATTCTGCTTCCGGGCGGCAGGCTGAGCCTGTGGTTAATTCTTCTTCCTGATGCGAAAATAGAGTGACCTGTGCCTGTCCCAACACCTAGAGCTAGTCTCTCATTGGCTCCCCCTCTTCCCGTTCATCCTCAGGACAAATTGCAAGCTGTACGGAACGGGAGGTTACAGGTGCTGATTCTCCAAGGAGGGAGATTGCTAGTAAAGCGGCTGGAATGGCGAACCCGAGCACAAGGAGATGAGAAATGAGGTGCGTTTTAGAAACCTTTCCCGATCACACGGTGTACCACCTTCTGGGTTTCTCATGCATGTTTTCGAGGTAGGAAGATGCCCTTGAACCTGGAGATTTGGGACCCATGGGATGGGTAACAGGCAGTATTACTTTAAAGGCTCTGCGTTTGCTCCCCCAACCTCACCAAACCTCTCAGCCCCGAGAGTGTCCACCCTTATGTCTCATCCAGCTGTGGGTCTAGATATGGTCAATCCAGGTTGCATCACAGCCCCTGAACGAATTTTGTAAGAATTTCTCTCTCTTTCACTGTCTGTGTTTCACGGGTTTTTAAAAGTAATTTATTTTTATAATGGGGTTTAGCTGCTTTTCACGGCTGTGTTTCTGCCGCTTTACACCCACTTGACTCACTTCCAGAGAGATATCAATACATAGGTTTTAAGATTCTTACTAGTCAGATATATTCTTGTGCGGTGAATAGGGGGTGTGGAGTCCAGTTCACTGAGCAAGGAGTAGGTCTTTCTATTACATATTGGGTTTATGGAACGGTATCTGAGCTCATTTGAAACCCTTGTTTTATGCATCACCCCACCCCACCTTTCCCGTTAAGCAGCCATAGTGTGTTTTGTAAACTTGTGACTCTGTTCTGTTTTGTAATTCAGTTCAAGTGTAGCGGTTTTTACATTCCCTCTATAAGTGATAGCTTATGATAAGTGTCTTTTTCTGTGTGACTTATTTCACTTAGAATCGTCGTAGCTAAAGCCACTCATCATGCTGCTACTAGCCTTATGACATTGATTTCATGGCTGAGTGATATTCCATTGTACATAAGGACCACCACTTCTTTATCCATTTTTCTCTTTCCTGGGATATTTGAGGTGTCATGAAGTGGAGGTTCTTGTCAACAGAGCAGCCCTAAACTTTGGGGTGCCTGTGTCTTGCTGATTTTTAGTTTTCCCAATTTATACGCCCATGAGTGGAAGTGCCCTATGCGCTCTAAGCTGTGTTTTTTCGATGTTTCAGGACACACCGTACACTTCTCCAGAGTGGCTGTTGGCAATTTACATCCCGCCCATCAGCGTAGCAAGGCTCCCATTTCTCCATGGCCTGTCCTGCATTTCTGGTTTTGACAGTTTTTTCCGCATGGCCCTTTTGACCGATGGGAAGCGAGACTTCTTTGTAGCGCTGATTTGCCTTTCCAGGTTGCTTGGTTGGCCAAAAAGGGCGTATGCGTTTTTTCCTGAATATATTCAGGAAAAAACGCATACGCCCTTTTTGGCCAAGGGCATCATTGTCGACGTTTTGCCGCTTTTCATGTGCTTTAAAGGCGATTCGAATCGACCTCCTGAAATCTGTTTCCTGCAATTCTGCCTTGCTTTCAGATCCTCTTCGTTGCCTTCCCTCAATATATTTGTGGACGAGAGTTATCATTTATAACTCTGCAGGTTTGTGAATTGCAGTGCCCCTGAGCTCCATTTTTCAACTCGCTTTTTTGGGAGCTGGCCGCAAAAGCGCAGGATTGCCTCAGGCCCTATTCTGCTTCCGGGCGGCAGGCTGAGCCTGTGGTTAATTCTTCTTCCTGATGCGAAAATAGAGTGACCTGTGCCTGTCCCAACACCTAGAGCTAGTCTCTCATTGGCTCCCCCTCTTCCCGTTCATCCTCAGGACAAATTGCAAGCTGTACGGAACGGGAGGTTACAGGTGCTGATTCTCCAAGGAGGGAGATTGCTAGTAAAGCGGCTGGAATGGCGAACCCGAGCACAAGGAGATGAGAAATGAGGTGCGTTTTAGAAACCTTTCCCGATCACACGGTGTACCACCTTCTGGGTTTCTCATGCATGTTTTCGAGGTAGGAAGATGCCCTTGAACCTGGAGATTTGGGACCCATGGGATGGGTAACAGGCAGTATTACTTTAAAGGCTCTGCGTTTGCTCCCCCAACCTCACCAAACCTCTCAGCCCCGAGAGTGTCCACCCTTATGTCTCATCCAGCTGTGGGTCTAGATATGGTCAATCCAGGTTGCATCACAGCCCCTGAACGAATTTTGTAAGAATTTCTCTCTCTTTCACTGTCTGTGTTTCACGGGTTTTTAAAAGTAATTTATTTTTATAATGGGGTTTAGCTGCTTTTCACGGCTGTGTTTCTGCCGCTTTACACCCACTTGACTCACTTCCAGAGAGATATCAATACATAGGTTTTATGATTCTTACTAGTCAGATATATTCTTGTGCGGTGAATAGGGGGTGTGGAGTCCAGTTCACTGAGCAAGGAGTAGGTCTTTCTATTACATATTGGGTTTATGGAACGGTATCTGAGCTCATTTGAAACCCTTGTTTTATGCATCACCCCACCCCACCTTTCCCGTTAAGCAGCCATAGTGTGTTTTGTAAACTTGTGACTCTGTTCTGTTTTGTAATTCAGTTCAAGTGTAGCGGTTTTTACATTCCCTCTATAAGTGATAGCTTATGATAAGTGTCTTTTTCTGTGTGACTTATTTCACTTAGAATCGTCGTAGCTAAAGCCACTCATCATGCTGCTACTAGCCTTATGACATTGATTTCATGGCTGAGTGATATTCCATTGTACATAAGGACCACCACTTCTTTATCCATTTTTCTCTTTCCTGGGATATTAGAGGTGTCATGAAGTGGAGGTTCTTGTCAACAGAGCAGCCCTAAACTTTGGGGTGCCTGTGTCTTGCTGATTTTTAGTTTTCCCAATTTATACGCCCATGAGTGGAAGTGCCCTATGCGCTCTAAGCTGTGTTTTTTCGATGTTTCAGGACACACCGTACCCTTCTCCAGAGTGGCTGTTGGCAATTTACATCCCGCCCATCAGCGTAGCAAGGCTCCCATTTCTCCATGGCCTGTCCTGCATTTCTGGTTTTGACAGTTTTTTCCGCATGGCCCTTTTGACCGATGGGAAGCGAGACTTCTTTGTAGCGCTGATTTGCCTTTCCAGGTTGCTTGGTTGGCCAAAAAGGGCGTATGCGTTTTTTCCTGAATATATTCAGGAAAAAACGCATACGCCCTTTTTGGCCAAGGGCATCATTGTCGACGTTTTGCCGCTTTTCATGTGCTTTAAAGGCGATTCGAATCGACCTCCTGAAATCTGTTTCCTGCAATTCTGCCTTGCTTTCAGATCCTCTTCGTTGCCTTCCCTCAATATATTTGTGGACGAGAGTTATCATTTATAACTCTGCAGGTTTGTGAATTGCAGTGCCCCTGAGCTCCATTTTTCAACTCGCTTTTTTGGGAGCTGGCCGCAAAAGCGCAGGATTGCCTCAGGCCCTATTCTGCTTCCGGGCGGCAGGCTGAGCCTGTGGTTAATTCTTCTTCCTGATGCGAAAATAGAGTGACCTGTGCCTGTCCCAACACCTAGAGCTAGTCTCTCATTGGCTCCCCCTCTTCCCGTTCATCCTCAGGACAAATTGCAAGCTGTACGGAACGGGAGGTTACAGGTGCTGATTCTCCAAGGAGGGAGATTGCTAGTAAAGCGGCTGGAATGGCGAACCCGAGCACAAGGAGATGAGAAATGAGGTGCGTTTTAGAAACCTTTCCCGATCACACGGTGTACCACCTTCTGGGTTTCTCATGCATGTTTTCGAGGTAGGAAGATGCCCTTGAACCTGGAGATTTGGGACCCATGGGATGGGTAACAGGCAGTATTACTTTAAAGGCTCTGCGTTTGCTCCCCCAACCTCACCAAACCTCTCAGCCCCGAGAGTGTCCACCCTTATGTCTCATCCAGCTGTGGGTCTAGATATGGTCAATCCAGGTTGCATCACAGCCCCTGAACGAATTTTGTAAGAATTTCTCTCTCTTTCACTGTCTGTGTTTCACGGGTTTTTAAAAGTAATTTATTTTTATAATGGGGTTTAGCTGCTTTTCACGGCTGTGTTTCTGCCGCTTTACACCCACTTGACTCACTTCCAGAGAGATATCAATACATAGGTTTTAAGATTCTTACTAGTCAGATATATTCTTGTGCGGTGAATAGGGGGTGTGGAGTCCAGTTCACTGAGCAAGGAGTAGGTCTTTCTATTACATATTGGGTTTATGGAACGGTATCTGAGCTCATTTGAAACCCTTGTTTTATGCATCACCCCACCCCACCTTTCCCGTTAAGCAGCCATAGTGTGTTTTGTAAACTTGTGACTCTGTTCTGTTTTGTAATTCAGTTCAAGTGTAGCGGTTTTTACATTCCCTCTATAAGTGATAGCTTATGATAAGTGTCTTTTTCTGTGTGACTTATTTCACTTAGAATCGTCGTAGCTAAAGCCACTCATCATGCTGCTACTAGCCTTATGACATTGATTTCATGGCTGAGTGATATTCCATTGTACATAAGGACCACCACTTCTTTATCCATTTTTCTCTTTCCTGGGATATTTGAGGTGTCATGAAGTGGAGGTTCTTGTCAACAGAGCAGCCCTAAACTTTGGGGTGCCTGTGTCTTGCTGATTTTTAGTTTTCCCAATTTATACGCCCATGAGTGGAAGTGCCCTATGCGCTCTAAGCTGTGTTTTTTCGATGTTTCAGGACACACCGTACACTTCTCCAGAGTGGCTGTTGGCAATTTACATCCCGCCCATCAGCGTAGCAAGGCTCCCATTTCTCCATGGCCTGTCCTGCATTTCTGGTTTTGACACTTTTTTCCGCATGGCCCTTTTGACCGATGGGAAGCGAGACTTCTTTGTAGCGCTGATTTGCCTTTCCAGGTTGCTTGGTTGGCCAAAAAGGGCGTATGCGTTTTTTCCTGAATATATTCAGGAAAAAACGCATACGCCCTTTTTGGCCAAGGGCATCATTGTCGACGTTTTGCCGCTTTTCATGTGCTTTAAAGGCGATTCGAATCGACCTCCTGAAATCTGTTTCCTGCAATTCTGCCTTGCTTTCAGATCCTCTTCGTTGCCTTCCCTCAATATATTTGTGGACGAGAGTTATCATTTATAACTCTGCAGGTTTGTGAATTGCAGTGCCCCTGAGCTCCATTTTTCAACTCGCTTTTTTGGGAGCTGGCCGCAAAAGCGCAGGATTGCCTCAGGCCCTATTCTGCTTCCGGGCGGCAGGCTGAGCCTGTGGTTAATTCTTCTTCCTGATGCGAAAATAGAGTGACCTGTGCCTGTCCCAACACCTAGAGCTAGTCTCTCATTGGCTCCCCCTCTTCCCGTTCATCCTCAGGACAAACTGCAAGCTGTACGGAACGGGAGGTTACAGGTGCTGATTCTCCAAGGAGGGAGATTGCTAGTAAAGCGGCTGGAATGGCGAACCCGAGCACAAGGAGATGAGAAATGAGGTGCGTTTTAGAAACCTTTCCCGATCACACGGTGTACCACCTTCTGGGTTTCTCATGCATGTTTTCGAGGTAGGAAGATGCCCTTGAACCTGGAGATTTGGGACCCATGGGATGGGTAACAGGCAGTATTACTTTAAAGGCTCTGCGTTTGCTCCCCCAACCTCACCAAACCTCTCAGCCCCGAGAGTGTCCACCCTTATGTCTCATCCAGCTGTGGGTCTAGATATGGTCAATCCAGGTTGCATCACAGCCCCTGAACGAATTTTGTAAGAATTTCTCTCTCTTTCACTGTCTGTGTTTCACGGGTTTTTAAAAGTAATTTATTTTTATAATGGGGTTTAGCTGCTTTTCACGGCTGTGTTTCTGCCGCTTTACAGCCACTTGACTCACTTCCAGAGAGATATCAATACATAGGTTTTAAGATTCTTACTAGTCAGATATATTCTTGTGCGGTGAATAGGGGGTGTGGAGTCCAGTTCACTGAGCAAGGAGTAGGTCTTTCTATTACATATTGGGTTTATGGAACGGTATCTGAGCTCATTTGAAACCCTTGTTTTATGCATCACCCCACCCCACCTTTCCCGTTAAGCAGCCATAGTGTGTTTTGTAAACTTGTGACTCTGTTCTGTTTTGTAATTCAGTTCAAGTGTAGCGGTTTTTACATTCCCTCTATAAGTGATAGCTTATGATAAGTGTCTTTTTCTGTGTGACTTATTTCACTTAGAATCGTCGTAGCTAAAGCCACTCATCATGCTGCTACTAGCCTTATGACATTGATTTCATGGCTGAGTGATATTCCATTGTACATAAGGACCACCACTTCTTTATCCATTTTTCTCTTTCCTGGGATATTTGAGGTGTCATGAAGTGGAGGTTCTTGTCAACAGAGCAGCCCTAAACTTTGGGGTGCCTGTGTCTTGCTGATTTTTAGTTTTCCCAATTTATACGCCCATGAGTGGAAGTGCCCTATGCGCTCTAAGCTGTGTTTTTTCGATGTTTCAGGACACACCGTACCCTTCTCCAGAGTGGCTGTTGGCAATTTACATCCCGCCCATCAGCGTAGCAAGGCTCCCATTTCTCCATGGCCTGTCCTGCATTTCTGGTTTTGACAGTTTTTTCCGCATGGCCCTTTTGACCGATGGGAAGCGAGACTTCTTTGTAGCGCTGATTTGCCTTTCCAGGTTGCTTGGTTGGCCAAAAAGGGCGTATGCGTTTTTTCCTGAATATATTCAGGAAAAAACGCATACGCCCTTTTTGGCCAAGGGCATCATTGTCGACGTTTTGCCGCTTTTCATGTGCTTTAAAGGCGATTCGAATCGACCTCCTGAAATCTGTTTCCTGCAATTCTGCCTTGCTTTCAGATCCTCTTCGTTGCCTTCCCTCAATATATTTGTGGACGAGAGTTATCATTTATAACTCTGCAGGTTTGTGAATTGCAGTGCCCCTGAGCTCCATTTTTCAACTCGCTTTTTTGGGAGCTGGCCGCAAAAGCGCAGGATTGCCTCAGGCCCTATTCTGCTTCCGGGCGGCAGGCTGAGCCTGTGGTTAATTCTTCTTCCTGATGCGAAAATAGAGTGACCTGTGCCTGTCCCATCACCTAGAGCTAGTCTCTCATTGGCTCCCCCTCTTCCCGTTCATCCTCAGGACAAATTGCAAGCTGTACGGAACGGGAGGTTACAGGTGCTGATTCTCCAAGGAGGGAGATTGCTAGTAAAGCGGCTGGAATGGCGAACCCGAGCACAAGGAGATGAGAAATGAGGTGCGTTTTAGAAACCTTTCCCGATCACACGGTGTACCACCTTCTGGGTTTCTCATGCATGTTTTCGAGGTAGGAAGATGCCCTTGAACCTGGAGATTTGGGACCCATGGGATGGGTAACAGGCAGTATTACTTTAAAGGCTCTGCGTTTGCTCCCCCAACCTCACCAAACCTCTCAGCCCCGAGAGTGTCCACCCTTATGTCTCATCCAGCTGTGGGTCTAGATATGGTCAATCCAGGTTGCATCACAGCCCCTGAACGAATTTTGTAAGAATTTCTCTCTCTTTCACTGTCTGTGTTTCACGGGTTTTTAAAAGTAATTTATTTTTATAATGGGGTTTAGCTGCTTTTCACGGCTGTGTTTCTGCCGCTTTACACCCACTTGACTCACTTCCAGAGAGATATCAATACATAGGTTTTAAGATTCTTACTAGTCAGATATATTCTTGTGCGGTGAATAGGGGGTGTGGAGTCCAGTTCACTGAGCAAGGAGTAGGTCTTTCTATTACATATTGGGTTTATGGAACGGTATCTGAGCTCATTTGAAACCCTTGTTTTATGCATCACCCCACCCCACCTTTCCCGTTAAGCAGCCATAGTGTGTTTTGTAAACTTGTGACTCTGTTCTGTTTTGTAATTCAGTTCAAGTGTAGCGGTTTTTACATTCCCTCTATAAGTGATAGCTTATGATAAGTGTCTTTTTCTGTGTGACTTATTTCACTTAGAATCGTCGTAGCTAAAGCCACTCATCATGCTGCTACTAGCCTTATGACATTGATTTCATGGCTGAGTGATATTCCATTGTACATAAGGACCACCACTTCTTTATCCATTTTTCTCTTTCCTGGGATATTTGAGGTGTCATGAAGTGGAGGTTCTTGTCAACAGAGCAGCCCTAAACTTTGGGGTGCCTGTGTCTTGCTGATTTTTAGTTTTCCCAATTTATACGCCCATGAGTGGAAGTGCCCTATGCGCTCTAAGCTGTGTTTTTTCGATGTTTCAGGACACACCGTACCCTTCTCCAGAGTGGCTGTTGGCAATTTACATCCCGCCCATCAGCGTAGCAAGGCTCCCATTTCTCCATGGCCTGTCCTGCATTTCTGGTTTTGACAGTTTTTTCCTCATGGCCCTTTTGACCGATGGGAAGCGAGACTTCTTTGTAGCGCTGATTTGCCTTTCCAGGTTGCTTGGTTGGCCAAAAAGGGCGTATGCGTTTTTTCCTGAATATATTCAGGAAAAAACGCATACGCCCTTTTTGGCCAAGGGCATCATTGTCGACGTTTTGCCGCTTTTCATGTGCTTTAAAGGCGATTCGAATCGACCTCCTGAAATCTGTTTCCTGCAATTCTGCCTTGCTTTCAGATCCTCTTCGTTGCCTTCCCTCAATATATTTGTGGACGAGAGTTATCATTTATAACTCTGCAGGTTTGTGAATTGCAGTGCCCCTGAGCTCCATTTTTCAACTCGCTTTTTTGGGAGCTGGCCGCAAAAGCGCAGGATTGCCTCAGGCCCTATTCTGCTTCCGGGCGGCAGGCTGAGCCTGTGGTTAATTCTTCTTCCTGATGCGAAAATAGAGTGACCTGTGCCTGTCCCAACACCTAGAGCTAGTCTCTCATTGGCTCCCCCTCTTCCCGTTCATCCTCAGGACAAATTGCAAGCTGTACGGAACGGGAGGTTACAGGTGCTGATTCTCCAAGGAGGGAGATTGCTAGTAAAGCGGCTGGAATGGCGAACCCGAGCACAAGGAGATGAGAAATGAGGTGCGTTTTAGAAACCTTTCCCGATCACACGGTGTACCACCTTCTGGGTTTCTCATGCATGTTTTCGAGGTAGGAAGATGCCCTTGAACCTGGAGATTTGGGACCCATGGGATGGGTAACAGGCAGTATTACTTTAAAGGCTCTGCGTTTGCTCCCCCAACCTCACCAAACCTCTCAGCCCCGAGAGTGTCCACCCTTATGTCTCATCCAGCTGTGGGTCTAGATATGGTCAATCCAGGTTGCATCACAGCCCCTGAACGAATTTTGTAAGAATTTCTCTCTCTTTCACTGTCTGTGTTTCACGGGTTTTTAAAAGTAATTTATTTTTATAATGGGGTTTAGCTGCTTTTCACGGCTGTGTTTCTGCCGCTTTACACCCACTTGACTCACTTCCAGAGAGATATCAATACATAGGTTTTAAGATTCTTACTAGTCAGATATATTCTTGTGCGGTGAATAGGGGGTGTGGAGTCCAGTTCACTGAGCAAGGAGTAGGTCTTTCTATTACATATTGGGTTTATGGAACGGTATCTGAGCTCATTTGAAACCCTTGTTTTATGCATCACCCCACCCCACCTTTCCCGTTAAGCAGCCATAGTGTGTTTTGTAAACTTGTGACTCTGTTCTGTTTTGTAATTCAGTTCAAGTGTAGCGGTTTTTACATTCCCTCTATAAGTGATAGCTTATGATAAGTGTCTTTTTCTGTGTGACTTATTTCACTTAGAATCGTCGTAGCTAAAGCCACTCATCATGCTGCTACTAGCCTTATGACATTGATTTCATGGCTGAGTGATATTCCATTGTACATAAGGACCACCACTTCTTTATCCATTTTTCTCTTTCCTGGGATATTTGAGGTGTCATGAAGTGGAGGTTCTTGTCAAAAGAGCAGCCCTAAACTTTGGGGTGCCTGTGTCTTGCTGATTTTTAGTTTTCCCAATTTATACGCCCATGAGTGGAAGTGCCCTATGCGCTCTAAGCTGTGTTTTTTCGATGTTTCAGGACACACCGTACCCTTCTCCAGAGTGGCTGTTGGCAATTTACATCCCGCCCATCAGCGTAGCAAGGCTCCCATTTCTCCATGGCCTGTCCTGCATTTCTGGTTTTGACACTTTTTTCCGCATGGCCCTTTTGACCGATGGGAAGCGAGACTTCTTTGTAGCGCTGATTTGCCTTTCCAGGTTGCTTGGTTGGCCAAAAAGGGCGTATGCGTTTTTTCCTGAATATATTCAGGAAAAAACGCATACGCCCTTTTTGGCCAAGGGCATCATTGTCGACGTTTTGCCGCTTTTCATGTGCTTTAAAGGCGATTCGAATCGACCTCCTGAAATCTGTTTCCTGCAATTCTGCCTTGCTTTCAGATCCTCTTCGTTGCCTTCCCTCAATATATTTGTGGACGAGAGTTATCATTTATAACTCTGCAGGTTTGTGAATTGCAGTGCCCCTGAGCTCCATTTTTCAACTCGCTTTTTTGGGAGCTGGCCGCAAAAGCGCAGGATTGCCTCAGGCCCTATTCTGCTTCCGGGCGGCAGGCTGAGCCTGTGGTTAATTCTTCTTCCTGATGCGAAAATAGAGTGACCTGTGCCTGTCCCAACACCTAGAGCTAGTCTCTCATTGGCTCCCCCTCTTCCCGTTCATCCTCAGGACAAATTGCAAGCTGTACGGAACGGGAGGTTACAGGTGCTGATTCTCCAAGGAGGGAGATTGCTAGTAAAGCGGCTGGAATGGCGAACCCGAGCACAAGGAGATGAGAAATGAGGTGCGTTTTAGAAACCTTTCCCGATCACACGGTGTACCACCTTCTGGGTTTCTCATGCATGTTTTCGAGGTAGGAAGATGCCCTTGAACCTGGAGATTTGGGACCCATGGGATGGGTAACAGGCAGTATTACTTTAAAGGCTCTGCGTTTGCTCCCCCAACCTCACCAAACCTCTCAGCCCCGAGAGTGTCCACCCTTATGTCTCATCCAGCTGTGGGTCTAGATATGGTCAATCCAGGTTGCATCACAGCCCCTGAACGAATTTTGTAAGAATTTCTCTCTCTTTCACTGTCTGTGTTTCACGGGTTTTTAAAAGTAATTTATTTTTATAATGGGGTTTAGCTGCTTTTCACGGCTGTGTTTCTGCCGCTTTACACCCACTTGACTCACTTCCAGAGAGATATCAATACATAGGTTTTAAGATTCTTACTAGTCAGATATATTCTTGTGCGGTGAATAGGGGGTGTGGAGTCCAGTTCACTGAGCAAGGAGTAGGTCTTTCTATTACATATTGGGTTTATGGAACGGTATCTGAGCTCATTTGAAACCCTTGTTTTATGCATCACCCCACCCCACCTTTCCCGTTAAGCAGCCATAGTGTGTTTTGTAAACTTGTGACTCTGTTCTGTTTTGTAATTCAGTTCAAGTGTAGCGGTTTTTACATTCCCTCTATAAGTGATAGCTTATGATAAGTGTCTTTTTCTGTGTGACTTATTTCACTTAGAATCGTCGTAGCTAAAGCCACTCATCATGCTGCTACTAGCCTTATGACATTGATTTCATGGCTGAGTGATATTCCATTGTACATAAGGACCACCACTTCTTTATCCATTTTTCTCTTTCCTGGGATATTTGAGGTGTCATGAAGTGGAGGTTCTTGTCAAAAGAGCAGCCCTAAACTTTGGGGTGCCTGTGTCTTGCTGATTTTTAGTTTTCCCAATTTATACGCCCATGAGTGGAAGTGCCCTATGCGCTCTAAGCTGTGTTTTTTCGATGTTTCAGGACACACCGTACACTTCTCCAGAGTGGCTGTTGGCAATTTACATCCCGCCCATCAGCGTAGCAAGGCTCCCATTTCTCCATGGCCTGTCCTGCATTTCTGGTTTTGACAGTTTTTTCCGCATGGCCCTTTTGACCGATGGGAAGCGAGACTTCTTTGTAGCGCTGATTTGCCTTTCCAGGTTGCTTGGTTGGCCAAAAAGGGCGTATGCGTTTTTTCCTGAATATATTCAGGAAAAAACGCATACGCCCTTTTTGGCCAAGGGCATCATTGTCGACGTTTTGCCGCTTTTCATGTGCTTTAAAGGCGATTCGAATCGACCTCCTGAAATCTGTTTCCTGCAATTCTGCCTTGCTTTCAGATCCTCTTCGTTGCCTTCCCTCAATATATTTGTGGACGAGAGTTATCATTTATAACTCTGCAGGTTTGTGAATTGCAGTGCCCCTGAGCTCCATTTTTCAACTCGCTTTTTTGGGAGCTGGCCGCAAAAGCGCAGGATTGCCTCAGGCCCTATTCTGCTTCCGGGCGGCAGGCTGAGCCTGTGGTTAATTCTTCTTCCTGATGCGAAAATAGAGTGACCTGTGCCTGTCCCAACACCTAGAGCTAGTCTCTCATTGGCTCCCCCTCTTCCCGTTCATCCTCAGGACAAATTGCAAGCTGTACGGAACGGGAGGTTACAGGTGCTGATTCTCCAAGGAGGGAGATTGCTAGTAAAGCGGCTGGAATGGCGAACCCGAGCACAAGGAGATGAGAAATGAGGTGCGTTTTAGAAACCTTTCCCGATCACACGGTGTACCACCTTCTGGGTTTCTCATGCATGTTTTCGAGGTAGGAAGATGCCCTTGAACCTGGAGATTTGGGACCCATGGGATGGGTAACAGGCAGTATTACTTTAAAGGCTCTGCGTTTGCTCCCCCAACCTCACCAAACCTCTCAGCCCCGAGAGTGTCCACCCTTATGTCTCATCCAGCTGTGGGTCTAGATATGGTCAATCCAGGTTGCATCACAGCCCCTGAACGAATTTTGTAAGAATTTCTCTCTCTTTCACTGTCTGTGTTTCACGGGTTTTTAAAAGTAATTTATTTTTATAATGGGGTTTAGCTGCTTTTCACGGCTGTGTTTCTGCCGCTTTACACCCACTTGACTCACTTCCAGAGAGATATCAATACATAGGTTTTATGATTCTTACTAGTCAGATATATTCTTGTGCGGTGAATAGGGGGTGTGGAGTCCAGTTCACTGAGCAAGGAGTAGGTCTTTCTATTACATATTGGGTTTATGGAACGGTATCTGAGCTCATTTGAAACCCTTGTTTTATGCATCACCCCACCCCACCTTTCCCGTTAAGCAGCCATAGTGTGTTTTGTAAACTTGTGACTCTGTTCTGTTTTGTAATTCAGTTCAAGTGTAGCGGTTTTTACATTCCCTCTATAAGTGATAGCTTATGATAAGTGTCTTTTTCTGTGTGACTTATTTCACTTAGAATCGTCGTAGCTAAAGCCACTCATCATGCTGCTACTAGCCTTATGACATTGATTTCATGGCTGAGTGATATTCCATTGTACATAAGGACCACCACTTCTTTATCCATTTTTCTCTTTCCTGGGATATTAGAGGTGTCATGAAGTGGAGGTTCTTGTCAACAGAGCAGCCCTAAACTTTGGGGTGCCTGTGTCTTGCTGATTTTTAGTTTTCCCAATTTATACGCCCATGAGTGGAAGTGCCCTATGCGCTCTAAGCTGTGTTTTTTCGATGTTTCAGGACACACCGTACCCTTCTCCAGAGTGGCTGTTGGCAATTTACATCCCGCCCATCAGCGTAGCAAGGCTCCCATTTCTCCATGGCCTGTCCTGCATTTCTGGTTTTGACAGTTTTTTCCGCATGGCCCTTTTGACCGATGGGAAGCGAGACTTCTTTGTAGCGCTGATTTGCCTTTCCAGGTTGCTTGGTTGGCCAAAAAGGGCGTATGCGTTTTTTCCTGAATATATTCAGGAAAAAACGCATACGCCCTTTTTGGCCAAGGGCATCATTGTCGACGTTTTGCCGCTTTTCATGTGCTTTAAAGGCGATTCGAATCGACCTCCTGAAATCTGTTTCCTGCAATTCTGCCTTGCTTTCAGATCCTCTTCGTTGCCTTCCCTCAATATATTTGTGGACGAGAGTTATCATTTATAACTCTGCAGGTTTGTGAATTGCAGTGCCCCTGAGCTCCATTTTTCAACTCGCTTTTTTGGGAGCTGGCCGCAAAAGCGCAGGATTGCCTCAGGCCCTATTCTGCTTCCGGGCGGCAGGCTGAGCCTGTGGTTAATTCTTCTTCCTGATGGGAAAATAGAGTGACCTGTGCCTGTCCCAACACCTAGAGCTAGTCTCTCATTGGCTCCCCCTCTTCCCGTTCATCCTCAGGACAAATTGCAAGCTGTACGGAACGGGAGGTTACAGGTGCTGATTCTCCAAGGAGGGAGATTGCTAGTAAAGCGGCTGGAATGGCGAACCCGAGCACAAGGAGATGAGAAATGAGGTGCGTTTTAGAAACCTTTCCCGATCACACGGTGTACCACCTTCTGGGTTTCTCATGCATGTTTTCGAGGTAGGAAGATGCCCTTGAACCTGGAGATTTGGGACCCATGGGATGGGTAACAGGCAGTATTACTTTAAAGGCTCTGCGTTTGCTCCCCCAACCTCACCAAACCTCTCAGCCCCGAGAGTGTCCACCCTTATGTCTCATCCAGCTGTGGGTCTAGATATGGTCAATCCAGGTTGCATCACAGCCCCTGAACGAATTTTGTAAGAATTTCTCTCTCTTTCACTGTCTGTGTTTCACGGGTTTTTAAAAGTAATTTATTTTTATAATGGGGTTTAGCTGCTTTTCACGGCTGTGTTTCTGCCGCTTTACACCCACTTGACTCACTTCCAGAGAGATATCAATACATAGGTTTTAAGATTCTTACTAGTCAGATATATTCTTGTGCGGTGAATAGGGGGTGTGGAGTCCAGTTCACTGAGCAAGGAGTAGGTCTTTCTATTACATATTGGGTTTATGGAACGGTATCTGAGCTCATTTGAAACCCTTGTTTTATGCATCACCCCACCCCACCTTTCCCGTTAAGCAGCCATAGTGTGTTTTGTAAACTTGTGACTCTGTTCTGTTTTGTAATTCAGTTCAAGTGTAGCGGTTTTTACATTCCCTCTATAAGTGATAGCTTATGATAAGTGTCTTTTTCTGTGTGACTTATTTCACTTAGAATCGTCGTAGCTAAAGCCACTCATCATGCTGCTACTAGCCTTATGACATTGATTTCATGGCTGAGTGATATTCCATTGTACATAAGGACCACCACTTCTTTATCCATTTTTCTCTTTCCTGGGATATTTGAGGTGTCATGAAGTGGAGGTTCTTGTCAACAGAGCAGCCCTAAACTTTGGGGTGCCTGTGTCTTGCTGATTTTTAGTTTTCCCAATTTATACGCCCATGAGTGGAAGTGCCCTATGCGCTCTAAGCTGTGTTTTTTCGATGTTTCAGGACACACCGTACACTTCTCCATAGTGGCTGTTGGCAATTTACATCCCGCCCATCAGCGTAGCAAGGCTCCCATTTCTCCATGGCCTGTCCTGCATTTCTGGTTTTGACACTTTTTTCCGCATGGCCCTTTTGACCGATGGGAAGCGAGACTTCTTTGTAGCGCTGATTTGCCTTTCCAGGTTGCTTGGTTGGCCAAAAAGGGCGTATGCGTTTTTTCCTGAATATATTCAGGAAAAAACGCATACGCCCTTTTTGGCCAAGGGCATCATTGTCGACGTTTTGCCGCTTTTCATGTGCTTTAAAGGCGATTCGAATCGACCTCCTGAAATCTGTTTCCTGCAATTCTGCCTTGCTTTCAGATCCTCTTCGTTGCCTTCCCTCAATATATTTGTGGACGAGAGTTATCATTTATAACTCTGCAGGTTTGTGAATTGCAGTGCCCCTGAGCTCCATTTTTCAACTCGCTTTTTTGGGAGCTGGCCGCAAAAGCGCAGGATTGCCTCAGGCCCTATTCTGCTTCCGGGCGGCAGGCTGAGCCTGTGGTTAATTCTTCTTCCTGATGCGAAAATAGAGTGACCTGTGCCTGTCCCAACACCTAGAGCTAGTCTCTCATTGGCTCCCCCTCTTCCCGTTCATCCTCAGGACAAATTGCAAGCTGTACGGAACGGGAGGTTACAGGTGCTGATTCTCCAAGGAGGGAGATTGCTAGTAAAGCGGCTGGAATGGCGAACCCGAGCACAAGGAGATGAGAAATGAGGTGCGTTTTAGAAACCTTTCCCGATCACACGGTGTACCACCTTCTGGGTTTCTCATGCATGTTTTCGAGGTAGGAAGATGCCCTTGAACCTGGAGATTTGGGACCCATGGGATGGGTAACAGGCAGTATTACTTTAAAGGCTCTGCGTTTGCTCCCCCAACCTCACCAAACCTCTCAGCCCCGAGAGTGTCCACCCTTATGTCTCATCCAGCTGTGGGTCTAGATATGGTCAATCCAGGTTGCATCACAGCCCCTGAACGAATTTTGTAAGAATTTCTCTCTCTTTCACTGTCTGTGTTTCACGGGTTTTTAAAAGTAATTTATTTTTATAATGGGGTTTAGCTGCTTTTCACGGCTGTGTTTCTGCCGCTTTACAGCCACTTGACTCACTTCCAGAGAGATATCAATACATAGGTTTTAAGATTCTTACTAGTCAGATATATTCTTGTGCGGTGAATAGGGGGTGTGGAGTCCAGTTCACTGAGCAAGGAGTAGGTCTTTCTATTACATATTGGGTTTATGGAACGGTATCTGAGCTCATTTGAAACCCTTGTTTTATGCATCACCCCACCCCACCTTTCCCGTTAAGCAGCCATAGTGTGTTTTGTAAACTTGTGACTCTGTTCTGTTTTGTAATTCAGTTCAAGTGTAGCGGTTTTTACATTCCCTCTATAAGTGATAGCTTATGATAAGTGTCTTTTTCTGTGTGACTTATTTCACTTAGAATCGTCGTAGCTAAAGCCACTCATCATGCTGCTACTAGCCTTATGACATTGATTTCATGGCTGAGTGATATTCCATTGTACATAAGGACCACCACTTCTTTATCCATTTTTCTCTTTCCTGGGATATTTGAGGTGTCATGAAGTGGAGGTTCTTGTCAAAAGAGCAGCCCTAAACTTTGGGGTGCCTGTGTCTTGCTGATTTTTAGTTTTCCCAATTTATACGCCCATGAGTGGAAGTGCCCTATGCGCTCTAAGCTGTGTTTTTTCGATGTTTCAGGACACACCGTACCCTTCTCCAGAGTGGCTGTTGGCAATTTACATCCCGCCCATCAGCGTAGCAAGGCTCCCATTTCTCCATGGCCTGTCCTGCATTTCTGGTTTTGACAGTTTTTTCCGCATGGCCCTTTTGACCGATGGGAAGCGAGACTTCTTTGTAGCGCTGATTTGCCTTTCCAGGTTGCTTGGTTGGCCAAAAAGGGCGTATGCGTTTTTTCCTGAATATATTCAGGAAAAAACGCATACGCCCTTTTTGGCCAAGGGCATCATTGTCGACGTTTTGCCGCTTTTCATGTGCTTTAAAGGCGATTCGAATCGACCTCCTGAAATCTGTTTCCTGCAATTCTGCCTTGCTTTCAGATCCTCTTCGTTGCCTTCCCTCAATATATTTGTGGACGAGAGTTATCATTTATAACTCTGCAGGTTTGTGAATTGCAGTGCCCCTGAGCTCCATTTTTCAACTCGCTTTTTTGGGAGCTGGCCGCAAAAGCGCAGGATTGCCTCAGGCCCTATTCTGCTTCCGGGCGGCAGGCTGAGCCTGTGGTTAATTCTTCTTCCTGATGCGAAAATAGAGTGACCTGTGCCTGTCCCAACACCTAGAGCTAGTCTCTCATTGGCTCCCCCTCTTCCCGTTCATCCTCAGGACAAATTGCAAGCTGTACGGAACGGGAGGTTACAGGTGCTGATTCTCCAAGGAGGGAGATTGCTAGTAAAGCGGCTGGAATGGCGAACCCGAGCACAAGGAGATGAGAAATGAGGTGCGTTTTAGAAACCTTTCCCGATCACACGGTGTACCACCTTCTGGGTTTCTCATGCATGTTTTCGAGGTAGGAAGATGCCCTTGAACCTGGAGATTTGGGACCCATGGGATGGGTAACAGGCAGTATTACTTTAAAGGCTCTGCGTTTGCTCCCCCAACCTCACCAAACCTCTCAGCCCCGAGAGTGTCCACCCTTATGTCTCATCCAGCTGTGGGTCTAGATATGGTCAATCCAGGTTGCATCACAGCCCCTGAACGAATTTTGTAAGAATTTCTCTCTCTTTCACTGTCTGTGTTTCACGGGTTTTTAAAAGTAATTTATTTTTATAATGGGGTTTAGCTGCTTTTCACGGCTGTGTTTCTGCCGCTTTACAGCCACTTGACTCACTTCCAGAGAGATATCAATACATAGGTTTTAAGATTCTTACTAGTCAGATATATTCTTGTGCGGTGAATAGGGGGTGTGGAGTCCAGTTCACTGAGCAAGGAGTAGGTCTTTCTATTACATATTGGGTTTATGGAACGGTATCTGAGCTCATTTGAAACCCTTGTTTTATGCATCACCCCACCCCACCTTTCCCGTTAAGCAGCCATAGTGTGTTTTGTAAACTTGTGACTCTGTTCTGTTTTGTAATTCAGTTCAAGTGTAGCGGTTTTTACATTCCCTCTATAAGTGATAGCTTATGATAAGTGTCTTTTTCTGTGTGACTTATTTCACTTAGAATCGTCGTAGCTAAAGCCACTCATCATGCTGCTACTAGCCTTATGACATTGATTTCATGGCTGAGTGATATTCCATTGTACATAAGGACCACCACTTCTTTATCCATTTTTCTCTTTCCTGGGATATTTGAGGTGTCATGAAGTGGAGGTTCTTGTCAAAAGAGCAGCCCTAAACTTTGGGGTGCCTGTGTCTTGCTGATTTTTAGTTTTCCCAATTTATACGCCCATGAGTGGAAGTGCCCTATGCGCTCTAAGCTGTGTTTTTTCGATGTTTCAGGACACACCGTACCCTTCTCCAGAGTGGCTGTTGGCAATTTACATCCCGCCCATCAGCGTAGCAAGGCTCCCATTTCTCCATGGCCTGTCCTGCATTTCTGGTTTTGACACTTTTTTCCGCATGGCCCTTTTGACCGATGGGAAGCGAGACTTCTTTGTAGCGCTGATTTGCCTTTCCAGGTTGCTTGGTTGGCCAAAAAGGGCGTATGCGTTTTTTCCTGAATATATTCAGGAAAAAACGCATACGCCCTTTTTGGCCAAGGGCATCATTGTCGACGTTTTGCCGCTTTTCATGTGCTTTAAAGGCGATTCGAATCGACCTCCTGAAATCTGTTTCCTGCAATTCTGCCTTGCTTTCAGATCCTCTTCGTTGCCTTCCCTCAATATATTTGTGGACGAGAGTTATCATTTATAACTCTGCAGGTTTGTGAATTGCAGTGCCCCTGAGCTCCATTTTTCAACTCGCTTTTTTGGGAGCTGGCCGCAAAAGCGCAGGATTGCCTCAGGCCCTATTCTGCTTCCGGGCGGCAGGCTGAGCCTGTGGTTAATTCTTCTTCCTGATGCGAAAATAGAGTGACCTGTGCCTGTCCCAACACCTAGAGCTAGTCTCTCATTGGCTCCCCCTCTTCCCGTTCATCCTCAGGACAAATTGCAAGCTGTACGGAACGGGAGGTTACAGGTGCTGATTCTCCAAGGAGGGAGATTGCTAGTAAAGCGGCTGGAATGGCGAACCCGAGCACAAGGAGATGAGAAATGAGGTGCGTTTTAGAAACCTTTCCCGATCACACGGTGTACCACCTTCTGGGTTTCTCATGCATGTTTTCGAGGTAGGAAGATGCCCTTGAACCTGGAGATTTGGGACCCATGGGATGGGTAACAGGCAGTATTACTTTAAAGGCTCTGCGTTTGCTCCCCCAACCTCACCAAACCTCTCAGCCCCGAGAGTGTCCACCCTTATGTCTCATCCAGCTGTGGGTCTAGATATGGTCAATCCAGGTTGCATCACAGCCCCTGAACGAATTTTGTAAGAATTTCTCTCTCTTTCACTGTCTGTGTTTCACGGGTTTTTAAAAGTAATTTATTTTTATAATGGGGTTTAGCTGCTTTTCACGGCTGTGTTTCTGCCGCTTTACACCCACTTGACTCACTTCCAGAGAGATATCAATACATAGGTTTTAAGATTCTTACTAGTCAGATATATTCTTGTGCGGTGAATAGGGGGTGTGGAGTCCAGTTCACTGAGCAAGGAGTAGGTCTTTCTATTACATATTGGGTTTATGGAACGGTATCTGAGCTCATTTGAAACCCTTGTTTTATGCATCACCCCACCCCACCTTTCCCGTTAAGCAGCCATAGTGTGTTTTGTAAACTTGTGACTCTGTTCTGTTTTGTAATTCAGTTCAAGTGTAGCGGTTTTTACATTCCCTCTATAAGTGATAGCTTATGATAAGTGTCTTTTTCTGTGTGACTTATTTCACTTAGAATCGTCGTAGCTAAAGCCACTCATCATGCTGCTACTAGCCTTATGACATTGATTTCATGGCTGAGTGATATTCCATTGTACATAAGGACCACCACTTCTTTATCCATTTTTCTCTTTCCTGGGATATTTGAGGTGTCATGAAGTGGAGGTTCTTGTCAAAAGAGCAGCCCTAAACTTTGGGGTGCCTGTGTCTTGCTGATTTTTAGTTTTCCCAATTTATACGCCCATGAGTGGAAGTGCCCTATGCGCTCTAAGCTGTGTTTTTTCGATGTTTCAGGACACACCGTACCCTTCTCCAGAGTGGCTGTTGGCAATTTACATCCCGCCCATCAGCGTAGCAAGGCTCCCATTTCTCCATGGCCTGTCCTGCATTTCTGGTTTTGACACTTTTTTCCGCATGGCCCTTTTGACCGATGGGAAGCGAGACTTCTTTGTAGCGCTGATTTGCCTTTCCAGGTTGCTTGGTTGGCCAAAAAGGGCGTATGCGTTTTTTCCTGAATATATTCAGGAAAAAACGCATACGCCCTTTTTGGCCAAGGGCATCATTGTCGACGTTTTGCCGCTTTTCATGTGCTTTAAAGGCGATTCGAATCGACCTCCTGAAATCTGTTTCCTGCAATTCTGCCTTGCTTTCAGATCCTCTTCGTTGCCTTCCCTCAATATATTTGTGGACGAGAGTTATCATTTATAACTCTGCAGGTTTGTGAATTGCAGTGCCCCTGAGCTCCATTTTTCAACTCGCTTTTTTGGGAGCTGGCCGCAAAAGCGCAGGATTGCCTCAGGCCCTATTCTGCTTCCCGGCGGCAGGCTGAGCCTGTGGTTAATTCTTCTTCCTGATGGGAAAATAGAGTGACCTGTGCCTGTCCCAACACCTAGAGCTAGTCTCTCATTGGCTCCCCCTCTTCCCGTTCATCCTCAGGACAAATTGCAAGCTGTACGGAACGGGAGGTTAAAGGTGCTGATTCTCCAAGGAGGGAGATTGCTAGTAAAGCGGCTGGAATGGCGAACCCGAGCACAAGGAGATGAGAAATGAGGTGCGTTTTAGAAACCTTTCCCGATCACACGGTGTACCACCTTCTGGGTTTCTCATGCATGTTTTCGAGGTAGGAAGATGCCCTTGAACCTGGAGATTTGGGACCCATGGGATGGGTAACAGGCAGTATTACTTTAAAGGCTCTGCGTTTGCTCCCCCAACCTCACCAAACCTCTCAGCCCCGAGAGTGTCCACCCTTATGTCTCATCCAGCTGTGGGTCTAGATATGGTCAATCCAGGTTGCATCACAGCCCCTGAACGAATTTTGTAAGAATTTCTCTCTCTTTCACTGTCTTTGTTTCACGGGTTTTTAAAAGTAATTTATTTTTATAATGGGGTTTAGCTGCTTTTCACGGCTGTGTTTCTGCCGCTTTACAGCCACTTGACTCACTTCCAGAGAGATATCAATACATAGGTTTTAAGATTCTTACTAGTCAGATATATTCTTGTGCGGTGAATAGGGGGTGTGGAGTCCAGTTCACTGAGCAAGGAGTAGGTCTTTCTATTACATATTGGGTTTATGGAACGGTATCTGAGCTCATTTGAAACCCTTGTTTTATGCATCACCCCACCCCACCTTTCCCGTTAAGCAGCCATAGTGTGTTTTGTAAACTTGTGACTCTGTTCTGTTTTGTAATTCAGTTCAAGTGTAGCGGTTTTTACATTCCCTCTATAAGTGATAGCTTATGATAAGTGTCTTTTTCTGTGTGACTTATTTCACTTAGAATCGTCGTAGCTAAAGCCACTCATCATGCTGCTACTAGCCTTATGACATTGATTTCATGGCTGAGTGATATTCCATTGTACATAAGGACCACCACTTCTTTATCCATTTTTCTCTTTCCTGGGATATTTGAGGTGTCATGAAGTGGAGGTTCTTGTCAAAAGAGCAGCCCTAAACTTTGGGGTGCCTGTGTCTTGCTGATTTTTAGTTTTCCCAATTTATACGCCCATGAGTGGAAGTGCCCTATGCGCTCTAAGCTGTGTTTTTTCGATGTTTCAGGACACACCGTACCCTTCTCCAGAGTGGCTGTTGGCAATTTACATCCCGCCCATCAGCGTAGCAAGGCTCCCATTTCTCCATGGCCTGTCCTGCATTTCTGGTTTTGACAGTTTTTTCCTCATGGCCCTTTTGACCGATGGGAAGCGAGACTTCTTTGTAGCGCTGATTTGCCTTTCCAGGTTGCTTGGTTGGCCAAAAAGGGCGTATGCGTTTTTTCCTGAATATATTCAGGAAAAAACGCATACGCCCTTTTTGGCCAAGGGCATCATTGTCGACGTTTTGCCGCTTTTCATGTGCTTTAAAGGCGATTCGAATCGACCTCCTGAAATCTGTTTCCTGCAATTCTGCCTTGCTTTCAGATCCTCTTCGTTGCCTTCCCTCAATATATTTGTGGACGAGAGTTATCATTTATAACTCTGCAGGTTTGTGAATTGCAGTGCCCCTGAGCTCCATTTTTCAACTCGCTTTTTTGGGAGCTGGCCGCAAAAGCGCAGGATTGCCTCAGGCCCTATTCTGCTTCCGGGCGGCAGGCTGAGCCTGTGGTTAATTCTTCTTCCTGATGCGAAAATAGAGTGACCTGTGCCTGTCCCAACACCTAGAGCTAGTCTCTCATTGGCTCCCCCTCTTCCCGTTCATCCTCAGGACAAATTGCAAGCTGTACGGAACGGGAGGTTACAGGTGCTGATTCTCCAAGGAGGGAGATTGCTAGTAAAGCGGCTGGAATGGCGAACCCGAGCACAAGGAGATGAGAAATGAGGTGCGTTTTAGAAACCTTTCCCGATCACACGGTGTACCACCTTCTGGGTTTCTCATGCATGTTTTCGAGGTAGGAAGATGCCCTTGAACCTGGAGATTTGGGACCCATGGGATGGGTAACAGGCAGTATTACTTTAAAGGCTCTGCGTTTGCTCCCCCAACCTCACCAAACCTCTCAGCCCCGAGAGTGTCCACCCTTATGTCTCATCCAGCTGTGGGTCTAGATATGGTCAATCCAGGTTGCATCACAGCCCCTGAACGAATTTTGTAAGAATTTCTCTCTCTTTCACTGTCTGTGTTTCACGGGTTTTTAAAAGTAATTTATTTTTATAATGGGGTTTAGCTGCTTTTCACGGCTGTGTTTCTGCCGCTTTACAGCCACTTGACTCACTTCCAGAGAGATATCAATACATAGGTTTTAAGATTCTTACTAGTCAGATATATTCTTGTGCGGTGAATAGGGGGTGTGGAGTCCAGTTCACTGAGCAAGGAGTAGGTCTTTCTATTACATATTGGGTTTATGGAACGGTATCTGAGCTCATTTGAAACCCTTGTTTTATGCATCACCCCACCCCACCTTTCCCGTTAAGCAGCCATAGTGTGTTTTGTAAACTTGTGACTCTGTTCTGTTTTGTAATTCAGTTCAAGTGTAGCGGTTTTTACATTCCCTCTATAAGTGATAGCTTATGATAAGTGTCTTTTTCTGTGTGACTTATTTCACTTAGAATCGTCGTAGCTAAAGCCACTCATCATGCTGCTACTAGCCTTATGACATTGATTTCATGGCTGAGTGATATTCCATTGTACATAAGGACCACCACTTCTTTATCCATTTTTCTCTTTCCTGGGATATTTGAGGTGTCATGAAGTGGAGGTTCTTGTCAAAAGAGCAGCCCTAAACTTTGGGGTGCCTGTGTCTTGCTGATTTTTAGTTTTCCCAATTTATACGCCCATGAGTGGAAGTGCCCTATGCGCTCTAAGCTGTGTTTTTTCGATGTTTCAGGACACACCGTACCCTTCTCCAGAGTGGCTGTTGGCAATTTACATCCCGCCCATCAGCGTAGCAAGGCTCCCATTTCTCCATGGCCTGTCCTGCATTTCTGGTTTTGACAGTTTTTTCCTCATGGCCCTTTTGACCGATGGGAAGCGAGACTTCTTTGTAGCGCTGATTTGCCTTTCCAGGTTGCTTGGTTGGCCAAAAAGGGCGTATGCGTTTTTTCCTGAATATATTCAGGAAAAAACGCATACGCCCTTTTTGGCCAAGGGCATCATTGTCGACGTTTTGCCGCTTTTCATGTGCTTTAAAGGCGATTCGAATCGACCTCCTGAAATCTGTTTCCTGCAATTCTGCCTTGCTTTCAGATCCTCTTCGTTGCCTTCCCTCAATATATTTGTGGACGAGAGTTATCATTTATAACTCTGCAGGTTTGTGAATTGCAGTGCCCCTGAGCTCCATTTTTCAACTCGCTTTTTTGGGAGCTGGCCGCAAAAGCGCAGGATTGCCTCAGGCCCTATTCTGCTTCCGGGCGGCAGGCTGAGCCTGTGGTTAATTCTTCTTCCTGATGCGAAAATAGAGTGACCTGTGCCTGTCCCAACACCTAGAGCTAGTCTCTCATTGGCTCCCCCTCTTCCCGTTCATCCTCAGGACAAATTGCAAGCTGTACGGAACGGGAGGTTACAGGTGCTGATTCTCCAAGGAGGGAGATTGCTAGTAAAGCGGCTGGAATGGCGAACCCGAGCACAAGGAGATGAGAAATGAGGTGCGTTTTAGAAACCTTTCCCGATCACACGGTGTACCACCTTCTGGGTTTCTCATGCATGTTTTCGAGGTAGGAAGATGCCCTTGAACCTGGAGATTTGGGACCCATGGGATGGGTAACAGGCAGTATTACTTTAAAGGCTCTGCGTTTGCTCCCCCAACCTCACCAAACCTCTCAGCCCCGAGAGTGTCCACCCTTATGTCTCATCCAGCTGTGGGTCTAGATATGGTCAATCCAGGTTGCATCACAGCCCCTGAACGAATTTTGTAAGAATTTCTCTCTCTTTCACTGTCTGTGTTTCACGGGTTTTTAAAAGTAATTTATTTTTATAATGGGGTTTAGCTGCTTTTCACGGCTGTGTTTCTGCCGCTTTACACCCACTTGACTCACTTCCAGAGAGATATCAATACATAGGTTTTAAGATTCTTACTAGTCAGATATATTCTTGTGCGGTGAATAGGGGGTGTGGAGTCCAGTTCACTGAGCAAGGAGTAGGTCTTTCTATTACATATTGGGTTTATGGAACGGTATCTGAGCTCATTTGAAACCCTTGTTTTATGCATCACCCCACCCCACCTTTCCCGTTAAGCAGCCATAGTGTGTTTTGTAAACTTGTGACTCTGTTCTGTTTTGTAATTCAGTTCAAGTGTAGCGGTTTTTACATTCCCTCTATAAGTGATAGCTTATGATAAGTGTCTTTTTCTGTGTGACTTATTTCACTTAGAATCGTCGTAGCTAAAGCCACTCATCATGCTGCTACTAGCCTTATGACATTGATTTCATGGCTGAGTGATATTCCATTGTACATAAGGACCACCACTTCTTTATCCATTTTTCTCTTTCCTGGGATATTTGAGGTGTCATGAAGTGGAGGTTCTTGTCAAAAGAGCAGCCCTAAACTTTGGGGTGCCTGTGTCTTGCTGATTTTTAGTTTTCCCAATTTATACGCCCATGAGTGGAAGTGCCCTATGCGCTCTAAGCTGTGTTTTTTCGATGTTTCAGGACACACCGTACCCTTCTCCAGAGTGGCTGTTGGCAATTTACATCCCGCCCATCAGCGTAGCAAGGCTCCCATTTCTCCATGGCCTGTCCTGCATTTCTGGTTTTGACAGTTTTTTCCGCATGGCCCTTTTGACCGATGGGAAGCGAGACTTCTTTGTAGCGCTGATTTGCCTTTCCAGGTTGCTTGGTTGGCCAAAAAGGGCGTATGCGTTTTTTCCTGAATATATTCAGGAAAAAACGCATACGCCCTTTTTGGCCAAGGGCATCATTGTCGACGTTTTGCCGCTTTTCATGTGCTTTAAAGGCGATTCGAATCGACCTCCTGAAATCTGTTTCCTGCAATTCTGCCTTGCTTTCAGATCCTCTTCGTTGCCTTCCCTCAATATATTTGTGGACGAGAGTTATCATTTATAACTCTGCAGGTTTGTGAATTGCAGTGCCCCTGAGCTCCATTTTTCAACTCGCTTTTTTGGGAGCTGGCCGCAAAAGCGCAGGATTGCCTCAGGCCCTATTCTGCTTCCGGGCGGCAGGCTGAGCCTGTGGTTAATTCTTCTTCCTGATGCGAAAATAGAGTGACCTGTGCCTGTCCCAACACCTAGAGCTAGTCTCTCATTGGCTCCCCCTCTTCCCGTTCATCCTCAGGACAAATTGCAAGCTGTACGGAACGGGAGGTTACAGGTGCTGATTCTCCAAGGAGGGAGATTGCTAGTAAAGCGGCTGGAATGGCGAACCCGAGCACAAGGAGATGAGAAATGAGGTGCGTTTTAGAAACCTTTCCCGATCACACGGTGTACCACCTTCTGGGTTTCTCATGCATGTTTTCGAGGTAGGAAGATGCCCTTGAACCTGGAGATTTGGGACCCATGGGATGGGTAACAGGCAGTATTACTTTAAAGGCTCTGCGTTTGCTCCCCCAACCTCACCAAACCTCTCAGCCCCGAGAGTGTCCACCCTTATGTCTCATCCAGCTGTGGGTCTAGATATGGTCAATCCAGGTTGCATCACAGCCCCTGAACGAATTTTGTAAGAATTTCTCTCTCTTTCACTGTCTGTGTTTCACGGGTTTTTAAAAGTAATTTATTTTTATAATGGGGTTTAGCTGCTTTTCACGGCTGTGTTTCTGCCGCTTTACACCCACTTGACTCACTTCCAGAGAGATATCAATACATAGGTTTTAAGATTCTTACTAGTCAGATATATTCTTGTGCGGTGAATAGGGGGTGTGGAGTCCAGTTCACTGAGCAAGGAGTAGGTCTTTCTATTACATATTGGGTTTATGGAACGGTATCTGAGCTCATTTGAAACCCTTGTTTTATGCATCACCCCACCCCACCTTTCCCGTTAAGCAGCCATAGTGTGTTTTGTAAACTTGTGACTCTGTTCTGTTTTGTAATTCAGTTCAAGTGTAGCGGTTTTTACATTCCCTCTATAAGTGATAGCTTATGATAAGTGTCTTTTTCTGTGTGACTTATTTCACTTAGAATCGTCGTAGCTAAAGCCACTCATCATGCTGCTACTAGCCTTATGACATTGATTTCATGGCTGAGTGATATTCCATTGTACATAAGGACCACCACTTCTTTATCCATTTTTCTCTTTCCTGGGATATTTGAGGTGTCATGAAGTGGAGGTTCTTGTCAAAAGAGCAGCCCTAAACTTTGGGGTGCCTGTGTCTTGCTGATTTTTAGTTTTCCCAATTTATACGCCCATGAGTGGAAGTGCCCTATGCGCTCTAAGCTGTGTTTTTTCGATGTTTCAGGACACACCGTACCCTTCTCCAGAGTGGCTGTTGGCAATTTACATCCCGCCCATCAGCGTAGCAAGGCTCCCATTTCTCCATGGCCTGTCCTGCATTTCTGGTTTTGACAGTTTTTTCCTCATGGCCCTTTTGACCGATGGGAAGCGAGACTTCTTTGTAGCGCTGATTTGCCTTTCCAGGTTGCTTGGTTGGCCAAAAAGGGCGTATGCGTTTTTTCCTGAATATATTCAGGAAAAAACGCATACGCCCTTTTTGGCCAAGGGCATCATTGTCGACGTTTTGCCGCTTTTCATGTGCTTTAAAGGCGATTCGAATCGACCTCCTGAA
This sequence comes from Balaenoptera borealis, assembly GCF_965194805.1. Taxonomy (NCBI): domain Eukaryota; kingdom Metazoa; phylum Chordata; class Mammalia; order Artiodactyla; family Balaenopteridae; genus Balaenoptera; species Balaenoptera borealis. Next base: position 24,841 of record NW_028123501.1, on the reverse strand, counting down.
ATCTGTTTCCTGCAATTCTGCCTTGCTTTCAGATCCTCTTCGTTGCCTTCCCTCAATATATTTGTGGACGAGAGTTATCATTTATAACTCTGCAGGTTTGTGAATTGCAGTGCCCCTGAGCTCCATTTTTCAACTCGCTTTTTTGGGAGCTGGCCGCAAAAGCGCAGGATTGCCTCAGGCCCTATTCTGCTTCCGGGCGGCAGGCTGAGCCTGTGGTTAATTCTTCTTCCTGATGCGAAAATAGAGTGACCTGTGCCTGTCCCAACACCTAGAGCTAGTCTCTCATTGGCTCCCCCTCTTCCCGTTCATCCTCAGGACAAATTGCAAGCTGTACGGAACGGGAGGTTACAGGTGCTGATTCTCCAAGGAGGGAGATTGCTAGTAAAGCGGCTGGAATGGCGAACCCGAGCACAAGGAGATGAGAAATGAGGTGCGTTTTAGAAACCTTTCCCGATCACACGGTGTACCACCTTCTGGGTTTCTCATGCATGTTTTCGAGGTAGGAAGATGCCCTTGAACCTGGAGATTTGGGACCCATGGGATGGGTAACAGGCAGTATTACTTTAAAGGCTCTGCGTTTGCTCCCCCAACCTCACCAAACCTCTCAGCCCCGAGAGTGTCCACCCTTATGTCTCATCCAGCTGTGGGTCTAGATATGGTCAATCCAGGTTGCATCACAGCCCCTGAACGAATTTTGTAAGAATTTCTCTCTCTTTCACTGTCTGTGTTTCACGGGTTTTTAAAAGTAATTTATTTTTATAATGGGGTTTAGCTGCTTTTCACGGCTGTGTTTCTGCCGCTTTACACCCACTTGACTCACTTCCAGAGAGATATCAATACATAGGTTTTAAGATTCTTACTAGTCAGATATATTCTTGTGCGGTGAATAGGGGGTGTGGAGTCCAGTTCACTGAGCAAGGAGTAGGTCTTTCTATTACATATTGGGTTTATGGAACGGTATCTGAGCTCATTTGAAACCCTTGTTTTATGCATCACCCCACCCCACCTTTCCCGTTAAGCAGCCATAGTGTGTTTTGTAAACTTGTGACTCTGTTCTGTTTTGTAATTCAGTTCAAGTGTAGCGGTTTTTACATTCCCTCTATAAGTGATAGCTTATGATAAGTGTCTTTTTCTGTGTGACTTATTTCACTTAGAATCGTCGTAGCTAAAGCCACTCATCATGCTGCTACTAGCCTTATGACATTGATTTCATGGCTGAGTGATATTCCATTGTACATAAGGACCACCACTTCTTTATCCATTTTTCTCTTTCCTGGGATATTTGAGGTGTCATGAAGTGGAGGTTCTTGTCAAAAGAGCAGCCCTAAACTTTGGGGTGCCTGTGTCTTGCTGATTTTTAGTTTTCCCAATTTATACGCCCATGAGTGGAAGTGCGCTATGCGCTCTAAGCTGTGTTTTTTCGATGTTTCAGGACACACCGTACCCTTCTCCAGAGTGGCTGTTGGCAATTTACATCCCGCCCATCAGCGTAGCAAGGCTCCCATTTCTCCATGGCCTGTCCTGCATTTCTGGTTTTGACAGTTTTTTCCGCATGGCCCTTTTGACCGATGGGAAGCGAGACTTCTTTGTAGCGCTGATTTGCCTTTCCAGGTTGCTTGGTTGGCCAAAAAGGGCGTATGCGTTTTTTCCTGAATATATTCAGGAAAAAACGCATACGCCCTTTTTGGCCAAGGGCATCATTGTCGACGTTTTGCCGCTTTTCATGTGCTTTAAAGGCGATTCGAATCGACCTCCTGAAATCTGTTTCCTGCAATTCTGCCTTGCTTTCAGATCCTCTTCGTTGCCTTCCCTCAATATATTTGTGGACGAGAGTTATCATTTATAACTCTGCAGGTTTGTGAATTGCAGTGCCCCTGAGCTCCATTTTTCAACTCGCTTTTTTGGGAGCTGGCCGCAAAAGCGCAGGATTGCCTCAGGCCCTATTCTGCTTCCGGGCGGCAGGCTGAGCCTGTGGTTAATTCTTCTTCCTGATGCGAAAATAGAGTGACCTGTGCCTGTCCCAACACCTAGAGCTAGTCTCTCATTGGCTCCCCCTCTTCCCGTTCATCCTCAGGACAAATTGCAAGCTGTACGGAACGGGAGGTTACAGGTGCTGATTCTCCAAGGAGGGAGATTGCTAGTAAAGCGGCTGGAATGGCGAACCCGAGCACAAGGAGATGAGAAATGAGGTGCGTTTTAGAAACCTTTCCCGATCACACGGTGTACCACCTTCTGGGTTTCTCATGCATGTTTTCGAGGTAGGAAGATGCCCTTGAACCTGGAGATTTGGGACCCATGGGATGGGTAACAGGCAGTATTACTTTAAAGGCTCTGCGTTTGCTCCCCCAACCTCACCAAACCTCTCAGCCCCGAGAGTGTCCACCCTTATGTCTCATCCAGCTGTGGGTCTAGATATGGTCAATCCAGGTTGCATCACAGCCCCTGAACGAATTTTGTAAGAATTTCTCTCTCTTTCACTGTCTGTGTTTCACGGGTTTTTAAAAGTAATTTATTTTTATAATGGGGTTTAGCTGCTTTTCACGGCTGTGTTTCTGCCGCTTTACACCCACTTGACTCACTTCCAGAGAGATATCAATACATAGGTTTTAAGATTCTTACTAGTCAGATATATTCTTGTGCGGTGAATAGGGGGTGTGGAGTCCAGTTCACTGAGCAAGGAGTAGGTCTTTCTATTACATATTGGGTTTATGGAACGGTATCTGAGCTCATTTGAAACCCTTGTTTTATGCATCACCCCACCCCACCTTTCCCGTTAAGCAGCCATAGTGTGTTTTGTAAACTTGTGACTCTGTTCTGTTTTGTAATTCAGTTCAAGTGTAGCGGTTTTTACATTCCCTCTATAAGTGATAGCTTATGATAAGTGTCTTTTTCTGTGTGACTTATTTCACTTAGAATCGTCGTAGCTAAAGCCACTCATCATGCTGCTACTAGCCTTATGACATTGATTTCATGGCTGAGTGATATTCCATTGTACATAAGGACCACCACTTCTTTATCCATTTTTCTCTTTCCTGGGATATTTGAGGTGTCATGAAGTGGAGGTTCTTGTCAAAAGAGCAGCCCTAAACTTTGGGGTGCCTGTGTCTTGCTGATTTTTAGTTTTCCCAATTTATACGCCCATGAGTGGAAGTGCCCTATGCGCTCTAAGCTGTGTTTTTTCGATGTTTCAGGACACACCGTACCCTTCTCCAGAGTGGCTGTTGGCAATTTACATCCCGCCCATCAGCGTAGCAAGGCTCCCATTTCTCCATGGCCTGTCCTGCATTTCTGGTTTTGACAGTTTTTTCCTCATGGCCCTTTTGACCGATGGGAAGCGAGACTTCTTTGTAGCGCTGATTTGCCTTTCCAGGTTGCTTGGTTGGCCAAAAAGGGCGTATGCGTTTTTTCCTGAATATATTCAGGAAAAAACGCATACGCCCTTTTTGGCCAAGGGCATCATTGTCGACGTTTTGCCGCTTTTCATGTGCTTTAAAGGCGATTCGAATCGACCTCCTGAAATCTGTTTCCTGCAATTCTGCCTTGCTTTCAGATCCTCTTCGTTGCCTTCCCTCAATATATTTGTGGACGAGAGTTATCATTTATAACTCTGCAGGTTTGTGAATTGCAGTGCCCCTGAGCTCCATTTTTCAACTCGCTTTTTTGGGAGCTGGCCGCAAAAGCGCAGGATTGCCTCAGGCCCTATTCTGCTTCCGGGCGGCAGGCTGAGCCTGTGGTTAATTCTTCTTCCTGATGCGAAAATAGAGTGACCTGTGCCTGTCCCAACACCTAGAGCTAGTCTCTCATTGGCTCCCCCTCTTCCCGTTCATCCTCAGGACAAATTGCAAGCTGTACGGAACGGGAGGTTACAGGTGCTGATTCTCCAAGGAGGGAGATTGCTAGTAAAGCGGCTGGAATGGCGAACCCGAGCACAAGGAGATGAGAAATGAGGTGCGTTTTAGAAACCTTTCCCGATCACACGGTGTACCACCTTCTGGGTTTCTCATGCATGTTTTCGAGGTAGGAAGATGCCCTTGAACCTGGAGATTTGGGACCCATGGGATGGGTAACAGGCAGTATTACTTTAAAGGCTCTGCGTTTGCTCCCCCAACCTCACCAAACCTCTCAGCCCCGAGAGTGTCCACCCTTATGTCTCATCCAGCTGTGGGTCTAGATATGGTCAATCCAGGTTGCATCACAGCCCCTGAACGAATTTTGTAAGAATTTCTCTCTCTTTCACTGTCTGTGTTTCACGGGTTTTTAAAAGTAATTTATTTTTATAATGGGGTTTAGCTGCTTTTCACGGCTGTGTTTCTGCCGCTTTACACCCACTTGACTCACTTCCAGAGAGATATCAATACATAGGTTTTAAGATTCTTACTAGTCAGATATATTCTTGTGCGGTGAATAGGGGGTGTGGAGTCCAGTTCACTGAGCAAGGAGTAGGTCTTTCTATTACATATTGGGTTTATGGAACGGTATCTGAGCTCATTTGAAACCCTTGTTTTATGCATCACCCCACCCCACCTTTCCCGTTAAGCAGCCATAGTGTGTTTTGTAAACTTGTGACTCTGTTCTGTTTTGTAATTCAGTTCAAGTGTAGCGGTTTTTACATTCCCTCTATAAGTGATAGCTTATGATAAGTGTCTTTTTCTGTGTGACTTATTTCACTTAGAATCGTCGTAGCTAAAGCCACTCATCATGCTGCTACTAGCCTTATGACATTGATTTCATGGCTGAGTGATATTCCATTGTACATAAGGACCACCACTTCTTTATCCATTTTTCTCTTTCCTGGGATATTTGAGGTGTCATGAAGTGGAGGTTCTTGTCAAAAGAGCAGCCCTAAACTTTGGGGTGCCTGTGTCTTGCTGATTTTTAGTTTTCCCAATTTATACGCCCATGAGTGGAAGTGCCCTATGCGCTCTAAGCTGTGTTTTTTCGATGTTTCAGGACACACCGTACCCTTCTCCAGAGTGGCTGTTGGCAATTTACATCCCGCCCATCAGCGTAGCAAGGCTCCCATTTCTCCATGGCCTGTCCTGCATTTCTGGTTTTGACAGTTTTTTCCTCATGGCCCTTTTGACCGATGGGAAGCGAGACTTCTTTGTAGCGCTGATTTGCCTTTCCAGGTTGCTTGGTTGGCCAAAAAGGGCGTATGCGTTTTTTCCTGAATATATTCAGGAAAAAACGCATACGCCCTTTTTGGCCAAGGGCATCATTGTCGACGTTTTGCCGCTTTTCATGTGCTTTAAAGGCGATTCGAATCGACCTCCTGAAATCTGTTTCCTGCAATTCTGCCTTGCTTTCAGATCCTCTTCGTTGCCTTCCCTCAATATATTTGTGGACGAGAGTTATCATTTATAACTCTGCAGGTTTGTGAATTGCAGTGCCCCTGAGCTCCATTTTTCAACTCGCTTTTTTGGGAGCTGGCCGCAAAAGCGCAGGATTGCCTCAGGCCCTATTCTGCTTCCGGGCGGCAGGCTGAGCCTGTGGTTAATTCTTCTTCCTGATGCGAAAATAGAGTGACCTGTGCCTGTCCCAACACCTAGAGCTAGTCTCTCATTGGCTCCCCCTCTTCCCGTTCATCCTCAGGACAAATTGCAAGCTGTACGGAACGGGAGGTTACAGGTGCTGATTCTCCAAGGAGGGAGATTGCTAGTAAAGCGGCTGGAATGGCGAACCCGAGCACAAGGAGATGAGAAATGAGGTGCGTTTTAGAAACCTTTCCCGATCACACGGTGTACCACCTTCTGGGTTTCTCATGCATGTTTTCGAGGTAGGAAGATGCCCTTGAACCTGGAGATTTGGGACCCATGGGATGGGTAACAGGCAGTATTACTTTAAAGGCTCTGCGTTTGCTCCCCCAACCTCACCAAACCTCTCAGCCCCGAGAGTGTCCACCCTTATGTCTCATCCAGCTGTGGGTCTAGATATGGTCAATCCAGGTTGCATCACAGCCCCTGAACGAATTTTGTAAGAATTTCTCTCTCTTTCACTGTCTGTGTTTCACGGGTTTTTAAAAGTAATTTATTTTTATAATGGGGTTTAGCTGCTTTTCACGGCTGTGTTTCTGCCGCTTTACACCCACTTGACTCACTTCCAGAGAGATATCAATACATAGGTTTTAAGATTCTTACTAGTCAGATATATTCTTGTGCGGTGAATAGGGGGTGTGGAGTCCAGTTCACTGAGCAAGGAGTAGGTCTTTCTATTACATATTGGGTTTATGGAACGGTATCTGAGCTCATTTGAAACCCTTGTTTTATGCATCACCCCACCCCACCTTTCCCGTTAAGCAGCCATAGTGTGTTTTGTAAACTTGTGACTCTGTTCTGTTTTGTAATTCAGTTCAAGTGTAGCGGTTTTTACATTCCCTCTATAAGTGATAGCTTATGATAAGTGTCTTTTTCTGTGTGACTTATTTCACTTAGAATCGTCGTAGCTAAAGCCACTCATCATGCTGCTACTAGCCTTATGACATTGATTTCATGGCTGAGTGATATTCCATTGTACATAAGGACCACCACTTCTTTATCCATTTTTCTCTTTCCTGGGATATTTGAGGTGTCATGAAGTGGAGGTTCTTGTCAAAAGAGCAGCCCTAAACTTTGGGGTGCCTGTGTCTTGCTGATTTTTAGTTTTCCCAATTTATACGCCCATGAGTGGAAGTGCCCTATGCGCTCTAAGCTGTGTTTTTTCGATGTTTCAGGACACACCGTACCCTTCTCCAGAGTGGCTGTTGGCAATTTACATCCCGCCCATCAGCGTAGCAAGGCTCCCATTTCTCCATGGCCTGTCCTGCATTTCTGGTTTTGACAGTTTTTTCCGCATGGCCCTTTTGACCGATGGGAAGCGAGACTTCTTTGTAGCGCTGATTTGCCTTTCCAGGTTGCTTGGTTGGCCAAAAAGGGCGTATGCGTTTTTTCCTGAATATGAAAAAACGCATACGCCCTTTTTGGCCAAGGGCATCATTGTCGACGTTTTGCCGCTTTTCATGTGCTTTAAAGGCGATTCGAATCGACCTCCTGAAATCTGTTTCCTGCAATTCTGCCTTGCTTTCAGATCCTCTTCGTTGCCTTCCCTCAATATATTTGTGGACGAGAGTTATCATTTATAACTCTGCAGGTTTGTGAATTGCAGTGCCCCTGAGCTCCATTTTTCAACTCGCTTTTTTGGGAGCTGGCCGCAAAAGCGCAGGATTGCCTCAGGCCCTATTCTGCTTCCGGGCGGCAGGCTGAGCCTGTGGTTAATTCTTCTTCCTGATGCGAAAATAGAGTGACCTGTGCCTGTCCCAACACCTAGAGCTAGTCTCTCATTGGCTCCCCCTCTTCCCGTTCATCCTCAGGACAAATTGCAAGCTGTACGGAACGGGAGGTTACAGGTGCTGATTCTCCAAGGAGGGAGATTGCTAGTAAAGCGGCTGGAATGGCGAACCCGAGCACAAGGAGATGAGAAATGAGGTGCGTTTTAGAAACCTTTCCCGATCACACGGTGTACCACCTTCTGGGTTTCTCATGCATGTTTTCGAGGTAGGAAGATGCCCTTGAACCTGGAGATTTGGGACCCATGGGATGGGTAACAGGCAGTATTACTTTAAAGGCTCTGCGTTTGCTCCCCCAACCTCACCAAACCTCTCAGCCCCGAGAGTGTCCACCCTTATGTCTCATCCAGCTGTGGGTCTAGATATGGTCAATCCAGGTTGCATCACAGCCCCTGAACGAATTTTGTAAGAATTTCTCTCTCTTTCACTGTCTGTGTTTCACGGGTTTTTAAAAGTAATTTATTTTTATAATGGGGTTTAGCTGCTTTTCACGGCTGTGTTTCTGCCGCTTTACAGCCACTTGACTCACTTCCAGAGAGATATCAATACATAGGTTTTAAGATTCTTACTAGTCAGATATATTCTTGTGCGGTGAATAGGGGGTGTGGAGTCCAGTTCACTGAGCAAGGAGTAGGTCTTTCTATTACATATTGGGTTTATGGAACGGTATCTGAGCTCATTTGAAACCCTTGTTTTATGCATCACCCCACCCCACCTTTCCCGTTAAGCAGCCATAGTGTGTTTTGTAAACTTGTGACTCTGTTCTGTTTTGTAATTCAGTTCAAGTGTAGCGGTTTTTACATTCCCTCTATAAGTGATAGCTTATGATAAGTGTCTTTTTCTGTGTGACTTATTTCACTTAGAATCGTCGTAGCTAAAGCCACTCATCATGCTGCTACTAGCCTTATGACATTGATTTCATGGCTGAGTGATATTCCATTGTACATAAGGACCACCACTTCTTTATCCATTTTTCTCTTTCCTGGGATATTTGAGGTGTCATGAAGTGGAGGTTCTTGTCAACAGAGCAGCCCTAAACTTTGGGGTGCCTGTGTCTTGCTGATTTTTAGTTTTCCCAATTTATACGCCCATGAGTGGAAGTGCCCTATGCGCTCTAAGCTGTGTTTTTTCGATGTTTCAGGACACACCGTACCCTTCTCCAGAGTGGCTGTTGGCAATTTACATCCCGCCCATCAGCGTAGCAAGGCTCCCATTTCTCCATGGCCTGTCCTGCATTTCTGGTTTTGACACTTTTTTCCGCATGGCCCTTTTGACCGATGGGAAGCGAGACTTCTTTGTAGCGCTGATTTGCCTTTCCAGGTTGCTTGGTTGGCCAAAAAGGGCGTATGCGTTTTTTCCTGAATATATTCAGGAAAAAACGCATACGCCCTTTTTGGCCAAGGGCATCATTGTCGACGTTTTGCCGCTTTTCATGTGCTTTAAAGGCGATTCGAATCGACCTCCTGAAATCTGTTTCCTGCAATTCTGCCTTGCTTTCAGATCCTCTTCGTTGCCTTCCCTCAATATATTTGTGGACGAGAGTTATCATTTATAACTCTGCAGGTTTGTGAATTGCAGTGCCCCTGAGCTCCATTTTTCAACTCGCTTTTTTGGGAGCTGGCCGCAAAAGCGCAGGATTGCCTCAGGCCCTATTCTGCTTCCGGGCGGCAGGCTGAGCCTGTGGTTAATTCTTCTTCCTGATGCGAAAATAGAGTGACCTGTGCCTGTCCCAACACCTAGAGCTAGTCTCTCATTGGCTCCCCCTCTTCCCGTTCATCCTCAGGACAAATTGCAAGCTGTACGGAACGGGAGGTTACAGGTGCTGATTCTCCAAGGAGGGAGATTGCTAGTAAAGCGGCTGGAATGGCGAACCCGAGCACAAGGAGATGAGAAATGAGGTGCGTTTTAGAAACCTTTCCCGATCACACGGTGTACCACCTTCTGGGTTTCTCATGCATGTTTTCGAGGTAGGAAGATGCCCTTGAACCTGGAGATTTGGGACCCATGGGATGGGTAACAGGCAGTATTACTTTAAAGGCTCTGCGTTTGCTCCCCCAACCTCACCAAACCTCTCAGCCCCGAGAGTGTCCACCCTTATGTCTCATCCAGCTGTGGGTCTAGATATGGTCAATCCAGGTTGCATCACAGCCCCTGAACGAATTTTGTAAGAATTTCTCTCTCTTTCACTGTCTGTGTTTCACGGGTTTTTAAAAGTAATTTATTTTTATAATGGGGTTTAGCTGCTTTTCACGGCTGTGTTTCTGCCGCTTTACAGCCACTTGACTCACTTCCAGAGAGATATCAATACATAGGTTTTAAGATTCTTACTAGTCAGATATATTCTTGTGCGGTGAATAGGGGGTGTGGAGTCCAGTTCACTGAGCAAGGAGTAGGTCTTTCTATTACATATTGGGTTTATGGAACGGTATCTGAGCTCATTTGAAACCCTTGTTTTATGCATCACCCCACCCCACCTTTCCCGTTAAGCAGCCATAGTGTGTTTTGTAAACTTGTGACTCTGTTCTGTTTTGTAATTCAGTTCAAGTGTAGCGGTTTTTACATTCCCTCTATAAGTGATAGCTTATGATAAGTGTCTTTTTCTGTGTGACTTATTTCACTTAGAATCGTCGTAGCTAAAGCCACTCATCATGCTGCTACTAGCCTTATGACATTGATTTCATGGCTGAGTGATATTCCATTGTACATAAGGACCACCACTTCTTTATCCATTTTTCTCTTTCCTGGGATATTTGAGGTGTCATGAAGTGGAGGTTCTTGTCAACAGAGCAGCCCTAAACTTTGGGGTGCCTGTGTCTTGCTGATTTTTAGTTTTCCCAATTTATACGCCCATGAGTGGAAGTGCCCTATGCGCTCTAAGCTGTGTTTTTTCGATGTTTCAGGACACACCGTACCCTTCTCCAGAGTGGCTGTTGGCAATTTACATCCCGCCCATCAGCGTAGCAAGGCTCCCATTTCTCCATGGCCTGTCCTGCATTTCTGGTTTTGACAGTTTTTTCCGCATGGCCCTTTTGACCGATGGGAAGCGAGACTTCTTTGTAGCGCTGATTTGCCTTTCCAGGTTGCTTGGTTGGCCAAAAAGGGCGTATGCGTTTTTTCCTGAATATATTCAGGAAAAAACGCATACGCCCTTTTTGGCCAAGGGCATCATTGTCGACGTTTTGCCGCTTTTCATGTGCTTTAAAGGCGATTCGAATCGACCTCCTGAAATCTGTTTCCTGCAATTCTGCCTTGCTTTCAGATCCTCTTCGTTGCCTTCCCTCAATATATTTGTGGACGAGAGTTATCATTTATAACTCTGCAGGTTTGTGAATTGCAGTGCCCCTGAGCTCCATTTTTCAACTCGCTTTTTTGGGAGCTGGCCGCAAAAGCGCAGGATTGCCTCAGGCCCTATTCTGCTTCCGGGCGGCAGGCTGAGCCTGTGGTTAATTCTTCTTCCTGATGCGAAAATAGAGTGACCTGTGCCTGTCCCAACACCTAGAGCTAGTCTCTCATTGGCTCCCCCTCTTCCCGTTCATCCTCAGGACAAATTGCAAGCTGTACGGAACGGGAGGTTACAGGTGCTGATTCTCCAAGGAGGGAGATTGCTAGTAAAGCGGCTGGAATGGCGAACCCGAGCACAAGGAGATGAGAAATGAGGTGCGTTTTAGAAACCTTTCCCGATCACACGGTGTACCACCTTCTGGGTTTCTCATGCATGTTTTCGAGGTAGGAAGATGCCCTTGAACCTGGAGATTTGGGACCCATGGGATGGGTAACAGGCAGTATTACTTTAAAGGCTCTGCGTTTGCTCCCCCAACCTCACCAAACCTCTCAGCCCCGAGAGTGTCCACCCTTATGTCTCATCCAGCTGTGGGTCTAGATATGGTCAATCCAGGTTGCATCACAGCCCCTGAACGAATTTTGTAAGAATTTCTCTCTCTTTCACTGTCTGTGTTTCACGGGTTTTTAAAAGTAATTTATTTTTATAATGGGGTTTAGCTGCTTTTCACGGCTGTGTTTCTGCCGCTTTACACCCACTTGACTCACTTCCAGAGAGATATCAATACATAGGTTTTAAGATTCTTACTAGTCAGATATATTCTTGTGCGGTGAATAGGGGGTGTGGAGTCCAGTTCACTGAGCAAGGAGTAGGTCTTTCTATTACATATTGGGTTTATGGAACGGTATCTGAGCTCATTTGAAACCCTTGTTTTATGCATCACCCCACCCCACCTTTCCCGTTAAGCAGCCATAGTGTGTTTTGTAAACTTGTGACTCTGTTCTGTTTTGTAATTCAGTTCAAGTGTAGCGGTTTTTACATTCCCTCTATAAGTGATAGCTTATGATAAGTGTCTTTTTCTGTGTGACTTATTTCACTTAGAATCGTCGTAGCTAAAGCCACTCATCATGCTGCTACTAGCCTTATGACATTGATTTCATGGCTGAGTGATATTCCATTGTACATAAGGACCACCACTTCTTTATCCATTTTTCTCTTTCCTGGGATATTTGAGGTGTCATGAAGTGGAGGTTCTTGTCAACAGAGCAGCCCTAAACTTTGGGGTGCCTGTGTCTTGCTGATTTTTAGTTTTCCCAATTTATACGCCCATGAGTGGAAGTGCCCTATGCGCTCTAAGCTGTGTTTTTTCGATGTTTCAGGACACACCGTACACTTCTCCAGAGTGGCTGTTGGCAATTTACATCCCGCCCATCAGCGTAGCAAGGCTCCCATTTCTCCATGGCCTGTCCTGCATTTCTGGTTTTGACACTTTTTTCCGCATGGCCCTTTTGACCGATGGGAAGCGAGACTTCTTTGTAGCGCTGATTTGCCTTTCCAGGTTGCTTGGTTGGCCAAAAAGGGCGTATGCGTTTTTTCCTGAATATATTCAGGAAAAAACGCATACGCCCTTTTTGGCCAAGGGCATCATTGTCGACGTTTTGCCGCTTTTCATGTGCTTTAAAGGCGATTCGAATCGACCTCCTGAAATCTGTTTCCTGCAATTCTGCCTTGCTTTCAGATCCTCTTCGTTGCCTTCCCTCAATATATTTGTGGACGAGAGTTATCATTTATAACTCTGCAGGTTTGTGAATTGCAGTGCCCCTGAGCTCCATTTTTCAACTCGCTTTTTTGGGAGCTGGCCGCAAAAGCGCAGGATTGCCTCAGGCCCTATTCTGCTTCCGGGCGGCAGGCTGAGCCTGTGGTTAATTCTTCTTCCTGATGGGAAAATAGAGTGACCTGTGCCTGTCCCAACACCTAGAGCTAGTCTCTCATTGGCTCCCCCTCTTCCCGTTCATCCTCAGGACAAATTGCAAGCTGTACGGAACGGGAGGTTACAGGTGCTGATTCTCCAAGGAGGGAGATTGCTAGTAAAGCGGCTGGAATGGCGAACCCGAGCACAAGGAGATGAGAGATGAGGTGCGTTTTAGAAACCTTTCCCGATCACACGGTGTACCACCTTCTGGGTTTCTCATGCATGTTTTCGAGGTAGGAAGATGCCCTTGAACCTGGAGATTTGGGACCCATGGGATGGGTAACAGGCAGTATTACTTTAAAGGCTCTGCGTTTGCTCCCCCAACCTCACCAAACCTCTCAGCCCCGAGAGTGTCCACCCTTATGTCTCATCCAGCTGTGGGTCTAGATATGGTCAATCCAGGTTGCATCATAGCCCCTGAACGAATTTTGTAAGAATTTCTCTCTCTTTCACTGTCTGTGTTTCACGGGTTTTTAAAAGTAATTTATTTTTATAATGGGGTTTAGCTGCTTTTCACGGCTGTGTTTCTGCCGCTTTACACCCACCTGACTCACTTCCAGAGAGATATCAATACATAGGTTTTAAGATTCTTACTAGTCAGATATATTCTTGTGCGGTGAATAGGGGGTGTGGAGTCCAGTTCACTGAGCAAGGAGTAGGTCTTTCTATTACATATTGGGTTTATGGAACGGTATCTGAGCTCATTTGAAACCCTTGTTTTATGCATCACCCCACCCCACCTTTCCCGTTAAGCAGCCATAGTGTGTTTTGTAAACTTGTGACTCTGTTCTGTTTTGTAATTCAGTTCAAGTGTAGCGGTTTTTACATTCCCTCTATAAGTGATAGCTTATGATAAGTGTCTTTTTCTGTGTGACTTATTTCACTTAGAATCGTCGTAGCTAAAGCCACTCATCATGCTGCTACTAGCCTTATGACATTGATTTCATGGCTGAGTGATATTCCATTGTACATAAGGACCACCACTTCTTTATCCATTTTTCTCTTTCCTGGGATATTTGAGGTGTCATGAAGTGGAGGTTCTTGTCAACAGAGCAGCCCTAAACTTTGGGGTGCCTGTGTCTTGCTGATTTTTAGTTTTCCCAATTTATACGCCCATGAGTGGAAGTGCCCTATGCGCTCTAAGCTGTGTTTTTTCGATGTTTCAGGACACACCGTACACTTCTCCAGAGTGGCTGTTGGCAATTTACATCCCGCCCATCAGCGTAGCAAGGCTCCCATTTCTCCATGGCCTGTCCTGCATTTCTGGTTTTGACACTTTTTTCCGCATGGCCCTTTTGACCCATGGGAAGCGAGACTTCTTTGTAGCGCTGATTTGCCTTTCCAGGTTGCTTGGTTGGCCAAAAAGGGCGTATGCGTTTTTTCCTGAATATATTCAGGAAAAAACGGATACGCCCTTTTTGGCCAAGGGCATCATTGTCGACGTTTTGCCGCTTTTCATGTGCTTTAAAGGCGATTCGAATCGACCTCCTGAAATCTGTTTCCTGCAATTCTGCCTTGCTTTCAGATCCTCTTCGTTGCCTTCCCTCAATATATTTGTGGACGAGAGTTATCATTTATAACTCTGCAGGTTTGTGAATTGCAGTGCCCCTGAGCTCCATTTTTCAACTCGCTTTTTTGGGAGCTGGCCGCAAAAGCGCAGGATTGCCTCAGGCCCTATTCTGCTTCCGGGCGGCAGGCTGAGCCTGTGGTTAATTCTTCTTCCTGATGGGAAAATAGAGTGACCTGTGCCTGTCCCAACACCTAGAGCTAGTCTCTCATTGGCTCCCCCTCTTCCCGTTCATCCTCAGGACAAATTGCAAGCTGTACGGAACGGGAGGTTACAGGTGCTGATTCTCCAAGGAGGGAGATTGCTAGTAAAGCGGCTGGAATGGCGAACCCGAGCACAAGGAGATGAGAAATGAGGTGCGTTTTAGAAACCTTTCCCGATCACACGGTGTACCACCTTCTGGGTTTCTCATGCATGTTTTCGAGGTAGGAAGATGCCCTTGAACCTGGAGATTTGGGACCCATGGGATGGGTAACAGGCAGTATTACTTTAAAGGCTCTGCGTTTGCTCCCCCAACCTCACCAAACCTCTCAGCCCCGAGAGTGTCCACCCTTATGTCTCATCCAGCTGTGGGTCTAGATATGGTCAATCCAGGTTGCATCACAGCCCCTGAACGAATTTTGTAAGAATTTCTCTCTCTTTCACTGTCTGTGTTTCACGGGTTTTTAAAAGTAATTTATTTTTATAATGGGGTTTAGCTGCTTTTCACGGCTGTGTTTCTGCCGCTTTACACCCACTTGACTCACTTCCAGAGAGATATCAATACATAGGTTTTAAGATTCTTACTAGTCAGATATATTCTTGTGCGGTGAATAGGGGGTGTGGAGTCCAGTTCACTGAGCAAGGAGTAGGTCTTTCTATTACATATTGGGTTTATGGAACGGTATCTGAGCTCATTTGAAACCCTTGTTTTATGCATCACCCCACCCCACCTTTCCCGTTAAGCAGCCATAGTGTGTTTTGTAAACTTGTGACTCTGTTCTGTTTTGTAATTCAGTTCAAGTGTAGCGGTTTTTACATTCCCTCTATAAGTGATAGCTTATGATAAGTGTCTTTTTCTGTGTGACTTATTTCACTTAGAATCGTCGTAGCTAAAGCCACTCATCATGCTGCTACTAGCCTTATGACATTGATTTCATGGCTGAGTGATATTCCATTGTACATAAGGACCACCACTTCTTTATCCATTTTTCTCTTTCCTGGGATATTTGAGGTGTCATGAAGTGGAGGTTCTTGTCAACAGAGCAGCCCTAAACTTTGGGGTGCCTGTGTCTTGCTGATTTTTAGTTTTCCCAATTTATACGCCCATGAGTGGAAGTGCGCTATGCGCTCTAAGCTGTGTTTTTTCGATGTTTCAGGACACACCGTACCCTTCTCCAGAGTGGCTGTTGGCAATTTACATCCCGCCCATCAGCGTAGCAAGGCTCCCATTTCTCCATGGCCTGTCCTGCATTTCTGGTTTTGACACTTTTTTCCGCATGGCCCTTTTGACCGATGGGAAGCGAGACTTCTTTGTAGCGCTGATTTGCCTTTCCAGGTTGCTTGGTTGGCCAAAAAGGGCGTATGCGTTTTTTCCTGAATATATTCAGGAAAAAACGCATACGCCCTTTTTGGCCAAGGGCATCATTGTCGACGTTTTGCCGCTTTTCATGTGCTTTAAAGGCGATTCGAATCGACCTCCTGAAATCTGTTTCCTGCAATTCTGCCTTGCTTTCAGATCCTCTTCGTTGCCTTCCCTCAATATATTTGTGGACGAGAGTTATCATTTATAACTCTGCAGGTTTGTGAATTGCAGTGCCCCTGAGCTCCATTTTTCAACTCGCTTTTTTGGGAGCTGGCCGCAAAAGCGCAGGATTGCCTCAGGCCCTATTCTGCTTCCGGGCGGCAGGCTGAGCCTGTGGTTAATTCTTCTTCCTGATGCGAAAATAGAGTGACCTGTGCCTGTCCCAACACCTAGAGCTAGTCTCTCATTGGCTCCCCCTCTTCCCGTTCATCCTCAGGACAAATTGCAAGCTGTACGGAACGGGAGGTTACAGGTGCTGATTCTCCAAGGAGGGAGATTGCTAGTAAAGCGGCTGGAATGGCGAACCCGAGCACAAGGAGATGAGAAATGAGGTGCGTTTTAGAAACCTTTCCCGATCACACGGTGTACCACCTTCTGGGTTTCTCATGCATGTTTTCGAGGTAGGAAGATGCCCTTGAACCTGGAGATTTGGGACCCATGGGATGGGTAACAGGCAGTATTACTTTAAAGGCTCTGCGTTTGCTCCCCCAACCTCACCAAACCTCTCAGCCCCGAGAGTGTCCACCCTTATGTCTCATCCAGCTGTGGGTCTAGATATGGTCAATCCAGGTTGCATCACAGCCCCTGAACGAATTTTGTAAGAATTTCTCTCTCTTTCACTGTCTGTGTTTCACGGGTTTTTAAAAGTAATTTATTTTTATAATGGGGTTTAGCTGCTTTTCACGGCTGTGTTTCTGCCGCTTTACAGCCACTTGACTCACTTCCAGAGAGATATCAATACATAGGTTTTAAGATTCTTACTAGTCAGATATATTCTTGTGCGGTGAATAGGGGGTGTGGAGTCCAGTTCACTGAGCAAGGAGTAGGTCTTTCTATTACATATTGGGTTTATGGAACGGTATCTGAGCTCATTTGAAACCCTTGTTTTATGCATCACCCCACCCCACCTTTCCCGTTAAGCAGCCATAGTGTGTTTTGTAAACTTGTGACTCTGTTCTGTTTTGTAATTCAGTTCAAGTGTAGCGGTTTTTACATTCCCTCTATAAGTGATAGCTTATGATAAGTGTCTTTTTCTGTGTGACTTATTTCACTTAGAATCGTCGTAGCTAAAGCCACTCATCATGCTGCTACTAGCCTTATGACATTGATTTCATGGCTGAGTGATATTCCATTGTACATAAGGACCACCACTTCTTTATCCATTTTTCTCTTTCCTGGGATATTTGAGGTGTCATGAAGTGGAGGTTCTTGTCAACAGAGCAGCCCTAAACTTTGGGGTGCCTGTGTCTTGCTGATTTTTAGTTTTCCCAATTTATACGCCCATGAGTGGAAGTGCCCTATGCGCTCTAAGCTGTGTTTTTTCGATGTTTCAGGACACACCGTACCCTTCTCCAGAGTGGCTGTTGGCAATTTACATCCCGCCCATCAGCGTAGCAAGGCTCCCATTTCTCCATGGCCTGTCCTGCATTTCTGGTTTTGACACTTTTTTCCGCATGGCCCTTTTGACCGATGGGAAGCGAGACTTCTTTGTAGCGCTGATTTGCCTTTCCAGGTTGCTTGGTTGGCCAAAAAGGACGTATGCGTTTTTTCCTGAATATATTCAGGAAAAAACGCATACGCCCTTTTTGGCCAAGGGCATCATTGTCGACGTTTTGCCGCTTTTCATGTGCTTTAAAGGCGATTCGAATCGACCTCCTGAAATCTGTTTCCTGCAATTCTGCCTTGCTTTCAGATCCTCTTCGTTGCCTTCCCTCAATATATTTGTGGACGAGAGTTATCATTTATAACTCTGCAGGTTTGTGAATTGCAGTGCCCCTGAGCTCCATTTTTCAACTCGCTTTTTTGGGAGCTGGCCGCAAAAGCGCAGGACTGCCTCAGGCCCTATTCTGCTTCCGGGCGGCAGGCTGAGCCTGTGGTTAATTCTTCTTCCTGATGGGAAAATAGAGTGACCTGTGCCTGTCCCAACACCTAGAGCTAGTCTCTCATTGGCTCCCCCTCTTCCCGTTCATCCTCAGGACAAATTGCAAGCTGTACGGAACGGGAGGTTACAGGTGCTGATTCTCCAAGGAGGGAGATTGCTAGTAAAGCGGCTGGAATGGCGAACCCGAGCACAAGGAGATGAGAAATGAGGTGCGTTTTAGAAACCTTTCCCGATCACACGGTGTACCACCTTCTGGGTTTCTCATGCATGTTTTCGAGGTAGGAAGATGCCCTTGAACCTGGAGATTTGGGACCCATGGGATGGGTAACAGGCAGTATTACTTTAAAGGCTCTGCGTTTGCTCCCCCAACCTCACCAAACCTCTCAGCCCCGAGAGTGTCCACCCTTATGTCTCATCCAGCTGTGGGTCTAGATATGGTCAATCCAGGTTGCATCACAGCCCCTGAACGAATTTTGTAAGAATTTCTCTCTCTTTCACTGTCTGTGTTTCACGGGTTTTTAAAAGTAATTTATTTTTATAATGGGGTTTAGCTGCTTTTCACGGCTGTGTTTCTGCCGCTTTACAGCCACTTGACTCACTTCCAGAGAGATATCAATACATAGGTTTTAAGATTCTTACTAGTCAGATATATTCTTGTGCGGTGAATAGGGGGTGTGGAGTCCAGTTCACTGAGCAAGGAGTAGGTCTTTCTATTACATATTGGGTTTATGGAACGGTATCTGAGCTCATTTGAAACCCTTGTTTTATGCATCACCCCACCCCACCTTTCCCGTTAAGCAGCCATAGTGTGTTTTGTAAACTTGTGACTCTGTTCTGTTTTGTAATTCAGTTCAAGTGTAGCGGTTTTTACATTCCCTCTATAAGTGATAGCTTATGATAAGTGTCTTTTTCTGTGTGACTTATTTCACTTAGAATCGTCGTAGCTAAAGCCACTCATCATGCTGCTACTAGCCTTATGACATTGATTTCATGGCTGAGTGATATTCCATTGTACATAAGGACCACCACTTCTTTATCCATTTTTCTCTTTCCTGGGATATTAGAGGTGTCATGAAGTGGAGGTTCTTGTCAAAAGAGCAGCCCTAAACTTTGGGGTGCCTGTGTCTTGCTGATTTTTAGTTTTCCCAATTTATACGCCCATGAGTGGAAGTGCCCTATGCGCTCTAAGCTGTGTTTTTTCGATGTTTCAGGACACACCGTACCCTTCTCCAGAGTGGCTGTTGGCAATTTACATCCCGCCCATCAGCGTAGCAAGGCTCCCATTTCTCCATGGCCTGTCCTGCATTTCTGGTTTTGACAGTTTTTTCCGCATGGCCCTTTTGACCGATGGGAAGCGAGACTTCTTTGTAGCGCTGATTTGCCTTTCCAGGTTGCTTGGTTGGCCAAAAAGGGCGTATGCGTTTTTTCCTGAATATATTCAGGAAAAAACGCATACGCCCTTTTTGGCCAAGGGCATCATTGTCGACGTTTTGCCGCTTTTCATGTGCTTTAAAGGCGATTCGAATCGACCTCCTGAAATCTGTTTCCTGCAATTCTGCCTTGCTTTCAGATCCTCTTCGTTGCCTTCCCTCAATATATTTGTGGACGAGAGTTATCATTTATAACTCTGCAGGTTTGTGAATTGCAGTGCCCCTGAGCTCCATTTTTCAACTCGCTTTTTTGGGAGCTGGCCGCAAAAGCGCAGGATTGCCTCAGGCCCTATTCTGGTTCCGGGCGGCAGGCTGAGCCTGTGGTTAATTCTTCTTCCTGATGGGAAAATAGAGTGACCTGTGCCTGTCCCAACACCTAGAGCTAGTCTCTCATTGGCTCCCCCTCTTCCCGTTCATCCTCAGGACAAATTGCAAGCTGTACGGAACGGGAGGTTACAGGTGCTGATTCTCCAAGGAGGGAGATTGCTAGTAAAGCGGCTGGAATGGCGAACCCGAGCACAAGGAGATGAGAAATGAGGTGCGTTTTAGAAACCTTTCCCGATCACACGGTGTACCACCTTCTGGGTTTCTCATGCATGTTTTCGAGGTAGGAAGATGCCCTTGAACCTGGAGATTTGGGACCC
This sequence comes from Balaenoptera borealis, assembly GCF_965194805.1. Taxonomy (NCBI): domain Eukaryota; kingdom Metazoa; phylum Chordata; class Mammalia; order Artiodactyla; family Balaenopteridae; genus Balaenoptera; species Balaenoptera borealis. The sequence continues at coordinate 4,962 of NW_028123501.1, read as the reverse complement.
ATGGGATGGGTAACAGGCAGTATTACTTTAAAGGCTCTGCGTTTGCTCCCCCAACCTCACCAAACCTCTCAGCCCCGAGAGTGTCCACCCTTATGTCTCATCCAGCTGTGGGTCTAGATATGGTCAATCCAGGTTGCATCACAGCCCCTGAACGAATTTTGTAAGAATTTCTCTCTCTTTCACTGTCTGTGTTTCACGGGTTTTTAAAAGTAATTTATTTTTATAATGGGGTTTAGCTGCTTTTCACGGCTGTGTTTCTGCCGCTTTACAGCCACTTGACTCACTTCCAGAGAGATATCAATACATAGGTTTTAAGATTCTTACTAGTCAGATATATTCTTGTGCGGTGAATAGGGGGTGTGGAGTCCAGTTCACTGAGCAAGGAGTAGGTCTTTCTATTACATATTGGGTTTATGGAACGGTATCTGAGCTCATTTGAAACCCTTGTTTTATGCATCACCCCACCCCACCTTTCCCGTTAAGCAGCCATAGTGTGTTTTGTAAACTTGTGACTCTGTTCTGTTTTGTAATTCAGTTCAAGTGTAGCGGTTTTTACATTCCCTCTATAAGTGATAGCTTATGATAAGTGTCTTTTTCTGTGTGACTTATTTCACTTAGAATCGTCGTAGCTAAAGCCACTCATCATGCTGCTACTAGCCTTATGACATTGATTTCATGGCTGAGTGATATTCCATTGTACATAAGGACCACCACTTCTTTATCCATTTTTCTCTTTCCTGGGATATTTGAGGTGTCATGAAGTGGAGGTTCTTGTCAACAGAGCAGCCCTAAACTTTGGGGTGCCTGTGTCTTGCTGATTTTTAGTTTTCCCAATTTATACGCCCATGAGTGGAAGTGCCCTATGCGCTCTAAGCTGTGTTTTTTCGATGTTTCAGGACACACCGTACCCTTCTCCAGAGTGGCTGTTGGCAATTTACATCCCGCCCATCAGCGTAGCAAGGCTCCCATTTCTCCATGGCCTGTCCTGCATTTCTGGTTTTGACACTTTTTTCCGCATGGCCCTTTTGACCGATGGGAAGCGAGACTTCTTTGTAGCGCTGATTTGCCTTTCCAGGTTGCTTGGTTGGCCAAAAAGGGCGTATGCGTTTTTTCCTGAATATATTCAGGAAAAAACGCATACGCCCTTTTTGGCCAAGGGCATCATTGTCGACGTTTTGCCGCTTTTCATGTGCTTTAAAGGCGATTCGAATCGACCTCCTGAAATCTGTTTCCTGCAATTCTGCCTTGCTTTCAGATCCTCTTCGTTGCCTTCCCTCAATATATTTGTGGACGAGAGTTATCATTTATAACTCTGCAGGTTTGTGAATTGCAGTGCCCCTGAGCTCCATTTTTCAACTCGCTTTTTTGGGAGCTGGCCGCAAAAGCGCAGGATTGCCTCAGGCCCTATTCTGCTTCCGGGCGGCAGGCTGAGCCTGTGGTTAATTCTTCTTCCTGATGCGAAAATAGAGTGACCTGTGCCTGTCCCAACACCTAGAGCTAGTCTCTCATTGGCTCCCCCTCTTCCCGTTCATCCTCAGGACAAATTGCAAGCTGTACGGAACGGGAGGTTACAGGTGCTGATTCTCCAAGGAGGGAGATTGCTAGTAAAGCGGCTGGAATGGCGAACCCGAGCACAAGGAGATGAGAAATGAGGTGCGTTTTAGAAACCTTTCCCGATCACACGGTGTACCACCTTCTGGGTTTCTCATGCATGTTTTCGAGGTAGGAAGATGCCCTTGAACCTGGAGATTTGGGACCCATGGGATGGGTAACAGGCAGTATTACTTTAAAGGCTCTGCGTTTGCTCCCCCAACCTCACCAAACCTCTCAGCCCCGAGAGTGTCCACCCTTATGTCTCATCCAGCTGTGGGTCTAGATATGGTCAATCCAGGTTGCATCACAGCCCCTGAACGAATTTTGTAAGAATTTCTCTCTCTTTCACTGTCTGTGTTTCACGGGTTTTTAAAAGTAATTTATTTTTATAATGGGGTTTAGCTGCTTTTCACGGCTGTGTTTCTGCCGCTTTACACCCACTTGACTCACTTCCAGAGAGATATCAATACATAGGTTTTAAGATTCTTACTAGTCAGATATATTCTTGTGCGGTGAATAGGGGGTGTGGAGTCCAGTTCACTGAGCAAGGAGTAGGTCTTTCTATTACATATTGGGTTTATGGAACGGTATCTGAGCTCATTTGAAACCCTTGTTTTATGCATCACCCCACCCCACCTTTCCCGTTAAGCAGCCATAGTGTGTTTTGTAAACTTGTGACTCTGTTCTGTTTTGTAATTCAGTTCAAGTGTAGCGGTTTTTACATTCCCTCTATAAGTGATAGCTTATGATAAGTGTCTTTTTCTGTGTGACTTATTTCACTTAGAATCGTCGTAGCTAAAGCCACTCATCATGCTGCTACTAGCCTTATGACATTGATTTCATGGCTGAGTGATATTCCATTGTACATAAGGACCACCACTTCTTTATCCATTTTTCTCTTTCCTGGGATATTTGAGGTGTCATGAAGTGGAGGTTCTTGTCAAAAGAGCAGCCCTAAACTTTGGGGTGCCTGTGTCTTGCTGATTTTTAGTTTTCCCAATTTATACGCCCATGAGTGGAAGTGCCCTATGCGCTCTAAGCTGTGTTTTTTCGATGTTTCAGGACACACCGTACCCTTCTCCAGAGTGGCTGTTGGCAATTTACATCCCGCCCATCAGCGTAGCAAGGCTCCCATTTCTCCATGGCCTGTCCTGCATTTCTGGTTTTGACACTTTTTTCCGCATGGCCCTTTTGACCTATGGGAAGCGAGACTTCTTTGTAGCGCTGATTTGCCTTTCCAGGTTGCTTGGTTGGCCAAAAAGGGCGTATGCGTTTTTTCCTGAATATATTCAGGAAAAAACGCATACGCCCTTTTTGGCCAAGGGCATCATTGTCGACGTTTTGCCGCTTTTCATGTGCTTTAAAGGCGATTCGAATCGACCTCCTGAAATCTGTTTCCTGCAATTCTGCCTTGCTTTCAGATCCTCTTCGTTGCCTTCCCTCAATATATTTGTGGACGAGAGTTATCATTTATAACTCTGCAGGTTTGTGAATTGCAGTGCCCCTGAGCTCCATTTTTCAACTCGCTTTTTTGGGAGCTGGCCGCAAAAGCGCAGGATTGCCTCAGGCCCTATTCTGCTTCCGGGCGGCAGGCTGAGCCTGTGGTTAATTCTTCTTCCTGATGGGAAAATAGAGTGACCTGTGCCTGTCCCAACACCTAGAGCTAGTCTCTCATTGGCTCCCCCTCTTCCCGTTCATCCTCAGGACAAATTGCAAGCTGTACGGAACGGGAGGTTACAGGTGCTGATTCTCCAAGGAGGGAGATTGCTAGTAAAGCGGCTGGAATGGCGAACCCGAGCACAAGGAGATGAGAAATGAGGTGCGTTTTAGAAACCTTTCCCGATCACACGGTGTACCACCTTCTGGGTTTCTCATGCATGTTTTCGAGGTAGGAAGATGCCCTTGAACCTGGAGATTTGGGACCCATGGGATGGGTAACAGGCAGTATTACTTTAAAGGCTCTGCGTTTGCTCCCCCAACCTCACCAAACCTCTCAGCCCCGAGAGTGTCCACCCTTATGTCTCATCCAGCTGTGGGTCTAGATATGGTCAATCCAGGTTGCATCACAGCCCCTGAACGAATTTTGTAAGAATTTCTCTCTCTTTCACTGTCTGTGTTTCACGGGTTTTTAAAAGTAATTTATTTTTATAATGGGGTTTAGCTGCTTTTCACGGCTGTGTTTCTGCCGCTTTACAGCCACTTGACTCACTTCCAGAGAGATATCAATACATAGGTTTTAAGATTCTTACTAGTCAGATATATTCTTGTGCGGTGAATAGGGGGTGTGGAGTCCAGTTCACTGAGCAAGGAGTAGGTCTTTCTATTACATATTGGGTTTATGGAACGGTATCTGAGCTCATTTGAAACCCTTGTTTTATGCATCACCCCACCCCACCTTTCCCGTTAAGCAGCCATAGTGTGTTTTGTAAACTTGTGACTCTGTTCTGTTTTGTAATTCAGTTCAAGTGTAGCGGTTTTTACATTCCCTCTATAAGTGATAGCTTATGATAAGTGTCTTTTTCTGTGTGACTTATTTCACTTAGAATCGTCGTAGCTAAAGCCACTCATCATGCTGCTACTAGCCTTATGACATTGATTTCATGGCTGAGTGATATTCCATTGTACATAAGGACCACCACTTCTTTATCCATTTTTCTCTTTCCTGGGATATTTGAGGTGTCATGAAGTGGAGGTTCTTGTCAAAAGAGCAGCCCTAAACTTTGGGGTGCCTGTGTCTTGCTGATTTTTAGTTTTCCCAATTTATACGCCCATGAGTGGAAGTGCCCTATGCGCTCTAAGCTGTGTTTTTTCGATGTTTCAGGACACACCGTACCCTTCTCCAGAGTGGCTGTTGGCAATTTACATCCCGCCCATCAGCGTAGCAAGGCTCCCATTTCTCCATGGCCTGTCCTGCATTTCTGGTTTTGACACTTTTTTCCGCATGGCCCTTTTGACCGATGGGAAGCGAGACTTCTTTGTAGCGCTGATTTGCCTTTCCAGGTTGCTTGGTTGGCCAAAAAGGGCGTATGCGTTTTTTCCTGAATATATTCAGGAAAAAACGCATACGCCCTTTTTGGCCAAGGGCATCATTGTCGACGTTTTGCCGCTTTTCATGTGCTTTAAAGGCGATTCGAATCGACCTCCTGAAATCTGTTTCCTGCAATTCTGCCTTGCTTTCAGATCCTCTTCGTTGCCTTCCCTCAATATATTTGTGGACGAGAGTTATCATTTATAACTCTGCAGGTTTGTGAATTGCAGTGCCCCTGAGCTCCATTTTTCAACTCGCTTTTTTGGGAGCTGGCCGCAAAAGCGCAGGATTGCCTCAGGCCCTATTCTGCTTCCGGGCGGCAGGCTGAGCCTGTGGTTAAT